>NC_141149.1:5212713-5533546 GCF_053477565.2 Lygodium microphyllum | reverse complement strand
AGTTGGGAAGGGAAGGGTGTGTGTGTGTCTGTGATGTGTTTTGTTTGTTTGTTTTTTTTTCTTTTTTCTTTGAAATAATAAGGTTTTGGTTTTTTCTTTTTTTAAATGTGGAGGGGGGGTGAGAGTTGGGTGGTGGGTTAGTTATAGGGGCGGGCAATGGGACACTATTTAATTTTCAATTAAAAAGATTTGGCTATTAATTTATAAAAGGAATCTCACCGTTACACGAGCACATAGCACCATAACCCACTTTATTTGGTAATTTAAAATCAATTTTATTGTATTGTGTCTAGGATACGGAATGCATGAAATTTTATTTTCTTTTGAATGTTTGATTATGGGGTTCATGGGTGCTTGTATGTATGCATTGTATGAAGCGTTTGGTCACATATGTGCATAGGTCAAGTCGAATTTTTCGTAGGATGTGGAATGCTTGGGAAGGTTCAATATGTTGTTATTGCTATTTTTGTTTCCCGTATTATTTATCTCAGTGGTGGTATGTGTGGGTTTTGCAGGAATCCTTGCTCCTTTTCCTGTATGTGGATACTCTAGTGTGGTCTAAATGGCATCTTCTTCCACTCCCCCACTTGTGATCCAACATGTACCATTACCGGTTCATGATTATTCTCTTCTCTTGGATGCTGACTGTATTTGAAAGGCTGGCCTTCATCTTTTTATGGCCTTGAAGTTCCCTCCAGTGGATGCAAAGCTCTATTATTCTTTTCTGGAGACTTACGAGAAGCTTTCAAGCTTAGTTTATGGCCATCGATTTTGTTTATCCCATGCTACTATCACTGAGACCTTGTTCCTACTTTTTGAAGATTTCCCTATGCCTAGTGGCAATCAATTAATATCCACTATAGAGATCCTTGCCTTGTTATAAAAGGAAACCTCTACTCCTTTGGTAGCACATAAGATTATCACTAGTTCACGAGTATCAGTGGGATATATTTCCACTCCTTTATGGAAGCAATTATGCCAATTCCTTTGGGATCATTTTATGTCACGCAAGCATGCTTCAAAGCGTTTGTCCAGAGAACTTTTCATGGCCTCTATTAGGATCCTGGAAGGAGTTAAGCTTAATTAGATAGCCTTTCTATTGGCTAAGATAGATCAATTTCAGTGAGTCACAAAAAGTCAACTCAATAATCACTACAAGGATTTGAGCTGGTAGCGACGGCGATTAGCGACGGCGGGTAGCAGCGTCGCTATTGGCGTTAGCGACGCTCCACAGGGAAAAAAGTGGGCCGAAACTGAGCGCGGCCTTATTTCGCGTTTGCACGTTTTATGTTTTGAGAGCAAGAGCGAGGGAGAGAGCGACCGTCGTGAGAGAAGGAGAAGAAGACGACTTGCCGCCGCCGCCGCCGCCGTTGTTCGCGAAGGAGAGGAGGAGCCTTCATCACAAAGAGGAGCCGCTCCACACTCGCCATATCTCATCGGTGAGTCTCCCTCTCTCTTTCTTTTACTTGTTTAAGGTTTAAATCACTTTCTCTTTTGCTTGTTTAGGAGAGGAAATGAGAGAGAAAGAGAGGGAGAGGGAGAGAAAGGGAGAGAAAGAGAAAGAGAGGGAGAGGGAGAGGGAGGGAGAGTGCATTCTCTCTCTCCCTCTCCCTTTTGCTTGTTTAAGGTTTAAATCACTTTCTTTTTTGCTTGTTTAGAAGAGGAAATGAGAGAGAAAGAGAGAAAGAGAGGGAGAGGGAGATAAATAGAAAGAGAGGGAGAGGGAGAGGGAGAGGGAGAGGGAGGAAATGAGAGAGGGAGAGAAAGAGAAAGACAGGGAGAGGGAGAGGGAGGGAGAGTGCATTCTCTCCCTCCCTCTCCCTTTTGCTTGTTTAATGTTTAAATCACTTTCTTTTTTGCTTGTTTAGGAGAGGAAATGAGAGAGAAAGAGAGAAAGAGAGGGAGAGAGAGAGAGAGGGAGAGAAAGAGAAAGAGAGGGAGAGGGAGAGGGAGGGGGAGGAAATGAGAGAGGGAGAGAAAGAGAAAGAGAAAGAGAGGGAGAGGGAGAGGGAGGGAGAGTGTATTCTCTCTCTCCCTCTCCCTTTTGCTTATTAAAGGTTTAAATCACTTTCTTTTTTGTTTGTTTAGGAGAGGAAATGAGAGAGAAAGAGAGAAAGAGAGGGAGAGGGAGAGGGAGAGGGAGAGAGAGAGAAAGAGAGGGAGAGGGAGAGGGAGAGGGAGAGGGAGAGGGAGAGGGAGGAAATGAGAGAGGGAGAGAAAGAGAAAGAGAGGGAGAGGGAGAGGGAGGGAGAGTGCATTCTCTCTCTCCCTCTCCCTTTTGCTTTTGGAGAGTGTTAAGATATATTGTGAGAGGGAGAGGAAATGCGAGAGAAAGAGAGGGAGAGGGAGAGAGAGGGAGAGAAAGAGAAAGATAACATATATTGGAACGATAGCATATCCATGATTATGGTAATGGTATCCACTTTGCTTTTTTTATGGGTACCATTACATCGACTCCTTAAGAGGGCTAAAAATTAGTCATACACTTTATAAAGTCTAATTAGGAGATTTAAGATGCACAATAATAGACTTATCGATAATGGTATGCAATGTGCTTTGCCATGGGCCACGTACATTGTTGACTCTTTAAGATGGCTTAAAATTGGTCATATCCTTCATAATGTCCAAGTAGGGGATCTAATTGTGATATGCATAATTCATTGTTTTTGTATTAACTTTATAGGCATAACAAATGAGAAATCATGCCAACTAGTCAATGGAAGGACCAAAAGAAAATGATACCCTAGCTAATGGTCATTACAGTACTTCATCAAAATGAACCCAAAAGTATTGTTATAGAAGAAGAATCCCTTAAATTGAGCATAGGATATTTTCTTCAAATGCTATGACTATGGGTAGAATTGATTGAAACAAATTTTATTACTATAGTTGATAAATTTCATAGATGGCATTAATTTTAATACACGATCCTAGGACAAAAAAACCACATTTCTAAGATGCTTTTTGTTGAGACTGATTTATTATTAGACTAAGAGATCCTCAATGATGCTCATAAATGGATTACTTATACTCAAAGCCCTCTAGTGCAGTTGTATAAGTAATCCTAGTAGAGCCCCTCTAAGATACTCAAAGTACATAACCTAGAGACCGTAGCTAGGTATATAAGGTATAATGGTTGTACAAGAAGACACCTCAATAATTGACTTATCACCATTAAATTCCAAAGAAGAATCGTGTTCCATCCCCTTCAACTCTATATTCACCTCATGAAGAACTTCATTAATCATAGCATCCTTGTCACCAATCTTTTTGTTGCAATGATGAAGTAACATATTCATCACTTTTCCTTTTAGCATCTAAGCCATTATCCAATCTTTTAGTCAAGTCCAAACATTTAGTCTTCGACTCATGAACCTTATGAACCAATACTTTTTTTTTTACAATAACAAATAATTATCTATTGGGACAAACAAATCCTTGAGCATGGTATATGGCCGAGATATAACATCAATAAATCTCTCAACTACTATGTACAATGCATTCTTTACATTAATCAGTAAAGCATTTCTTATATCTTGAAGTTTAGATTTCAACACCATGGATGTATCAATATCAACCTCAATGTTTTACAAAATTTTCTTCTCAAGCTCTTGCAGAGGCTAAAACCTCTCAAGCAAGAGCTTATGGTCAACTTGCAACTTGACATACATCTCCATAAAGCTATCCATTTGAGCCTCGTTTGCTGTAATGTAGATAAGATGGAAAACGAAGAAGGTCTTATTGTTCAAGATCGCGAGGCATATCTTAATCAGTGTGTCCCATGTCCTTGCTCTCAATGCAAGTTGGCAATTAGACGAAAATGCCGATTGTCTATAGAACACGTACGACGATTTGGCGAGTTTCAATCTGAGATCATTGATCAGGCGATTGTGGATTTTCAGCAAACGGTAATTTGAAGTTAATATTAATCATGCATTGTACTCGCAAGCTAATTGAAAACCATACACAATAAGATTGAGTCTTGTTGGCAAATTTTCTATCCAGGGGGGTGATGTCTCGTCCCAAGGGGGAGTGCACTCTTTGCGGCCAATTAGAAGAGTTTGTGGGCGTGCGATGGATGGAGTGTTGGAGCCAATCCACCACTCGCAAGGCCAATCTATACCCTCAATGCCAGAGGAGACAGACAACCTTCCAGACCTACCTACAATCTTGGAGCCTGAGATGGAGGCAATGATCGATGCATTGATTCCCATGGATGTCGAGACATCTAATCCGCTTAGAGAGGAAGCATCCATACCATTATATGATGGGTGCCGAGTATCTCGGTTGAAGACATTGCTTGCACTCTTAAGTGTGCAAGCAAAATACGGGTGGAGCGATACGAGTGTGACCGAGTTATTCAGGTACCTTGCACATAGGCTTCATTGATTTTTTTTTTACACTATTATTACAAACATTTGTGCTTTTTCAAGGTGTTTTATGATTTTTTTCAAGTTATTGAAATATCATATATTACCACCTGCAAATACCATGCCTGAGTCTCGTGATGATGCACGACATGTTTTATGGAAGCTTGGCATGGACTACAATAACATCCATGCATGTATCAACGATTGCATACTGTTTCGAGATGAATACGAGACTATGGAGACATGTCCAAAGTGTGGTGCTCACAGGTATCGACAGGACTTGCAAGGGCAAACCATCCCTCAAAAAGTTCGCACAGGTTATCATGCATGTCCATTGTGTGGGCCATAGTTAGACTCCCGAAGGTAACGAACCATGAAGAAGATGGTGTATCAAGGACATGCCGCTTTCTTGCCGGAGGATCATGAACTCAAGGAAGGTTTCCTTGGATGACCTCCAACACGTATGAATGCCGCAAGCTGGTACGAGCTGAAAATGGTAAACCCGGAATCACATCCAAATGGAATGCGACGGTTCTCAGTTTTCTACGAGTTGCCATATTGGACCCACTTACAAGTCAACCACTTGTTGGATCCCATGCATATTTTCAAGAATGTGGGCAGCTTGCTATAGGATCACATCACAGGAAAGAGAGACACTATAGGGGCACGAATGGATTTGAAGGAGGTAGGTAAGATGGAGGCGCTTTGGCCCTGACTTGGTTTTTAATTTGATTTTTGTTATTTTTGATGCCTGAATGGTTGATTTTTGATGGATTTTTAATTATGATTATTTTTTTGGAGGTGTTTGAGATTTTTTTGGATGAGGTTGTTTGTTTTGGAATCTCATGATGTTTTATAGTAGAGACATGACATTATGTTATGTTTTGATGATGTCTTAATAGTGTCTGCTTGGGTCTCATAGCTTCTGTTTTGTTCTAGTTTTCTTCTATATGGAAGGATGAGTGATGGTTGATAAAGTTTGAGGTTTTCAAAAAGTTCATTGAATGGTTTTTTATATTTTGGAATGGTTTTAGTATGAGTTATTTGGTTTTGATGCTTTCTGTTATCCTTCTAGAACCCTCTGTTATTGAGCTTCTGTAGAGCCTTTGTTTCTGTTTCGTCTTGTCCTGTATGCCTCTAAGTGTTATGTGGAATACATGTGAGACTTTAGAAATGTTTTCTAGCCTTTGAAAGATGTGAATGCAAGTTCAAAAGAGCTCAAGGAAGTGAAAGAAGTAGTTACTGAAGACTCGAGTGAAGTGACAGTGATGAGCTGTGAAGAGCCACTGTAGTGGCTCTATTGACCTTTCACATAAGATACACCTCTTGGGAGGGGCATCCATGACTAAAGAAGGATTATTGTGAGTGAGTATTGAGTATTTTAGTGACGAGATAATGTACTATTGGTTTGAGAGAGAGATAGAGACAGAGACAAAGACGAGAGAGAGAGAGAGAGAGAGAGAGAGAGAGAGAGAGAGAAGTCAGAGATAGCCAATCCTATACAAACAATGTATCTACATATGAGAGATTGTGAGAGAAAGCTATGGAATGTTTGAATATGAATCATATGTGATATCTTTCCATTCAAAGCGGTGTATTAATTTATGCTTTTTATATCTATCAATAAACTCTATGAATAATATGAAGAGAATGATGGATTTTGTTAAAGTTAAAGCCATGGAAGAATTGTTTTATGAAGCTGCGTGAAGATTTCTTGTTTCCTGGTCTTGTTTTCTTTGTTGAGATCATATCAAATATGAAAAAGGTGGTTGTTGATAGTACAATATAGATTTTCTTGCAGTAAAAATCTCTTTTTCTTAGTGTCTCCCCTTGGGGCTCCATGCCACCTCGGGGAGGTGCCAACTAAATGATTTTATGTAGAAAAACCCTATAGGACACATAATTCACTACAAGATATAGACCTTATACCGACGTTTAAAGCGACGAAAATACAAACAATAAAATTTGCCCCCGTCATCGCAAAAAGCGTCGTTATTGACGATGCCATAGAAACGTCGCTATTGGCGTCGCTATTTGCATCGCATTTGCGTCGCTATATGCATCGCTATTAGCGTCGCAAATGCGACGTAAATAGTGATGCCAATAGCGACGCATATAGCGATGCCAATAGCGATGCAAGCAGTAAGTTTGCGACGTGCATAGTGACGGCAATAGCGACGCGAGCAGTAAATTTGCGACACCAATAGCAACGGTAACAGGAATTAAAAAAAAATTGTGGCAGGGCAGCAAGCTACCCTACCACATATAGCACTGTGTGCTGTATGAGAGCCATATAAAATAGTTTCTGCACTACTGCATACAAAGCGCTTGCAAACAAAAAGAATGTATACTGAAATCATAAAACTGATACATGAAATAAATACATGATCGCATAAAAAGCGATTGGTACAATCATGACAGGATATCACTAATACATAGAAAATGTCTACATAGATCAGGCGACTAAAAAATAAAGGTGTGTGAGCTCCAAGGATCCAAGGGCGAGCTACAAATCCTCATCCCCCGAAAGCTCGTCCCGCCGCAAAGGAGCATCGAACGGATTTTGTAGAAAAAGAAACAACACATCAATCCACCATACAATAATGCATTCAAATATCTCATGGTAACTACGGACAAGAAAGATGAGTGACTTACAGGGCCGCCGCATCTATACAATTGGTCGATCAATGCATTGAGACCGTGCCTCTCTGCATATCGAGTCTCAAGGCCTTACGGATCGCGATTTGTAATGGAGTGTTGCAAAGAAAACAAAATGCTAACTGTTAGAAACATGATTGTCAGTACAAAGAATATTTCAAAAAAACAAACAAGCAAAACAAAAGAGAAACTTACAAAGTCCTCCAAATATGTCATGTGGCCGCCACTCCCAAGATAATGGACCACTCTGGCCTCGAGTCGTGCCCTCGCCGCCTCGCGCTGCTGACTCCAATGTCCTGGAGAATCTGTAGCCTCCTCCCTCAGTCGGCGCTAGTCGTCTGCATCTAACCACTCGGGCTTTGCAGCCCCACTCTTGATTGCCTTGCGTGCGTCGGATCGTCTATGTGACATGTATGCACGCATGAAATCCATCATCCAACCCGTAGAGAATCTATCTACTGCGGCTGGCACCGGAAACTCCTCGTGCAAGGATGCTACTATGTAGTCCTTGCTCCCCTCCGGTATGTTCTTCCAATGATCCAGGACGTTGTGCCGAAAAACTTGTTGGCACAACTCTCTCATGTGAGCCATCACCCTCCTCCCCTCATCATTCATGATGATGGCTCCTGACCTACTATCGACCAGATATCCATAACCCCTAGGAGTCTGCCTAAGATGGGTCCTCTCCCATCTCCGTCCACGCTCTTGGGCATATCCAGGAGACCCCTCTACATACGGTGTACCGACAGGGGTAACCTCTCTCGGAGTGGCACCCAAAGGGGTGGCACCAAAAGGGGTGCCACCTGCGCAGTCTGCGCAAAAGCTGGAGTAACTGGAGTAGACGTCCCCACAGGTGTGACAAATCCTGGAGGTGACGCAGTTTCAGCTGAACGACGAGACGGAGATACCACATCCGTGTCTCCACAACAGCATCCCCCTGATCCGGATGCAGTCCCTCCCTCTGGCCCAAGTCGTGAGCGTCGAGATCATCTGCTCGAAGCTGAAGCATCCGATCGTGCTGAAGCAGATCTAGCAGAGCGCCCTGACGAAGAACGAGACAGCTCCTGGTCTGCCATCTCTCTGAATCTCGTGAGCTGGTCTAGAGATATGTGTGCGAAGATGTCCTGTAACTCCTCATCGCTCATCCCTCGACTCATCCTGAAAATATCACCTGCACAAATAAAAAATGGTGTTAGAATAATCAATTCAAATTATACAAAGCACAGTAATATAAATCATTTTTAAAAAATCCCTCTTAAAATACATATCTTATGTACCTTTATAAGAGTTCTAAACAACGAATTGAGTAAGTGGATGCTCCAAGTATGAAGTATCCTATGGTCCCATGTTAATCTCCTGACACAACTCCGTATACACTGGAAGGTCGATAGATATGTCACCACAAAAGAATGAGTCCGCCTCGTTCTCAAAAAATTCTTGGACTCCTGTATTTCCATCATTGTTAGCCGATGCGGGCTCCAAGCTTTCGACGGCCTCCACCCCTTGTAATATCGACCCCTCTATTTGCATATTATCTTCATCTATGCTCGGAACATCGCTTTGATCATATACTCTCGCACTTCGGGGAGTTGAAGGTATAACATACCACCATCGAGGTTGTCAGGGTTTGGATAGAAGATTACATGTTCACAAACACGTAAAAAGCGAGTTCAAACCATTGTGACATAAACCATGTCGTATTACAATTAGCAAGCAAATGACTCCATGCACCTCTTCACAATGGGCCGGAAACACAAAGGTGTCGCGCAAATCCGTCCTTTTTTTTTCAAAATCTATTTCGAGAAATCCCGATGGACCTCGTCGAACTGTTGCTCCAGCTCCTCCAAGTACCACTTTGAACCACTGCACATCAAATAGTATCATGGAGAAGCTACGGTAATCCACCGTAATAATACTTTGCAAGTTCCCATAATACTCCATCTCATCCACAACCGTGTTCGGATCTGTTGCTCGTCGTCGGCTCTCTTGCTCGAACCTTGCCATGACACCACAGTCCATTGTGGAGCGCATTTTGTCAATACGCTCCATGCGAAAATGCCGTCCGCGCGACCATGCTGCACTATATATTTTGTACTGTACATTGAAACACTCAAATTAGATGTCGCATATAAAATTTAGATACGACAGATTCTAAACCCTTCGTCACCTTTGGACTGCATCCCCTCGAGAATTCCCACTCCTCCATTGAGACCTCTGTCCCTTTGCTAGATGCTGCGGTCAAGGCTTCATGCAACCATCGTGTTGACATAAATCGCGGCATCTCCTCCATGATTTCGGGATATCGAATCGGTCGATGATGCGTACTACATCGGAATTCAGCTCGTGCTTCCTCTCAATCTTGCCTTGCAATCTGGTACTTCGCGAGCCACGTCTCCATGGAGGCACGGTGCAACATACAAAAGCAATTCACCTTCTCTTCCATTGAGGCATCCATTCTTTTTTCTACCCCATTTTCAACCACCACATCTCCAGTCAGTCTATCATCGTCCTTCAGTGTCCATAGCATTTCATTGTCTGGTTCCACTGTTGGTAGCCATTGTGAGATATGCACTAACGCCTCTAACACCAACCAACCTTCGGCCATGTTACCTTCTGGCCGAGCTCGTTGTCGCACAAAGCCTTTCAGGGTTTTCATGAAGCGCTCCAGGAAGAACATCCATCGCGTATGGACAGGTCCAGCAATCTCCACTTCGTCCACAAGATGCACAAGAAGGTGGACTTGTATCATGAGCATGCTAGTGGGCAGGTATTTCTCAAAGAGACAGACCATCTCTACTGCTCCCCGTCTCACGGATTCAATAGAGGACGTCTTAATCTCTTTCTGTGAGATCCATTGCACCAAAGTCAACAACTTGTAAATGGCCCCGCGAATTTCTGGAGTAAGGCATCCGGCGATCGCGATCGGTAGGACAAACTGCCACAAATGAGAAAGCATTATGAATAATGGCCACTTTTCAAATTGCAAAATTCCCATGCTAATTACAATCCATTCGTAGCACAAACCTGACATATCTTATGCCAATCATGGGATTTTAGCCCCGACAATTGGTCATCTTTAGAAAATGCGGACCTGAGAGAACGCATCATACCCGTCGGAGTGCGGATAGACTTGATTACTTGCTTCACAATGCGCTCTTCTTTAGTGGACAAAACCCAAGGAGAGCGAGGAAGCTGCATGTGACCATCAGCACTCGACTCAATATATCACCACACTTAATAAGGGAGTGTCCTTGTGATCTAGCAAAAGGGAATACAAGTTCATCAAAGAGCTCATCTCTATCATCTTTAGTATCTTCAATAAATCATACAACATGGATCCCAACTTATAACCTATATCTAATAAAGAATACAACGAAAGGAAAACCCTTGATCCATTAACATATCTTATAAACAACGGCAAATGATGACAAATTCATAAAGGATATAAGAGATTCTCCATCTTTGCTTCTTGAGCTATCCATCCACCATCACCATCAAATGTCCAAAAATATAGCTCTTGAACAAATCAAATATTCAACCACCACGACCCCATCACATATAAATTAACACAACACAAACACAAAACACAAAACAACCATCTGAATGGTGTCTCTAAAAGAGAGATCGATCATTATGAATCATGAAAGATACATCTAGAGGTATTAATGAAGATGATCCCTCATGAAGACTTAGTGATTGCTAAAACAATCCATAGAGACGGATTCATCCACAAAATGTTTTGCAGGAATTTGGAAAAATTGAAGGTATTAGATCATGTTTAGCAATACAAGGTATCTGCTAGGTAGACTAAGGGCATGAGTATACAATACATCCAGTTGTTGGAAATGAAAATCATGGAGCCCCAATGGAGACACCAAGAAAATGGGGTTTCTATTACAAGAAAATCTATCTTTTACTATCAACAACCATTTTTTTCATATTGATATGATCTCAACAAAGACAACAACACCAGGAACAAGAAAACTTCACACAACTTCATAAAAACAATTCTCCCATGTCTATAACTTTAACAAAATCCATCATTCTCTTTATATTATTCATAGAATTCCACTACACCACTTTGAATGGAAAGATATCACATATGATTCATCTTCAAAGATTCCATAGCTTTCTCTCACAATCTCTCATATGTAGATACATTGTTTGCATAGAATTGGCTATCTCTAACTCTCTCTCTCTCTCTCTCTCTCACACACACAAATCAATAGTACATTATATCGTCACTACAATACTCAATGATCACAGACAATAATCCTTCTTTAGTCATGGATGCCTCTCCCAAGAGGTGTATCTTATGTGAAAGGTCACTAGAGCCACTACAGTGGCTCTTCACAACTCATCATTGTCACTTCACTCGAGTATTCAACAACTACTTATTTCACTTCCTTGAGCTCTTTTGAAATTGCATTCACATCTTTCCAAGGCTAGAAAACATTTACAAAGTCTCACATACATTCCACAGAACACTTAGAGAGGCATACAGGACAAGATGGAGCAGAAACAGAGGCTCTATAGAAGCTCAACACAAGGTTATAGAAGGTTAGCAGAAAGCATGAAAACAAAATAACTCATACTAAAACCATTCCAAACTATCAAAAACCATTTAATGAGGTTTCAGAAAACTTTAAACTTTATCAACCATTACTCATCCTTCCATACATAAGAAAACTAGAACAAAATATAAGCTATTAGACCCAAGCAGACACTATCAAGACATCATCAGAACATAACATAACATCATATCTCCACTATAAAACATCATGAACTTTCAAAACATAACCAACCTCATCCAAAACAATCTCAAAAACCTCAAAGACAACTAATCATAATTAAAAATCCATAAAAAATCAACCATTCAGGCATAAAAAACAACAAAAATTAAACAAGAAACGAAGTCATTTCAATATTTAATATATTCTGACAATTAATAAGGGAGCATCCTCGCGATCTAGAAAAAAGGAAATAGAAGTTCATTAAAGAGCTTAAATTTATCATCTTTAGCATCTTCAATAAACCATTCAATCACCATCCCAACTTATAACATGTACCTAATAAAGAATACAAGAAAACGAAAATCGTTTATCCATTAACATGTCTTATAAACAATAGCAAATGATGATGAATTTGTAAAGGATATAAGAGGTTCTACATCTTTACTTCTTGAGCTATCCATCCACCATCACCATCACTACAAATATCCAAAAATATAACTCTCAAACAAATCAAATATTCAACCACCAGGAACCCATCACATATAAATTAACACAACACAAACAGAAAACACAAAACAACCATCTGAATGGGACCTCCAAAACAGAGATATATCATAAATAGTAAAAATGAAAAATATGCCGGAGGACGAGAGGAAGGTGGGGGAAGAATGTAATGGGATGTCCAGGGATAATCAAGGGCATTCATATGGAAAAAAGACGAAAATCGGGCCTACAAACACACACGAAAATTAAGACCAGAAAATCTGTCACCAAAATGAACGTTGGTCAAAAGGGAAAATATTTGAGATGATGTGATGGGCTGGCTTGTCACAACAAAACACAATTCCAATAGGGATAATACCCGTTTGCATAGAAAAATGTAAAAACACACATGAAAATGGGATTAAAAGTAATACGAAAAAATCGGGCAGTCAAAAAACAAGAGTGAAAACAAAAAATGTCTATAGGAAAGTGACAGATAGGATGGGTAAGGTAGAACACAATTCTCGAGGCAAAAGGGTGCGTTTGCATGGAAAAAAGTGCAAATTTACAAATGAAAATAGAGTCAAATTTCAATAGGGAAAAATCTGTGTATCAAAATGAAGGGCAATGAAAAGAAAAAATGTATGAGAAAACTTGTGGGAGAGGGTTATCAAGCAAAACAGATTTTCGGTGGTGTTAAGGAACGTTCACATAGGAAAAATTGTCATATTTGTGCCATCTACAAAAATATTTATGATCATGTCCTTGTTTCCTTGTGGAAGTTCAATCCCTTATATTAGCATATGTCTAGTTTATTGGAGCTATATATAGCTCACCCTATCTAGACTAAGTCTCACCTATATATATATGTAGATTGTGATCAATATGATATAGTCTTTGGGAGTGTATATGGTGTGTCTCTTCTCTCTCTATTACACCTCTACATATCTTCTCTCTCTACATCTCAACATGGTATCAGAGCTAGATCAACTACAACCAATAGTAAACCTATGTAGTATGTCTTCAATTCTTGATTCATGTTCTTTTTATGCTTAAATTTGATGTATTGTGTATGTTATTCTTATGTTTTGAATTTTAAGCATAGAAGATGTTCACTCGATCATCACTAATCATTATTTAGCTTGCAGATATGTTGAAATTGAGATATGTCTTGCTTGGACACCCTAGTAGTTTCTATTTGGGAAACTCTTAAGGAAACACCTTTCTCAAGAAAACTATGAAATGTATGATCAATTTGGACCTATGTATCAAAAGTTATGTCAGTTTAGGTAAATTGGACTTAAAACAAGTAAACAAATATGACAATATCTTTTCGTGCAGACTTCTACGACAAGGTTTCATTATGAATAATCACTCTTGTGTTTTTGTGTTTCTCCTAAAATTAGCCAAATTATCATCTATTCTAAGCCAAAAAGTAAAGCGATAATGTTTTGAGTGTTGTTCATGTTTCTCATCTATGCTTCTCATCTATGCTGGACCGATTTCATCTCTTACACGTTTTGTCTATTTTGGGTTGCTTTATTGTTGCCCACGTTTTATCTATCTTCGGTATCTTTCTTTTGGAGTATGATTTTTGAACTAAATGTCTTTCCTTACAGCATAGCCTCTGCATACGATTTGTTGTGGTATACTTTCATCTTACTGTTTGGTACATGGTGTGCATATTCTGTGATCTCATATTGTACATATTCTCTCAACGAACTATGTCAAATTCTATAATCATCAACAGATTACCTTCTAGATAACGTTCCATTCCTCACTTTCAAGGATAAGGATTCTTTGGGTGAAAAGTAAAGATGCTACTAATTCTTGAAGAAAATGACTTGCATGATATTTTCCCTACTAATTATGAATGTCCACCTCAACAAATTGAGCGGGCTCATGATAATACCCTTGTAACTGAAGGACCTAATTTTGAAGAATGGTAGACTATTTATAATGAGTGGGTCAGACATGACAAAGTAGCTTGTTGATCTATTCTTTCTGCTCTTCAAGAATCTCTTATACTTGTTGTAGGTAATCTTTCAACCTCACAAGCTATATGGGAGTTCTTGATAGCAAATTTTGAGAAGAAATCTATTACAGAAATACTTTATCTTTGTAGTCAACTTACCGAGTTACAATACAACATCAGAACTTCTATGACAATAAATATCAAATGTTTCTAGAACATTATCAATCAGCTTACTACTACTGTTGATGCTATTCAACAAAAGCAATTGGTAACACAACTTATTGATATTGTAAAGGATCTTGCTTGTGATAATATTGTTTCCATATTATGTAACAAAGATGGGATTAATTTTGATCAAAATTGTATGTCTTTGATTGAATATTCACAACAACATGAACAACAACACACAAATGAAAAAATAGTAATGATCTCACAAGAGGACACATAGTTAGAACAGTGACAGTGATGAGCTATGAAGAGCACTATAGTGGCTCTAGTGACCTTTCATATAAGACACACCTCTTGGGAGGGTCATCCACGACTAAATAAGGACTATTGTGAGTGATTACTTATTATTGTAGTGATGAGATAATGTACTATTTATTTGAGAGAGAGAGAGAGTCACAGATAGCCAATTCTATGCAAACAATGTATCTACATATGAGAGATAATGAGAGAAAACTATGGAATCTTTGAAGATGAATCATATGTGATATCTTTCCATTCAAAGTGGTGTAGTGTCTTGTGTTTTCCATGTCTATCAATGAATTATATGAAGAATTTAAAGAGAATGATGGATTTTGGTAATGTTAAAGACGTGGGAGAATCGTTTCTACGAAGATGTGGAAGATTTCTTATTCCTGGTGTTGTTTCCTTTGATGAGATGATATTAAATATGAAAAAGGTTGTTCTTTATAGTATAAGATAGATTTTCTTGCAATAGAAACACCATTTTCTTGGTGTCTCTCTTGGGGGTCCATGTTTTTTATTTCCAACAACTAAATGTATTGTATTTTCATGCCCTTTGTCTGCCTATCAGATACATTGTCTAGCTAAAGAGGATGTGTTGCCTTCAATTTTTTCAAAATCCTCCAAAAAAAAATTTATGGATGAATCCTTATCTATGGATCATTTTAGCAATTACTAAGCCTCATGAGGGATCATCTTCATTAATACCTCTAGATGTATCTTTCATGATTCATAATGATCGATCTCTCTTTTAGAGGCACCATTCAGATGGTTGTTTTGTGTTTTATGTTTATGTTGTGTTAATTTATATGTGATGGGTTCGTGGTGGTTGAATATTTGATTTGCTCAAGAGCTATATTTTTGGACATTTGCAGTGATGGTGATGGTGGATGGATAGCTCAAGAAGCAAAGATGGATAATCTCTTATATCCTTTATGAAGCTGTCATCATTTGCTGTTGTTTATAAGATATGTTAATGGATCAAGGATTTTCTTTTCGTTGTATTCTTTATTAGATATAGGTTATAAGTTGGGGTCATGGTTGGATGGTGTATTGAAGATGCTAAAGAAGATCCAGTTGAGATTTGTAATGAACTTGTATTCTCTTTTTCCTAGGTCGTAAGGATGCTCCCTTATTACGTGTGGGAATATGTTGAATGCTAAAATGACTTGATTTTTTTTTGTTTATTTTTGTTATTTTTTAGGATTGAATGGTTGATATTTTATGCATTTTGAATGATGATTAGTTGTTTTGGAAGTGTTTGAGAGTGTTTTGGATGAGGTTGGTTATGTCTAGAAGTTCATGATATTTTATAGCATTAGAGCCAAAAACGTTTCAAAAATTGCACTTGTAAGAAAATGATTAAGTTACTAATTAGTTGAGGTTTTAAAATAATGAACCCTCCAAATTTGGCCATTCAGACGTGATTAATCAGAGAATTTATTATTCATTTAAGAGGTTAGCCATTAAATGCCTAAGGACATTAACTCATGTCAGAGGTCATTTTTCGGCCATTATTCTTTCTTTTTGAATATTCTAATGTCACGTTTCCCACCAAAATCACGCTTCTTTTTTCGTCTGTATTGATTTGAATCATTGTTCTCTCCTCTTCACTTTGTTTCTTAGTTCTTAAAGCAAATTTTACTCTGTCATAAAATTTCTCACCAAAATCATGACCGGTTCTTACCAGCAGTCTGCATTAGTCTCCCTTCGTCTCCTTTCACAAAATCTTGAGAAGGTGATCAACAATGAAAAGAGTCTCTACATAGAGGATCAGTACCACTCACTTGCCGATTGAGCTATAGAGATATGGTCCTCCATGGACCTGAGACGAGATCATCTCGTTAGTTTTCAGCAAACCCAACTAGGTTGGGACATCCAAGCCGCATCTTTACTTCGACCCCTAAGACATCCATTCTATAAGATTTTGTTTCAACTAAATCCAAACTTTTTCTTCAATCTCTTCAATTTGATTCATAAGAAAATGGGTAAAAGAGTCCCATGGTGTTGATACAAATTGGTAGGGATAGATATACTAAGGATAATCCTTAAGCTAATAGAATAGAAAGTGAAAAATTTCACCTTGATCTTGGCACTTAAAAATAAAATATCTTCATTATATAGTGTTGTAATATCAACTTTTTAGCAAGCACTAATGGATAAGACAAGGATAATATATTATAATTAGAAGAAAGGAAGTACTTTGATTTCTGGGGGACAAAAATATTTACCTAGTAATAGATTAAAAACGTTTATTATTCAATTTTTAGTCTCTTAAAATATAAAAAACATTAAACAAGTAATAGATAGAAGTATTAGTGATATTGTGTATCATATCAAATTTAGGACTAAGATGATTTTATGTGTGCAGGATGCTTCGAAGAATATGAAGGATACAACTTCTTACTTGATATTAGCTCTTGGGAGTCTTTTTCTCATCATACCCTCAACTTCTTACTTGATATTAGCTCCTTGTCATCATTGTTGTGCCTGAGAATATGACACGAAGAGTACAAAAGAACTATTCGCTAGTATGGTCGATACGACATGGAGAGGATAAGTTGATATGACGCGAGAGCAGCAAAGCCAAATTTTTGCAGGGTCCTATTCACGTTGTATCATGGAGCAGCTCATACGACGCGAGCGTGGCAAAAGCATAATGTTTGGTACTATACTTCTCGCTCCGTATCGTGGACGACTTAATATGGGGTGAGAGTGGCACAACAAAATCTCCGTAGGTGTCCTCCTCACTCCGTATCGTGAAGGAGTAAACATGCACGTGCAAAGACCCCCTTGTAATGACTTATTTTTTGTGAGACCTTAAACCCATCAAAAAAATTCCAAAAAAATTTCATAAGGCTATAAGGCTTTGAAAAATTTTAAAAATTTTTAAAGATTTTTTTGAGCTCGTTTGCTATTTTAAAACTATTTTTAAGCAAAAAAGAGCCTAAAATGATCAAAAAATCACCCAAAAATAGCATATTATGATACGACGCGAAAATGGGATGTTTGAGGACCCTCAAAAAATAGTTTTAAAATAGCAAACGAGCTTTAAAAAACCTATAAAAATTTCTTAAAAAATTTCAGAGCCTAATAATCTTATGAAAAAATTTTGGAATTTTTTTGATGGATTTAAAGTCTCACAAAAAATAAGTCATTATAAGGGGATTGTACTTTGCACACGCATGTTTACAATACGTTATCAACTCAAGTCTTACAATGTGTTTGCTGCGAAACACGCTTGTTTGGAGGCAAGTCCATATCCTTCGCCATGTAAACATGTTGTAGTTTGATAAACCACCCTTCATGCATAATTTTGAAAGAAATGATACGTCCCTTCCATTGATGTTTAATATTCTCTCGTTTTTTTCTTTTCACCTTGTGAGAGTCCTTGCAAGAGGGCAGCATGGCAACCTAATCATTTATACTAAAGATCTTTGGCTCCCAATTTTCATCAACTCTGTGGCTATAGACAGTGCAAGAGTTTACTAAATGAGAAGAGCGCCTTCTAGATGCCATACTTAAATTAAATTTGCAGAGAAAGAAGCTCATCGAGAAAGATAAATGAACTAAAAAGTAGAGAAAGAAGCTCACTGAGAAAGGTGAATGAACTAAAAAGGAATATTAAGAAGACTAATGAAAATATATTGGGTGCCAAAAAGTTCTCGACTTTCAAAAAAATCATCATTAACTTCACAACAACTTTATTATATCATTTGTCAGATTTTATAAGTAAATAAGGACTTCGGGACTACCAAAACATGTCAGACGTTGGAGATTTTGGCTAAAAAGGAGGAGAGAATCACGAAGTGAACTCTACTATCTCCAAAAAAGGGGAGACAAGAAAACCATATTCTTGCACACGTGGCAAACTCTCTTTGGCCCTTTTTTTAATCCCGTGATTAACAAAAGTGCATTTTTTGAAGCGTTTTCGGCCCTAATGGTGGAGATATGATGTTCTATTATGTTGTGATGATATATTGATAGTGTCTACTTCGGTCCAATAGCTTCTGTTTTGTTCTACTTTTCTTTTGTATGGAAGGATGAGTAATGGTTAATGAATTTTGAGGTTGTTAGAAAGCTCATTGAATGGTTTTTGATGGTTTGAAATGGTTTTAGTATGATTTACGTAGTTGTGATGCTTTCTGTTCACCTTATGTAACCCTCTCTTGAGCTTCTGTAGAGTATCTGTTTCTATTCCGTTTTGTCATGTATGCCTCTCTAAGTGTTCTCTGGAATGCATCTGATACTTTGGAAAAGTTTTATAGCCTTGCTAAGAGGTGAATGCATGTTCAAAAGAACTCAAGGAAGTGAAAGAAGTAGTTGTTGAAGACTCAAGGGAAGACTGGAGTGAAGTGAGAGTGATGAACTGTGAAGAGCCATTGTAGTGGCTCTAGTGACCTTTCACATAAGATACACCTCTTGGGAGGGGCATCCACGACCAAAGAAGGACTATTGTGAGTGATTATTAACTATTGTAGTGATGACATAATATACTATTTATTTGAGAGAGAGAGAGAGAGAGAGAGAGAGAGTCAGAGAAAGCCAATTTTATGCAAACAATGTATCTACATATGAGAGATTGTGAAAGAAAGTTATGGAACCTTTGAAGATGAATCATATGTGATATATCTTTCCACTCAAAGTGGTGTAGTGTTTTATGTTTTCCATTTCTATCAATGAATTCTATGAAGAATATAAAGAGAATGATGGATTTTGTTAAAGTTAAAGACGTGGGAGAATTGTTTCTACGAAGATGTGTGAAGATTTCTTGTTCCTGGTGTTGTTTCCTTTGTTGAGATAATATCAAATATGAAAAACATGGTTCTTTATAGTATAAGATAGATTTTATTACAGTAGAAACACCATTTTCTTGGTGTCTCTCTTGGGGCTCCACATTTTTTATTTCCAATAACTGAATGTATTGTATTTTCATGCCCTTTGTCTGCCTAACAAATACCTTGTCTTGCTAAAGAGGATGTGTTGCCTTCAATTTTTCCAAAATCCTACAAAAACGTTTGTGGATGAATCCTTATCTATGAACTATTTTAGCAATCACTAAGCCTTTGAGAGGGATCATCTTCATTGATACCTCTGGATGTATCTTTCATGATTCATAATGATATATCTCTCTTTTAAAGGTGCCATTCAGATGGTTGTTTTGTGTTTTGTGTTTGTGTTGTGTTAGATAAAATGTGATGGGTTCATAGTGATTAAATATTCGATTTGTTGAAGAGCTATATTTTTGGAGATTTGTAATGATGCTGATGTGGATGGATGTCTCAAGAAGCAAAGATACAGAACCTCTTATATCCTTTATTAATTTATCATCATTTGTTGTTGTTTATAAGATATGTTAATGGATGAAGGGTTTTCCTTTCATTGTATCTTTATTAGATATAGTTTATAAGTTGCGGTCGTGGTTGGATGGTTTATTGAAGATGTTAAAGCAGATCCAGTTGAGCTCTCTGATGAACTTGTATTCTCTTTTCCCTAGGTCACGAGGATGCTCCCTTGTTAAGTGTGGGAATATGTTGAATGTTTAAATGACTTGATTTTTTTAAATTGATTTTGTTATTTTTGAGGCCTGAATGGTTAAATTTGATTTTGAATGATGATTAGTTGTTTTCAAGGTGTTTGAGAGTGTTTTGGATGAGGTTGGTTATGTCTAGAAGCTCATGTTGTTTTATAGTAGAGATATGATCTTCTGTTATGTTGTGATGATGTTATGATAGTGTTGTGATGATGTCGTGATAGTGTTTTCTCGGGTCTAATATGATGTTCTGTTATAGTGGAGATATCATGTTCTGTTATGTTGTAATGATGTCTTGATAGTGTCTGCTTGGGTCTAATAGCTTCGGTTTAGCTTATGTTTTGTTCTATTTTTCTTTTGTATGGAAGGATGAGTAATGGTTGATGAAGTTTGAGGTTGCTTGAAAGCTCATTGAATGGTTTTTGATAGTTTGGAATGGTTTTAGTATGAGTTACATGGTTGCGATGCTTTCTGTTAACCTTCTATAACTCTCTGTTGAGGTTCTGTACAGCCTGTATTTCTATTCTGTTCTATCCTATATACCTCTATAAGTGTTCTCTGGAATGTAAATGAGACTTTGGAAAAATTTTCTAGCCCTGGAAAGAGATGAATGCATGTTCAAAAGAGCTCAAGGAACTGAAAGAAGTACCTAATGAAGACTCAAGTGAAGCCTGGAGTGAAGTGACAATGATGAGCTGTGAAGAGTCACTATAGTGGCTCTAGTGACCTTTCATATAAGACACACCTCTTGGGAGGGTCATCCATGACCAAATAAGGATTATTGTGAGTGATTATTTATTTTTGGAGTGACGAGATAATGTACTATTTATTTGAGAGAGAGAGAGAGAGAGAGAGAGAGTTAAAGATAGCCAATTCTATGCAAACAATGTATCTACATATGAGAGATTGTGAGAGAAAGCTATGGAATCTTTGAAGATGAATCATATATGATATCTTTCCATCCAAAGTGGTGTAGTTTTTTGTGTTTTCCATGTCTATCAATGAATTCTATGAAGAATATAAAGAGAATGATGGATTTTGTTAAAGTTAAAGACGTGGGAGAATTGTTTCTATGAAGCTGCGTGAAGATTTCTTGTTTTCCTAGTGTTGTTTTATTTGTTGAGATCATATCAAATATGAAAAATATGGTTGTAGATAGTACAATATAGATTTCCTTTCAGTAGAAACACCATTTTCTTGGTGTCTCTCTTGGGGCTCCATGTTTTTTATTTCCAACAACTAGATGTATTGTATTTTCATGCCCTTTGTCTACCTTATCGTGTCTTGCTAAAGAGGATGTGTTGCCTTCGATTTTTCCAAAATCTTGCAAAATTTTTTGTGGATGAATCCTTATCTATTGACTATTTTAGCAATAACTAAGCCTTCCAAAGGGATCGTCTTCATTGATACCTCTGGATGTATCTTTCATGATTCATAATGATATATCTCTCTTTTAAAGGTGCCATTCATATGGTTGTTTTGTATTTGTGTTGTGTTAATTAATATGTGATGGATTCGTGGTGGATAAATATTCAATTTGTTCAAGAGCTATATTTTTGTAGATTTGCAGTCATGATGATGGTGGATGGATAGCTCAAGAAGCAAAGATGTAGAACCTCTTATATCCTTTATTAATTTATCATCATTTGCTATTGTTTATAAGATATGTTAATGGATGCAGGGTTTTCCTTTCATTGTATTCTTTATTAGATATAGCTTATAAGTTGGGGTCGTCGTTGGATGATTTATTGAAGATGCTAAAGAAGATCTAGTTAAGCTCTCTGATGAACTTATATTCTCTTTTTCCTAGGTTGGGAGGATGCTCCCTTATTAAGTGTGGGAATATGTTGAATACTTAGGCCTGAATGGTTGGATTTTGATGGATTTTGAATGATGATTAGTTGTTTTAGAAGTGTTTGAGAGTGTTTTGGATAAGGTTGGTTATGTCTAAAAGCTCATGATGTTTTATAGTGGAGATATGATGTTCTGTTATGTTGTGATGATGTTCTAATAGTGTTGTGATGATATCCTGATAGTGTTTTATTGTGTCTTATATAATATTTTGTTATATTGGAGATATGATGTTGTGTTATATTGTGATGATGTCCTGATAATGTCTGCTTGGTTTTGATAGCTTATGTTTTGTTCTATTTTTCTTTTTTATGGAAGGATGAGTAATGGTTGATGAAGTTTGAGGTTGTTACAAAGCTCATTGAATGGTTTTTAATAGTTTGGAATGGTTTTAGTATGAGTTATGTGGTTGTGATGCTTTCTGTCAACCTTCTTCAACCCGCTTTTGAGCTTTTGTAGAGCCTCTGTTTCTATTCCGTTCTGTCCTATATGCCTCTATAAGTGTTCTCTGGAATACATGTGAGACTTTAGAAAAGTTTTCTAGCCTTGGAAAGAAGTGAATGAAATTTCAAAAGAGCTCAAGGAAGTACAAGATTTAGATGCTGAAGACTCAAGCGAAGACTGGAGTGAAGTGACAGTGATGAACTATGAAGAGCCACTCTAGTGGCTCTAGTGACCTTTCATATAAGATACACCTCTTGAGAGGGGCATCCATGACCAAAGAAGGATTATTGTGAGTGATTAGTGAGTATTGTAGTGACGAGATAATATACTATTGATTTTAGAGAGAGAGAGAGTCAGAGATAGCCAATTTTATGCAAACAATGTATCTACATATGAGAGATTGTGCGAGAAAGCTATGGAACCTTTGAAGATGAATCATATATAATATCTTTCCATTCAAAGTGGTGTAATGTTATATGTTTTCCATTTCTATCAATGAATTCTATGAAGAATATAAAGAGAATGATGGATTTTTTTAAAGTTAAAACCGTGGGAGAATTGTTTCGATAAAGCGGCCTAAAGATTTATTGTTCTTGGTGTTGTTTTCTTTGTTGAGATTATATCAAATATGAAAAATATTGTTGTAGATAGTACAAGATAGATTTTCTTGTAGTAGAAACTCCATTTTCTTGGTGTCTACCTTGGGGCTCCATGTTTCTTATTTTCAAAAATTGGATGTATTGTATTCTCATGCCCTTTGTTTACCTAGCAGATACCTTGTCTTGCTAAAGAGGATGTGGTACCTTCAATTTTTCCAAAGTCCTCCAACAACTTTTTTGGATGAATCCTTATCTATGGACTGTTTTTGCAATCACCAATCCTTCAAGAGAGATCATCTTCATTGATACCTCTGGATGTACCTTTCATAATTCATAATGATATATCTCTCTTTTGGAGGTGTCATTTAGATGGTTGTTTTGTCTTTTGTGTTTGTGTTGTCTTATTTCATATGTGATGGGTTAGTGGTGGTTGAATATTCGATTTTTTTGAGAGCTATATTTTTGAAGATTTGTAGTAATGATGATGATGGATGGATAGCTCAAGAAGCAAAGATGTAGAACCTCTTATATCCTTTATGAATTTGTCATCATTTTCTATTGTTTATAAGACATTTTAATGGATAAAGGGTTTTCCTTTCATTGTATTCTTTATTAGATACATGTTATAAGTTGGGATCGTGGTTGGATGGTTTATTGAAGATGCTAAAGATGATCGAGTTGAGCTCTTTGATGAACTTCTATTCCCTTTTTCCTAGGTCATGACGACACTCCCTTATTAAGTGTTGGGATATATTGAATGCTGAAATGACTTGGTTTTTTGTTTGATTTTTGTTGTTTTTTATGCCTAAATGGTTGATTTCTTATGGATTTTGAATTATGATTAGTTGTTTTGGAGATGTTTGAGAGTGTTTTGGATGAGGTTGGTTATGTTTTGGAATCTCATGATGTTTTATAGTGGAGATATGATGTTCTCTAATGTTTTGATGATGTCTTCATAGTGTTTGCTTGGGTCTGATAGCTTTTGTTTAGCTTCTGTTTTATTCTAGTTTTCTTCCGTATGGAAGGATGAGTAATGGTTGATAAATTTCTAGGTTGTTCGAAAGCTCATTGAATGGTTTTTTATAGTTTGCAATGGTTTTAGTATGAGTTATGTGGTTCTAATGCTTTCTATTAATCTTCTGTAACCCTCTGTTGAGCGTCTCTAGAGCCTCTGTTCCTATTCTCTTCTGTTTTCTAAGCCTCTGGAAGTGTTATGTGGAATGAATGTTAGACTTTGAAAAAGTTTTGTATCCTTGGAAAGAGGTGGATGCAAGTTCAAAAGAGCTCAAGGAAGTGAATGAAGTAGCTATTGAAGAGTGAAGTGAAGACTAGAGTAAAGTGGCAGTGATGAGATATGAAGAGTCACTATAGTGGCTCTGCTGACCTTCCATATAAGACACAGCTCTTGGGAGCGGCATCCATGACCAAAAAAGGATTATTGTAAGTGATTTTTGAGTATTGTAGTGAGGTTATGATGTACCATTGATTTGAGAGAGAGAGAGAGAGAGAGAGAGAGAGAGAGAGAGAGAGAGAGAGAGAGAGAGAGAGTCAAAGATAGCCAATTCTATGCAAACAATGTATGTACATATGAGAGATTGTGAGAGAAAGCTGTGGAACCTTTGAAGATGAGTCATATGTGATATCTTTCCATTCAAACTAGTGTATAATTTTATGTTTTCCATGTTTATCAATAAATTATATGAATAATATAAAGAGAATGATGGATTTTGATAAAGTTAAAGCCGTGGGAGAATTGTTTTTATGAAGCTGCATGAAGACTTCTTGTTCCTGATGTTGATTTCTTTGTTGAGATCATATCAAATATGAAAAAGATGGTTGTTAATAGTATAAGATAGATTTTCTTGTAATAAAAATTGCATTTTCTTAGTGTCTCCCTTGAGGCTACATGTTTTTTATTTTCAACAATTGGATGTATTGTATTCTCATGCCCTTTATCTGCTTAGCAAATACCTTGTCTTGCTGAAGAGGTTTTGTTGCCTTCAATTTTTCCAAAATCCTCCAAAAACTTTTATGGATGAAGCCTTATCTATGCACTATTTTGCAATCACCAAGCCTTCAAGAGGGATCATCTTCATTGATACCTCTGAATGCATCTTTCATGATTCATAATGATATATCTCTCTTTTGGAGGTGCCATTCAGATGGTTATTTTGTGGTTTTTGTTTGTGTTGTATTAATTTATATGTGATGGGTTCATGGTGGTTGAATATTTGACTTTTTCGAGAGATATATTTTTGGAGATTTGCAGTGATGGTGATGGTGGATGGATAGCTCAAGAAGCGAAGTTGCAGAACCTCTTATATCCTTTACAAATTTGTCCTCATTTGTTGTTGTTTATAAGACATGTTAATGGATAAAGGATTTTCCTTTCGTTGTATTCTTTATTACATACATGTTATAAGTTGGGATCGAGATTAGTTTATTCAAGATGCTAAAGAAGATTGAGTTGGGATCTTTGATGAACTTGTATTGTCTTTTTTCTAGGTTGCGAGGACGCTCCCTTATTAAGGGTGAGGATATATTGAATGCTGAAATGACTAGGTCTTTTATTTTATTTTTGTTGTTTTTTAGGCTTGAATGGTTGCTTTTTGATAGATTTTAAATTATAATTAGTTTTTTTGAAAGTGTTTGAGAGTGTTTTGGGTTACGTTGGTTATGTTTTGGAAGCTCATCATGTTTTATAGTGGAGATATGATGTTCTATTATATTCTATGTTGACTTGATAGTGTTTGCTTGGGTGTGATAGGGCTTCTGTTTTGTTCTTTGTTTCTTTTATATGGAAGGATGAGTAATGGTTGATGAAGTTTGAGGTTGTTTTAAAGCTCATTGAATGGTTTTCGATAGTTTGGAATGGTTTTATTATGACTTATGTGGTTCTGATGCTTTCTGTTAACCTTCTGAACCATCTGTTGAGTTTTTGTAGAGCCTTAGTTCTTCTTTTTTTCTGTTCTGTATGCCTCTCTAAGTGTTCTACGAAATGTATATGAGAATTTGGAAAATTTTTCTATCCTTGAAAAGTGGTGAATGAAAGTTCAAAAGAGCTCAAGGAAGTGAAAGAAGTAGTGCTGAAGACTCAAGTGAAGACTAGAGTGAAGTGACAGTGATGAGCTATGAAGAGTCACTATAGTGGCTCTAGTGACCTTTCATATAAGACACACCTCTTGGGAGGGTTATCCATGACCAAATAAGGATTATTGTGAGTAATTATTTATTATTGTAGTGACGAGATAATGGACTATTTATTTGAGAGAGAGAGAGAGAGACTACGTGAAGTTTTCTTGTTCTTGGTGTTGTTGTCATTGTTGAGATCATATCAAATACGAAAAATATGGTTCTTGATAGTACAAGATAGATTTTCTTATAGTAGAAACCCCATTTCTTGGTGTCTCCCTTGGGACTCCATGTTTTTTATTTCCAACAACTAGATGTATTGTATACTCATGCCCTTTGTCTGGCTAACAGAGACCTTATCTTGCTAAAGAGGATGTGGTACCTTCAATTTTTCCAAAATCCTCCAAAAACTTTTGTGGATGAATACTTATCTATGGACCGCTTTTGCAATCACCAATCCTTCAGGAGGGATCATATTCATTGATACCTCTGGATGTATCTTTCATATATAGTGTATCTATGCTTTCATATGGTCAGTTCTGAGTTTCTATGATTTTTGGGTGTGAGATTAGGTATTTGCTTCATGAAGTATTCTCTGTTCTTTTATGTATTCTGCATAGAAAGGGCAGCAACACTTTGGCGATCCTGCCATTGCCTTCTTGGAACCTCTGTGTCAAAACATTATTCAAAATGATGAAGGTTAAGCCCAGATGTTCGAAGTTGCTGCATGAAGCAACAGTTTTCTACGTGAAGCAGAAGTTTTTTGCACGAAGACGAAGAACCAGAATCAAGACAATTCAACTCTTTTTATGTGGTTTTCTATTTCTGGATGCTAAACCATAGTCGAAATACTTTTCTTTGATGATATATATCTGAAAATATAGTTGCCTCTTGGGGTAGTGGTATATTGCTTCAAGCAGCATGATGCAGATTAAAGGTTTAACTTTGCATTTCTGCATATATGTCAGATAATTACCCATACCAATCAAATGTTATTCTAACCCGAAGCAAATCCAAAGAATTACGGGAGTTATTGGCAAGACAACAGAGGGAGTTATTGCAGAATGACAGCCGGGAAGCAGGAGGAATTGACACCCTGGATGAGGAGGAGTTTCCATCTTTTGGAGAGGAGTTCCAGGATGTTGGTACCTCTGCTGGTACCGCTACTGTGTATTATTCCCTTGCGTCATCCACCGAATCTCCCTCAAGCTGCAAGATCTTTCAACTCCTCCGGATCATGCAGCACATCGATTACAACATTTGGTGTTAGGAAGTGCAGTCCTGTTGAGGAGACAAGTGGGTACTACTAGGAAGTCTTTAACTTTTTATCCCTTGCCCCCATTAAAGAAGAAGAAGTTCCGAACTATGAATCCCAATCCACCACTTAACCCTAAGGTTAGGGCATCTAAATTCTTAGGGAAGAAGAAAGAAGACCCAGATTGTCATGTCGCTCAGTTTGAGACAAGGTGGGTGGCTAGTGGCTTCAACAATATGTTTGGGGATCAAGTCAAATTACAGCAGTTTGCGGCAACTTTCAAGGGTAAGGCTATGGATTGGTACAGTACTTAATATGATGCTGGATACTTTACCACATATGGTGACCTTAAAACCGCTTTCTTAAGTAGGTTTAGAAAGCATAAGACATCTATTGATGTGTTGAAAAGGTTGAAGCAGATCAGCAGAAGATAATATTAGTGTAGGATTATGCACAGAAATTTAAAAATCTATTAAACAGGTTGCATCAGGAAGATAGACCTTCTATGGAGTTACAATACTCTTATTTTGTTAAGGGTTTGGACAAAGCTGTTGCAGCAGCAATTTCTAATGCAGAAATTGGAAACAATAATAGTATAGATCGGCTGGTTGAAGCAGCCCAGTGGGTGGAAAGAGACTTGGTAAGAGTAGATCCAAGAAGAAGAGTAAACATGACTCTTCAGACTCTGACTCTGATGGTTCTGATTCAGAGGATAGTAGTGAGGAGGGAGATACTTCATCAGGCTCTGAGTTGGAAATCAAATCAAGTGACTCAGATGATGATCGAAGTAAGCGGAGACAGAAGAGATACAGAAAGAAATCCAGGAAAGATAAAACCTCTTCTAAGGATAGTAAGAAGGGGAAAGAGAAAGAGGAAAAAACGGCTTTGGAAAAAAGGTTGGAAAAGAAAACTAAGAAGCAACTGTTGGAAATGGGAGTATTGACAACTTCCAGAAGTGTAAAGTCATGTACCATTTGTCAGAAAGTGGGCCATGAGGCTAGAGAATGCTGGTATAATCCAATTGTACGGAATGCAAGGCAGCAAACAACATCTCCAGCAGCACCAGTTAACCAAATTGCACCTGAATTGGCACAGCAAAGAGGATTTAGAGGCTTTGGTAGGAAGGATCAGCCACCTAAGCAATGGGGTAATGACCAGCCAAGGCAGTGGAATAATGTTCAATAGAGGCAACGAGGACCTTGCTACTACTGTGGTAGGCAGGGACACATGTCTAGACCTAACTGTGAGTTATGGGTACACCATAGGACTGAAAGGGGAATGCAGACCGGGGAGCAGCAAGAAATGCAACTAGCAGGACTACCCCGTGGACAGCAACCACCGGCACCCGCAGCAGTAGTCCTAGTAGAGTTACCTGCAGAAGTCATGGAGAGCGAGGCAGTAAGTCATCAAAAGAACCAGCAAGTTCATGAAGCTTTACAGAAAGAAGTGCTATGTAAGGGTGTGTTAAATGTTACTAAGCATGGTTTAGAGCCGCAGGTGGGCTGTGACTGTTCAAATTGCATAGTTGTGGAAGATTGTCTGGATGAGACAACAGTTTTGGCCATTACCAGAGCAAAAGCTAAGCAAAAGATTAATTGGGAAGATCAAGAAAAGGCTAGGGAAGTGGCTTCCAATGAAGTTATGAAGTTGCAGAAAAAATAGTCTTCAAAATAGCTTAAAGTTGCAGAATTGCCTTATGAAGTTCAAGATAGTCAGCTGCTTCATGAGGAAGATCAGAAGGATATGCTTGTGTCAGGAATACAGTTCAGTGAGAACAGTCACAAAGTTTGAAGCCTTATGAGGCATTGCATGGTTCTCATGAGTTGTTTGCTGCACTAACCAATTCTTCATTAGAGTTGACTTTGGAACAATTCCTTGATTTAATTATAGGGTTTAAAGAAAATCTTTTAGCTAAGATTATGTCACATCAAGATGAAGTGTTTAAGCATTATGCTATGGATCGAGAACACACCTCAGATTGTCAAGCGGTGATTCCCACACAGATGGAGGTCGTAGACTATAAGATTCCGACTATTCAAGTTGACTATTTGGGTAGCAAGTTTGATGATGTTCTTCTAGATGGAAGTTCTGGAGTTAATATTTTGCCTCAAGAGATGTATTTGGCACATAAGGTGCAAGGACTTGTGGCAACACCATTTCAGGTTAAAATGGCAGATCAAAGAAGAATTCAGCCATTGGGAATATTAAAGAATCAGCTTATTCGGATAGCCAGGCTAAAGTTCAAGATTAGTTTTGTTGTTCTTCGTATGGAAGGTTTAGGGGATTCATATAATATGCTGTTGGGAAGACCGTGGATTAGAATAGCCAAGTTGAAGCAGGATTGGGGCTCAGATACAATGACTATTCCTCATGGAAGTAGGGAGGTCAAGTTGTCCACAAGTAATTAGGTAATTTTGGAGCCTAAGTACCATCCGTTAGTTTCTCAGACAATTAAGGTTGCACCTGAGATTGAGGATGATGAGGAGGAACTTTTTATGCAAGCTAAACCCACAGTTGTGCCAGTTTTTGAAGTGGACATTCAGAAAATTTTGGCTCAGTATAGGGTATTTCCAGAGGTATTATCATCAAAAGTAGTTTTATCTTCAGAGCAGAACAATTACCCCATGCATCAGCAGAGTAATTTGATGGAGCAAACTATTTTCCCATGAAGCAGGACAGTGACTTCATGGAGCAGAGTAGTGATTTCATGCAGCAGAATAGTAATTTGGTGGTGGAAAGTAATGTTACTTCTGAGGGAAGTAAAAACATTGATTTGGGAACACTTAAAGACCAAAAGAAGCCTTCTTTGGATGCAGAGGAGGATTTAGACAAAGCGAGTCAGCAAGCTATTATAGATGCAGAGTTGAAATATGAGCATACCATGCACAAGTCAGCTAGAGTCTTTGAGGATGATGTCCAAGAAGTGTATTTGGAAGCTGAAATAGGCTCTAAGCCGATAAAGGTGAGTATTTCGTTGAGGAAGACTTCAAACAACAATTAATTAAGTTGTGTAAGGACTTTTAGGATATTTTTGCTTGGGAATATACGGATATGAAGGGCTTTAATCCAAAGGTGTGTCAGCATAGAATTAATTTAAAGGCAGATGCAAAGTTGGTTATGCAGAAACGGTATCGTATGAATCCTAATTATGCTAAACAGGTGAAGGAAGAGATTGACAAACTTCTTCGAGTGGGTTTTAGGCACCACCAATTGTGGTGGTGCCTAAAAAGAATGGAAAAATACGGGTTTGTGTAGATTATAGAAAGTTGAATGCAACAACTATTACTGACCCATTCCCTCTTCCATTCATAGATTCTTTATTGGATGATGTGGCGGGCCATGAGATTTATAGTTTTTTTGATGGTTTCTCTGGCTACAATCAAATTCGCATGCATCCGGAAGATATGGATAAGACAGCTTTCATAACCGAATGGGGTGCCTTTGTGAGTACTGTCATGAATTTTGGTTTGAAGAATGGACCCCCAGAATTTCAGGGTGCAGCTCATAAAACCTTTGATCCTTATCTTACATCTTTTATGAGGGTCTTCATAGATGATTTTTGTGTATTTGGTAAGAAAGTGGATCATTTGCAGCATCTTAGACTTTGTTTTGAAAGATGTCATCAATTTGGCCTGTCCCTTAACCCTTTCAAATCACAAGATAGATTTTCTTACAATATAATCTCCTTTTCCTTGGTGTCTCTATTGGGGCTCCAAGATTACTAAATTATACTTGCAGGATGCTGACTGGGTAGCCTTCAAGAAGACACTCAGGGAAGAATTTTACATTGAGGACACCAGTTTGATTACGTGCAATACTTTTCAAGAGTAGATTTTACAACCCAATAAGGGTCTTGTGGCTATGGAACTGTTAAGAGAATTTGAAGTCGATTTGAGCAGTTGGATCTTGTAGAACAACAAGCTCTTGCAAGTCAGAAAATTGAATTGTTTCTACAACAGCTGATCTTGAGCTTCAAGAGAAGCTTGATGATTTGCTAGAGGATTAGACTATAGGGACAAGTTTGAAAACAGAGTGGAGACATGTCAAGGAAGCTGTTATTGCACTTGTGAAGAAGAATAGAGGAAGAGAAAGATTGCATGTCTCTAGCTTGCCCACTGTTACAGGCAAGACAATTGATGTATCCAATAAGGCACCTACTTCTGTGGCTAACCCTATGGCTGTACCTGTTATTGTTCCCTCTATTAGGGAAGATGTCTTAGATGAATTGGTCAAAGGCATGCGGGATATTCAATTGAAGGTTGCAAAATTGGACGAAAAAGGACAAGAGGAAAGGGGATGGGCAGTAGCCCCTAAGCTTGGAAAAAGATATATGTGGTTTGCAGTACGAGGGAAAGGATTGTGCTGCCTATCAGGAGGCCTTGGCACGATAGATTATCTTTTGGAAAGATGGCAAGATCCATGCACAAGAAATGGGATTGCCTCTTGCTTTGAATTTTGGAAAGGGAGGTATGTAGAAGTTGTTGGAAGACTTGCCTGTCTAAAATGCTTATGCGGCGGTACATGCTTCTACTTTTTCTCTACAATTGGATAGAATGCATGTCCAAGTGATGGTTGGTCCAAAGGCTGAAATATGGACACGTGCTTTACATGTAGCTGAAAAGAGAAAGGTCACTGATAGTGAAATGTCTCATGCAGGGCAAGACATTCGTGGTATAACTGGTTGGGAATCACCGATAGATGCATATTTAGTGTATGCATATTTAGTAAAGGTACAAAACACGGATGTACTTGTGGAAGAAAAAAGAAAAAGAGATGAAGATATTGCAAGGATATCTAAAAGAATGACAAGAAGAAGTGTGGACCAGCCTAAAGCTGCAAATCAGCCACCTCCCGAGCATGTTATGGAAGAGGTCAGTTAGGAGCAAAAATAGGATTACAAACAAGAGGGCAAAAAGAAGGGCAAGTAGCCAGGATATAAGTTGCAATCTGACATTGAGACAGCCATAGATCTTAAGAAGGTTCTTGAAGAACGGATCTTAAATAGTCGGGTGAAATTTACCTTGGGAGAGGTGCAAGGCATTGCCAAGCGAGAATTTCATGATTAGATCATTGACATAATTAAAAGGAAGCGTGAGTTTCTTGGTGATACTACTAGTGCATTGCTAGAATTTGAAGAGGATATTGGTTTGTTGGGTATTCGGGCTGAATATGAGCATGAAGTAAGTACATGATTGTCTATGTAGGATGCTACTAATCAATGGATAACATGTGGAAAAGAGAAGAAAGTGGCTGAAAATGCATTGTCTTGTAGCAATATGCATGGTGGAGTAAGGCAAATGCAACAATATGAAGAAGTGACTCTAGGACTTATTTCTCAAAGTCACTACACAATAAATCATTGTGCTAGAGCTACCACTAAAATGGTAGTAAAAATAGGGGAATGTGAAACTCCTTGTGTTGCTTTACTTGACCATGGGTCTGAGATAAATGTCGTTGAGCAGGGATTGTATGAAAGTGGTGCATGGCCTGTAGACACTGATCATGGTTGGCGAATGAGAGCTACAAATAATTCTTCAGGGGAGCTCTATATTGCATCTCGTAATCAAAGACTCTCCAAATGCTCGATTCAAAGGAGTCGGGTTCCACACTTGGCAAACCCGCATCAAGCTCATCCTGATGAAGAAGGGTCTCTGGGCCATCACAAATGGCAAAGAGAAGAAACCTCGGGACGCGGACCTTGCAACTACTTGGCAAAAGAATGATGACAGAGCTCAGGCCATTATCAAACTGGAGCTAGACGACAGTTATATCCACCATGTGGATAACTGTGAGATCTCACAGGATACATGGAAAAGACTTGACACCCTGTTCGGTGCACAATCTAAATCATCAAAGTATGGTCTCCTAATTGAGTTCTTCAGGCTTGAAATGAAGTCCAGCACATCACTTGCCACACATCTTAATTACATGGAAGGACTCCTAACCCAACTTGCAGGAATCAACATTAAAATGGATGAAGATGTTTGCATCGGTGTTCTACTTAAGAGCTTGCCTCTTGAATATAATAATGTATCAACAACTTTAATCAACATGCCAAATCCTGAACTTGTTGATATCCAGGCATCACTGTTAGAAGAAGAAAAGAAGCTAAAAACTAAAGAAGAACCAAGTACCTCTAGAGATGAGCATGCATTATATGTTGGCAACAGGTACAAAGGCAAGAAGGATCAGCTCTTTTGTGACTTCTGCAAAAGGATCGGACACACCGAGAAGTTCTGCCACGTAAGAAAGAGATCCCAAAAGGCCTATCTAGTCGCAGTCAAAGAAGAAGAAGAAAATGGAGCAAAGGAAGATGAAGATGAAGATGAAGACCACCAGGATCGGAAGGACAAGACTCATCAGTCCTTGTACTCTCATAATTCTGATAGACTGTTTTAAATAGCCTTGTATTTTCCTTGCCCTAATGCTTCCTGCCATAAGCTTTGGAAACTCCTTATGTAACTTGGCATTACAGTCCCTGTACACTTTCTGAGGCCCCTGTTACAGCCTCTGGATGTCCACCATGTTTATGGTACCCACACTTAGCTTTTTCTGCGACAGCCTCTGGTGTTTTGCCATGTCTGTGGTATGCCCACACTTTGCAGGTGGTTCTCATTACAGCCTCTACACACTTTGTGCCTTTTTCTAGTTGTGATTGAGGAGGGGTGTTGAGAATTAGCAATCACACTCAACAAAACATCCTCTTTGTATGGAGCCTCAGGGTCAAGGATATGCAGGCTAACTTATCCCATATGCACAATGGTGCCTACTATAGTTTCCTACTTTCCTATAAAGCATTGTACTTGCTTCCTTTCTTAATGGAAAATGATAGTACTCTTTTCTTTTCAGTGAAGTGTCAATGTCATTGTCCACATACACAAGATTGTGTTTATGAGTCCAAGTCTCAATCTTGGAACCTAATTCACTTGTGTAACAAACAGTGTCCTTGTCTTCTCCATCATGAGTCCACACTTCTCATTTCATCCTCCATAGCTTCCGATTTTGCCATGCTCTAGATCCTGCATTTCTTACACAACAACATGGAGAGAAAGAGCAGATCTATATAGGATTATGTCACGGAGATTAAGACCATTGCGGATCGGCTGGCATCTGTTGGCTCACAAGTTGAAGATGAAGACATGGTTGCTGTGACTTTGAATGGCTTGGGGCCTGAGTATAAGTCTTTTGACATTTCTGTGTCTGTGCGGGCTGAAATGCTTGATTTCAATGAGTTGGTTGCATTGCTTATCCATGAAGAGGTTAAGCTTGGCTTGGCTACAGGATCTAACAGTTCTAAAAACAAGGATGCAGTTTTCTATTCCAATCAATGTGGCCGTGGAAACCATGGTAGAGGCTATGGATATGGCAGAGGAGGCCAGCAAAATGCATCCTATGGCAATAACAACCAGCAGGTATCGAATGCAAGAGGTGGTGGAAACTTTAGAGGCAAGGGGAGATCTAGCCATAGAGATAGAGGCTCTTGGCAACAACAGCGTCCATCTAACAATCCGAACAAGGATAAGGATTGTCATTACTGCGGGAAATATGGGCATATTGCCAAGGACTGCTGGAAGAAGCAGGGAAATCAGAAAGGCAAACAACATGGACATTTTGCTACGTCTAGTCAGGCATATGATATTTCAGAAGATAGATTGTTTGCCATGCAGTATGTAAAAGACAGAGTTGCTAAAAAATCCACTGATGATGCAATTTGGTATATTGATTTAGGGGCATTGAATCACATGACTCCTCACGGTGATTGGTTCACTGATATGGTGGCTGAAAAACATGGCTATGTCTGTACAGGTGATGACACGCAGCATAGCATTGAGCATAAAGGCAAAGTGCCTCTTGTGGTTCATGATGGTAGAAAGAAAAACTTGCATGATGTACTGCATGTTCCATTGATTACGAAGAACTTACTGTCTGTTGGTCAGATGACAGAGTAGAACTTGTAGGTTAGATTGAATTAGCATGGCTGCTTTATTGAAGAGTTTGGCAATGGATGCAAGTTGATAGCTCACAGTCACAGGAATGGCAGAATGTTTACTCTTGATGCTACATTGCTAGAGTTGAATTCAGCTATGTTTGCCCATGGCTCTGGCACTATCAGAGATTTGGAAATTTGGCACAAGAGAGTGGGGCATGTGAATTTGCAAAGGCTGCAAATTATACAAAAAAAACAGCTTGTTACAAGTTTACCCAAGTTCCAATATTCATATATTGGTCATGTATGCAATGCTTGCCAATTTGGTAAGCAGTCAAGGTTGCCATTTGTCAGGCATGTAAGGCAGAGTACACGTCCATTGTAGTTAGTGCACTCTGATGTTTGGGGGCTAGCCCATAATGCATCCATGGGAGGCTCGAAGTATTATGTGACATTCATTGATGATTACAGTCGCTATACTTGGGTTTACATTCTGAAGACAAAGGATGAGGTGTTTGCTGTTTTTTATCAGTTTAAAAAGTAGGTTGAAAAGGAATTTGACTGCGATATCTTTTACTTGAGATCAGATAGCGGTGGGGAGTATGTGTCAAATGAGTTTGACAACTTTCTGGCTGAAAATGGCATACGTAGGCAGCTTACTTGTAGCTACACTCCTCAGCAGAATGGGGTAGCTGAAAGAAAGAATGGGGTCTTGATGGAAGCTCCTCGTGCCATGATGAATGAGAAGAAGATGCTGCTCTATTATTGGGCTGAGGCTGTTATGACAACCATGTATATCTTGAATCGGACTCCCACTGTAGGTATTCATGAGATGACACCACTTGAGAAGCTGTATGGCTATAAGCCGGATGTAAGTCACATGAAAGTATTTGGTTGTCTTGCTTATGTGCATATTCTAGATGAAAAAAGGAAGAAGCTGGATCCAAAAGCACATAAGTGTATTTTCATTGGATATTCGCAGGAGAAGAAGACATACAAATGCTATGATCCCTCTACTAGGGAGACCTTGGTGAGCAAGGATGTTATTTTTGATGAGATGGGTTCTTGGTATGTATCACCGGCTACAATGCCATCGGATATGCCTTCCACTCATGTATCTACAGTTGATATGCAGCAGGGCACTGCTACGATAGGACCTAGTAGTCAGACAGTATCCCCATGGACAAGGAGATTGAGGAGCTCACCGTCCACTAACACCAGTATGTTAGTGAGGGGGAGATATGATGTCGTGGACAAAGGAAAAGAGAAAGTTACTGAGGATGTATTTGGGATGATGACACCTGGTAGAATGACTTCTAGATATGAGTCTGCTGACACTTTAGACAGTGAACTTGGTATTCCGATTGTCTATACGCCTGGCGCAAGGCAGAGAAAGTACATTTCACCTCATGAGAGAGGGGAATCGAGCAGTGCACCATAGCCTAGATGCTCACAAAGGGTCAGATACCTTGTTGACAGGTTCACATATAGTGTCTACACTGCAAAGCATTATGCTTACATGACAAAAGTGATGGAGATCAAAGAACTAGGTACATATGCTGAAGCAGTGGAAGATGAGAACTGGTGTGTAGCCATGGATGAAGAAATGAATTCCTTGGCTAAAAATAAGACATGGGATCTTGTGTCAATGCCTGAAGGAAAAAATACCATTGGCTGCAAATGGGTCTACAAAATCAAATGCAAGTCGGATGGCAGTGTGAAAAGGTACAAAGCCAGGCTGGTTGCTAAGGGGTATACCAAACAGTATGGACTTGATCATGAGGAAACATTCAGCCCTGTTGCTAATATGGCAACCATACGCACTGTGATTGCTTTGGCTGCTGCTAGAGGCTGGAAATTATAGCAAATGGATGTGAAGAATGCCTTTCTTAATGGTGACTTAGTAGAGGATGTCTATATGGTTTAGCCAGAAGGGTATGTTCACCCTGATTTTTAGCATTATGTATGCAAGCTGAAAAAGGCACTATATGGGCTGAAGCAGGATCCGAGAGCTTGGCATGCTAGGATCAGTAACTACTTGCAGAGGTTGGGATTTACTGTTAGTAGGGCTGATCACAGCCTATTTACAAACAAGACTGACAGTGGCTTGGTAGTGTTGGTCATATATGTTGATGATTTGATAATCACTGATAATGATGACTTGGGCATATAGCATGTAATGAAGATGCTGAAATCTGAATTTGACATGAAGGACCTAGGAGAACTGAAGTATTTCTTGGGCATTGAGGTAGTTCCAGCTGAAAATGGTTTATGGCTGATGCAGAAGCACTCTGCCATGGAAATGCTGAAGAAGTATGGCATGGCTGAATGCAAACCATTAGATACACCTCTTGATCAGAATGTACAGCTAGATATGAGCACTAGAGCTGAAGTAGAGGATGTGACTATGTACAGGCAGATGGTTGGAAGTCTGATTACTTGACCATGACTAGGCCAGATTTGAGTTATGTAGTTGGGCTCATAAGTCAGTTTATGCAGAAGCCCAGGAAGCCACATTTGGATGTTGTTAGGCGGATTATGAGATATGTTAAGTCCACTGTAGATTATGGGCTGTTCTATATGAGAGATAAGTCCTTGAAACTGGTTGGATACACAGATGCGGATTGGGCAGGATGCTTATATGATCGCAGATCTACGAGTGGTTATGCTTTTGGATTTGGAAGTGGCATGATCAGCTCGAGCAGCAAGAAGCAACCAACGGTTGCATTGTCTAGTACTGAGGCAGAGTACAGAGGTGCTGCATTGGCAGCATGTGAGATTTCATGGCTACTCAAGCTTATGACTGTTTTGGATATTCACATGGATGCTCCAGTGACATTATGTGACAATCTCAGTAGTGTACTCCTGGCAACGAATCCAATATACCATGCCAGGACAAAGCACATAGAGGTACACTACCATTTTATCAGAGAGATGGTTCTTGCAAGGAGAGTAGACCTTATGCATGTGAAGACTGATGAACAAGTTGCTGATATCTTTACCAAGTCTTTGGGTAAAGATAAGTTTAGTAGTTTTAGACAGCTACTTGGAGTTCATCAGATGATTTGAGCTTGAGGGGAGTGTTAGAATATCAAGCTCATATTATTCTCCTGTTAGTATGTATGACCGACATTAGCTGTCTCCAGCTGTATCAGCAAGTGTGGGACATTAAATAAGTCGGTGGTCTTAAACCTAGTGTGAATGGTCCTATGGACCTAAGTACTATTGTATACACTTATGTTATGTGTGTGGTCAATGAGATGATGAAAGAAGGAAGTGAGAGCACCCAGCTCCTCACTCTGTCTTTGTCTCTCTCAGTCTCTACACAGACATGTTATCTCGAGCACGTTATGAGAATGAAGATGGAATGATGGATGAGGAGGAAGAAGATGACTTTCTTATGGCTGAAAATAATGTTGCAAGAGTGAATTTAGCAAAGTGTTGCTACATGATTAACAGAAGCTTGGACAATGCAAGGTGTTGCTACAGGATTAACAGAAGCTTGGACAACAAAGAGAAGACACTTTAGATGTTTTGTATCTTGTGTAGAAGTGTTTCTAGAAGATAAATATACAGGAGAGTGGCTGAGAATTGGTCAATACCTTAGTATATTAACAAAGAGAGATGAATGGTCAGATGAGGAGTTTAAGAAAATCAAGAACTCACACTAGGACTAATGGCTCAGACCACATTGACTCTCTATATCAATAGAGAAGTTGGATGATGATGCATTCCATACTTTTTCACACTGTGTCCTCGTAACATCACGACAACATGGTAAAGCAACCAAAGAAGATTTGGCTTACGCCACTCAGTGCATTCAAGGAATAACTAGTTGGAAACAACTGGTAGATTCTTTTTTCACCTTTGCACATTTGGCTGACGTTGTCAAGCGTTTTCTTTGAAAACTAGAAACCCCTAGTCAAATTGTAGTTAGGTTTGATTTTTGTTAGCTTAATTGTTTGCATGACTGTTTGTTTTGTTATTTCGTAGTTGGATTTCTTGTGTTTGTTTAGCCTAGGATTTGCTTCTGTCATTTTGTTTGATTTGTTGAGTGTGAAACTTGATAGCCTTGGTCAAGCTTGGTATTTTTTTGACAGGATGAAGCTTGTGATTGTCAATAGCTACTGAACATTGAGGAGCTAGGTATGTTTTCTTGTCGAGACTTTTGCACATCACAGGGATAATGGGTTCACGAGCACTTCATGTTACACTTGTTGATGCACTACACTTGGGGGTCATCTCCTGTTCTTATCAAATACTTCCATGCCATGGGTTGGGATTATGCACGCTTTGCACTATCATTGAGCACTTGCACAGCATGAGGTCCACTGCAGCTATATGCAGTAAATTTTAGAAGCACGTGCACATGGGAGAGTACCTGTCATTGAGCACACATATTTCTTGCATGCACGATATTTGGGATGCCCATTACAAAGTTAGGAACCTCTGGTTGAGTGTGTAAGGAGGTTGGGTGAGTTAGAGGGTCATGAAGGATGCCACCAATTGTGAGATGGGTTGTTCTTATCTGGTCAACATCTTGAGGACCATCATTTTCTAGAGTGATTGTGAGATTTTGGATGGGTGGAGCAGAGTGTATCATATTTTTTTTATGAGAGTTGAGAGGTGAGGATAAGGAATTTTAAATTAACAAGGAATTGTGTTTGCATTTTGCATAACACACAATCACATTTAGATAGGCTAGGCACTTCTTTAGTGCATCCATATTTTTGTGTGAGCATCCATTAAATGGTTGCATAGCATCAATTTTATATTACATGTTTTCTCAAATCATGTATGGTTGGGCACGGAGTTCATTTCAAAAAACCATATTCCTGCTAGGGTACACTACATTAAAAAAAACAGGTTCATATCCATAGAATATTTATTTTGAAGACTCAAGGATAAAAGGAAAAGGTTGTAAGTTTTACATCATCAACGAGTATTTCTTAAATAAAAAGAGGACATGTGTGTGTTGCTGGATGTTAAGATTGTGGGAGAGAAGGAAGGAGTCTCACTTGTAGCTTTCTTGCTTGCACAATGGGGGAATACACACAAAGGTGGAGGCTGAAAACAATTTTCCTCTTCTTAGTTGTGTAAGCCAAAAAGAACTCAAGTACATAGAAATAGAAGAACCCTATATATGGGTCTCAAACCAAACTCAACTAACTAAGGTGGCATACTAACCGAGCCACGAACTAGAGTAGATAAGGATAGCTGTCATCTAGTGTAACGTGTCCACTAGAACCATTCAGGACACGTCTTAGCAGTCCATCGGAAAGGATGTCTAGAAAACTCCGCCCGGCACTCCCATGGAATGTTACGGGTTTTGCAATCTAGGTCTTCCCGAGTCTGCCACGTAGCGGAAGTATCCTGGCCGTTCCCACTTAGGATCGACCTGAATTTGGGTTTCCCTGTTTGGTCATTAGCTAGCAACAACTAGCGTCAGACCCGAGCGAACTACTTTACGCAGAAACGCCAGGTCCGAAGCGGATTCACATTGCACTTGGTTTAAGGAGAATGGGAAATGAGAGGGATGCAAGGCTCGACCTCTCTGCCACAAGGCATAGTCCCATTCCGTTCCCCTAAAACAGCGCGAATCGAGCAATAGTTAATTCTAAGTCATCGTTCTCGTTACTTGTTTCGGTGATGACGATCATCCTCTGTTCGTTGAAGACTTTGAGAAAAGTTCCCGGCTAACCGGGACCACCCATCCGTAGGACGGACCCATGGTCCATCCTCCGCACTTTCCTCGGTTTGTTTTAGTTATGTAATTACCTACCACATTAGTTTGACATATACAAACAGCTTCTTTGATTAACCCTGTTATGCACCGGTTCCTTCACGTAATCTTATCACAGGACATAAAGAAAACAATGTCAAACAGCTCCTTTATTATCATTTTATCATTTTATCTTTGAAATACAAGGAGTTCCCGCCCGTAGGCGCATTCATAATCCGCCCGAAGGCTATCCAGTAATCCTTCAGTGATTACTATCCCAAGTTTCCGCCCGTAGACTAGTATGCGGGCCTCGAGATCCAATCCCGAGTCACGTTAGTCTCTTGTGCAGGACCCGGAAGGCGAGGGATTTACAGCCAGAGCCCCCTCTGGCACCCAAGCGTCCTCCTGCTCCAAGTAGAACTCAACGGAGAGACCTCTCACGGCGGGTTCGGTCCACGTTCCCGGCGCGGTTAACAACCCCCTTGGTTAGGGTCAGGCAGGCAGTCGGGGGTAACTGAAGCTGCCACTCCCTTCAGGTCAGGCCTTCAACCTGAAGTATTTAGATATATTCTCATCCTTTAGTTCATTGAGCAAACAATGCAAACAGTCCTTTCTAAACTGTTACAAGCACAATCAATTTCAATGGCCGTTTAGCTGGCAAACTGTTAAGGAGTGACTCTTTTCCTCCGAATGCAACCCGCATTCGATCCGGAATCAATTGCAACTTGGCAAGATTCCTATCATTCTTGGGTTAGGGTCATACCCTACCAATGCTTAAGGTTCTGTTGTGGCAGGATCCAGCGACCATGTCGCTTTAGTTTATTGTCGGGTCATTCGCAAATACCTAACTTTCCTTTTCCTTGGCAATTATTTCCCAAGAAAAGTGAGTAACAGGATGATTACTCATCCTCTTGTAAGTTAAATTCTTTCAATAACTTGCCAACCTCATTTCGAGAGATGATAAACTCTCTGGTGGCCAAATCTCAAGTCTATACAAAGTTGCAGCTTTTTGCACATGTATTGCATCTATTCCACGGGATCATTCCACCCATTGAATGGCGTTTTCCGGGTCACGGGGTTACCTCCAGATGAGTAGCAGGGTTTAGGGTATCTTCTTACCCAATCCATTCCTAGTTATATTGGCCCATGGCCCTAGGAATTTCCAACTCAGTCGGAGTTTCGTCATCTGTACAAGTGATCCTTAGGATGAAACCTTAGATCATTTTATGCATGAGCATCCAATTGCTTCGACATTTCGTGAATGTGCGTAAGATCTTTAGATTTGCGGTTTTTGTCTTGGCAACCAGTGTAAACTAGGTCGAATTGCACTAAACCCTAGTTAACACTTAGGATTCCTATCATATCGACTCAACCATGTCCATACGAATCCTTGGGGTTTAGATTACTTAGTCAATTCATTTATGCTTGTCTTGCGACAAGGATGATCCTTCTCAAGGGTAAATAATCTAGATCTAATGGGTAACAATACTTACAACTACACCAACACGCATAAACATGCGATTCATTGCCTTTACGCATCACATGATCCATGATAACTTTATCTTTCCTTGGTGCACGATAATCTGGCTACTAACTTTCCTAGGACCTTCTAGGTCTTACATCAATAGTCGTACCTACAACCTTGTTGTTTACCCTTTGGCATCTTATGCTTTTACTCCTAATTGCGGCTCTTAATGAATGACATTTTTCTCATGACGACTACGCAATTTATAACATTCTCCTAGCTACGAAGTAGTTGATGAAACTCATGCAAAACTAGTGTTAATTTATTCCAACTTACAAGCTATTTGCAAGTCCATACGTACACTTTAGTGCTCTATTAATTCTTTTCGAATGATACCTTATGATGCTAACCTTTTTCTATGAAATCATTACGAGAAGTATGTTACCTAATGTGCAGTATACGTTTATTTCTACCATGTCTAGGACGAAGATAATACACTTATAAATTCCATTTCTTTGCCTAAGTCTCATTACCTTGAAACGGTACCAACTACATGCATCTAACCTTCTAATCGTTCAAATTCATGACAATTTCAATCTTACCTAATGTTCAAGAGATGTATTTCTTTCCCATTTCCATATGCTTGAAATTTAAGCGAAAAATGCAATTTCCTTTTATGGGTTAAGTGCGCCTAATCATTCCCTTATGCGGAATTAACACGGAAGAACCTGGACTTGTGGAGTCAGGGAGATGTCCACTTGCACATTCAGAGACGAGCCTTCCGCGGTCGCCTCTTGGGATCTTTTCGGGGGCCATCGTCGTACACGTAGGTTCGGTTTCTGAATTTGCTTTCGTCGTCTACGGATTGTTTTGCCTTGACATGCAACCTTCCGGCCTTTGCCTTTCCTCGTAAGTGGAAGATTCTTTTACGGAATGTCGCTTGCGGTGAAGGGCTTTAAAGACTTATTGCGATGAAGCCTTTTTCCGACGGTCTAGTGGGGTCCTTATGGCCCCTCTTCAAATCCCGGGAAGGGGGTATTAATGGCTTATTCGGAATTGTGGTGGGAAGGGGATTTCGGGACAGGTGGTGGGAAAGGACCCTTGGGAAGGGGCCTTTGGGAAAATGGTGGGAAAGGGGCTTAAGGAGGGCCCCCCCCTAGAAGCTTCTAAGAAGCTTCCAAGAGCTTCAGCAGGTCCACGTGGAGGGGGGGGGTTCGTGACAGCGTGGCGGCGGCCTGAGTTGGTCGGCGGACAGGGCGGCAGCAACGGCGGACTGGACTGGCGGCGGCAGCTGGCGGCGACTCCCATGGCGACCAGCACGGCGGCGACCTCCCTTCTCTATCACACGGCCCGTCCACTTCTGCACGGCCCTGGCTCTCCCTAGCCTCCTCACAGTTCCTTCTTCACGGCCTCTCCTCCCTCTCCTCTCACAGCCTCCTCCCTACACCCCCCTTAGCTAGGGGGTGTTTTTATAGGCCTTGGGGGTGGGGAAGAGGGTCTCCACCCACGTGGAGAGCTTCCCCATGAAAACCTCACTTGGTTATCCCCCCCTCCACACTCCCTCTCCTCCAGCCATGCATCGGCTGGGGGAAGGGATAATAGTAAAAAAAATTTCCTTAATTTAATTAAAATTGTCCCTCCCAAGAGGGTGTTTTCGTGCGGCTTGCGGTTTTGATCTCCCGGTCTTGATTTACCAAAGCGGAGGACCCCATTTCACGCGCGCGGGTCACACATTACGCGGTCAATAATTTCAATGCAGGAGATACCCTTTTTACGGGGTTTACACGGCGTGCGGAAGGTTAATATTTACGGTACGATTACGCGGAAATATTACATTCTCTCCCCCTTAGAAGAATCGAGATGTCCTCATCTCGAGATAAACTGGGGATATTGAAGATTGAGAGTGCTTTCATCCATCCAGGTAGCATCCTCTTCGGGGTAATCTTTCCACTGGACAAGGCATTCTCTCAAGGTTCTAGATCTCAACTGTCTCTCCCTGACATCTAAAATCTTGTCCGGCCTTAGTTCAAGGACTCCTTGACTAGGCATTACAATTTTGTTGGTCATCAAGTACATGATTAGGGCTAGATACATACTTCATTCTTCAATAGACTGTTATGGAATACATTATGAACCTTTAGGTTTTCAGGGAGTTGCAGTCTATAAACATTAGGTCTTAAGCACTTGAGGATCTTGTATGGTCCACAATACCTTGGACTTAGCTTCCTGCAATCTCCTAAGGATAGAGAACTTTTCTTTGGGCATACGTGAATGAAGACCATGTCTCCTTCCTCAATATTCTATCTTGACACTTCGAATCCGTGTATGCCTTCTGTCTATCCTTCGCAGCTTTGATGTCCCGATAAAGTGAAATCATGAGCTTCGCACAATGTCTTCTATTTAAATAACTGGCTTGCTCATATACATACTCTCATCCTATAGTAGACAAGTCCACTACTGATAGAGAATTCATGATACTTAGCCTCTAGCTTTTGTTCCTGGTCCTTGATAGAGACTTCCCTTAGCATCCTTTGATAGGCTAGATCATGGCATCCTTCCTCTCTAGCTAGCTCAAGTATTAGGTCGTTTGGCATGGACACCTCTGTAGCTAGAGATCTGGCTATTGATAGATTTTGCAAGATTAGTGAATTAAGGAATGCCTTGCGATTGAATGCATCAACAACTACATTCTTCTTTCCAGTTCGGTACTTGATCTTAAAATCATATTCCTCCAATACTTCAATCCGTCGACGTTGCCTCATGTTGAACTCGTTCTGGGTAAAAATCCATTTGAGGCTCTTATGATCGGTTACTAGAGTAAACTTATTTCCCAACAGATAGTGTCTCCAAAGCTTTAGAGCATGGATGACAGTTAATAACTCCAGATCATGAGTGGCATAATTCTTTTCGTGACTCTTCAATTTCCTTGAAGAATATGCTGACGATTTTCCTACATGAGCACATATCTTAAGGCAAGCATGCTAGTATCAGTTACTACCTCTACTCCTTACTGTGATCTAGAAGTTTTAGGATCGGTGCTGATACCAAACTTTGCTTCAACCTAGCAAAGCTAGTTTGTTCGGCAGTTGACCATGCAATGGGCGTTTGCTTCTTCAATAATTTTGTCAAAGGTGCTGCAATCAAGGCATAGTTTTTGATAAAGATCCTATACCATCCTGTCAAGCCAAGAAAACTACGTATCTCTTTGACAGATACTGGTATTGGCCATTCAAGCACATCTCTGACTTTGGCTGGATCTACTGATATTCCTTCTGATGATACTATGAATCCTAGATATTCAATCTGACGTTTGAAGAATGCACACTTCTTCATTTTTGCATACAACTTTATGAGACCTCATTGTCTCCAACACAATCCGTAGTTGGGGTTCATGATCTTCTTCCTGTTTAGAATAGACTAAAATGTCGTCAAAGAAGACAAGCACAAAATCATCAAAATATGGTCTAAAATTATCCTGCATTAATCTAGTGAAAGTGGCAGGTGCATTTGTAAGGCCGAATGACATAACCAAGAATTCAAAGTGCCCATATCTTATATTGAAGGCTGTTTTTGGAATATCCTCATCCTTGATCCTGATTTGAAAATAGCCTGATCTGAGATCAATTTTGGAAAAGATCTTTGCACCTTGAAGGCGATCAAGAAGCTCATCTATTCTAGGAATAGGGTACTTGTTCTTGACTGTTGATTGATTCAACCCACGGTAATCAATACATAGTCGAAGTGTCCCATCTTTCTTTTTCTGGAATAGGACTGGAGCTCTCCATGGTGAATAGCCAGGCCGGATGTAGCCTTGGTTTAATAATTGTTTGAGTTGTTCCTTCAACTCAATTGCTTCCGATATAGACATACTATAGGTTCTCTTCACAATTGGCACAGCTCCTATTACTGGCTTGATCTCATGATCTACTTCTCTTTAAAGCGGAGTTCTGTTAACTCTTCAGAACTACGCCCACGTATTCCTTCAGCCAAGTGACCAATTTACTTTACTACTTTTATCAATATTCATAGTCAAGACAATCGGGGAAAAGTTTTATTCCATTCATATCAACATAGTCCTTACAATTATTCCTTGGGCCGATGGAACAAGTTAATACATTAATTCGAGGAGAATAAGATATTATTGCATTCAGCTACAGGAACTGAGTAGTAGTACGGATTGGGGTCATCGATCTTCAGGAATCGATAGTTCATTGGAAGATTAGGGTATCTCTTCCTTCGATATCCATTCTTCTCACGACGCCCCAAAACCTTGATTCGGTCGGCAGGGATTCTTTGAATCACTTCCCCGTACACATACTTATTCTGGTTAACCCTTCGACTTCCGACCTGTAGGGTCGCGTTTGCATGAGCCTCAATAAAGACGAACAGCTTTACGATCTTCAAATCCTCCATCCACTTGATTCTCTTCAAGTTAATTTGAAGGTACGCAGGTTGATAGGCAGTTATGTAATAGATCCCTGTAACACCCATCCATCTCCATTCCACGTACACAGGTGATGGATTGTAAATGCGGTCTAGGATGTTCATCATCTCAACCCTTTGTCGATAATTTGTGGAATGCATCGCGGTCATAAACATGACTCGAAACACTAAGAACCTGTTCCATGCTTCATAATTCTACAAGACAGTATTCAAAGTAAGGAAATGTTTGGGACACAACATTCGCTTTACTTCTTCTTATTAAAATTTCCTAAAAACAAGTCCTTTGTTGGTTTGCTCTGATACCAACTGTAACGTGTCCACTAGAACCATTCAGGACACGTCTTAGCAGTCCATCGGAAAGGATGTCTAGAAAACTCCGCCCGGCACTCCCATGGAATGTTACGGGTTTTGCAATCTAGGTCTTCCCGAGTCTGCCACGTAGCGGAAGTATCCTGGCCGTTCCCACTTAGGATCGACCTGAATTTGGGTTTCCCTGTTTGGTCATTAGCTAGCAACAACTAGCGTCAGACCCGAGCGAACTACTTTACGCAGAAACGCCAGGTCCGAAGTGGATTCACGTTGCACTTGGTTTAAGGAGAATGGGAAATGAGAGGGATGCAAGGCTCGACCTCTCTGCCACAAGGCATAGTCCCATTCCGTTCCCCTAAAACAGCGCGAATCGAGCAATAGTTAATTCTAAGTCATCGTTCTCGTTACTTGTTTCGGTGATGACGATCATCCTCTGTTCGTTGAAGACTTTGAGAAAAGTTCCCGGCTAACCGGGACCACCCATCCGTAGGACGGACCCATGGTCCATCCTCCGCACTTTCCTCGGTTTGTTTTAGTTATGTAATTACCTACCACATTAGTTTGACATATACAAACAGCTTCTTTGATTAACCCTGTTATGCACCGGTTCCTTCACGTAATCTTATCACAGGACATAAAGAAAACAATGTCAAACAGCTCCTTTATTATCATTTTATCATTTTATCTTTGAAATACAAGGAGTTCCCGCCCGTAGGCGCATTCATAATCCGCCCGAAGGCTATCCAGTAATCCTTCAGTGATTACTATCCCAAGTTTCCGCCCGTAGACTAGTATGCGGGCCTCGAGATCCAATCCCGAGTCACGTTAGTCTCTTGTGCAGGACCCGGAAGGCGAGGGATTTACAGCCAGAGCCCCCTCTGGCACCCAAGCGTCCTCCTGCTCCAAGTAGAACTCAACGGAGAGACCTCTCACGGCGGGTTCGGTCCACGTTCCCGGCGCGGTTAACAACCCCCTTGGTTAGGGTCAGGCAGGCAGTCGGGGGTAACTGAAGCTGCCACTCCCTTCAGGTCAGGCCTTCAACCTGAAGTATTTAGATATATTCTCATCCTTTAGTTCATTGAGCAAACAATGCAAACAGTCCTTTCTAAACTGTTACAAGCACAATCAATTTCAATGGCCGTTTAGCTGGCAAACTGTTAAGGAGTGACTCTTTTCCTCCGAATGCAACCCGCATTCGATCCGGAATCAATTGCAACTTGGCAAGATTCCTATCATTCTTGGGTTAGGGTCATACCCTACCAATGCTTAAGGTTCTGTTGTGGCAGGATCCAGCGACCATGTCGCTTTAGTTTATTGTCGGGTCATTCGCAAATACCTAACTTTCCTTTTCCTTAGCAATTATTTCCCAAGAAAAGTGAGTAACAGGATGATTACTCATCCTCTTGTAAGTTAAATTCTTTCAATAACTTGCCAACCTCATTTCGAGAGATGATAAACTCTCTGGTGGCCAAATCTCAAGTCTATACAAAGTTGCAGCTTTTTGCACATGTATTGCATCTATTCCACGGGATCATTCCACCCATTGAATGGCGTTTTCCGGGTCACGGGGTTACCTCCAGATGAGTAGCAGGGTTTAGGGTATCTTCTTACCCAATCCATTCCTAGTTATATTGGCCCATGGCCCTAGGAATTTCCAACTCAGTCGGAGTTTCGTCATCTGTACGAGTGATCCTTAGGATGAAACCTTAGATCATTTTATGCATGAGCATCCAATTGCTTCGACATTTCGTGAACGTGCGTAAGATCTTTAGATTTGCGGTTTTTGTCTTGGCAACCAGTGTAAACTAGGTCGAATTGCACTAAACCCTAGTTAACACTTAGGATTCCTATCATATCGACTCAACCATGTCCATACGAATCCTTGGGGTTTAGATTACTTAGTCAATTCATTTATGCTTGTCTTGCGACAAGGATGATCCTTCTCAAGGGTAAATAATCTAGATCTAACGGGTAACAATACTTACAACTACACCAACACGCGTAAACATGCGATTCATTGCCTTTACGCATCACATGATCCATGATAACTTTATCTTTCCTTGGTGCACGATAATCTGGCTACTAACTTTCCTAGGACCTTCTAGGTCTTACATCAATAGTCGTACCTACAACCTTGTTGTTTACCCTTTGGCATCTTATGCTTTTACTCCTAATTGCGGCTCTTAATGAATGACATTTTTCTCATGACGACTACGCAATTTATAACATTCTCCTAGCTACGAAGTAGTTGATGAAACTCATGCAAAACTAGTGTTAATTTATTCCAACTTACAAGCTATTTGCAAGTCCATACGTACACTTTAGTGCTCTATTAATTCTTTTCGAATGATACCTTATGATGCTAACCTTTTTCTATGAAATCATTACGAGAAGTATGTTACCTAATGTGTAGTATACGTTTATTTCTACCATGTCTAGGACGAAGATAATACACTTATAAATTCCATTTCTTTGCCTAAGTCTCATTACCTTGAAACGGTACCAACTACATGCATCTAACCTTCTAATCGTTCAAATTCATGACAATTTCAATCTTACCTAATGTTCAAGAGATGTATTTCTTTCCCATTTCCATATGCTTGAAATTTAAGCGAAAAATGCAATTTCCTTTTATGGGTTAAGTGCGCCTAATCATTCCCTTATGCGGAATTAACACGGAAGAACCTGGACTTGTGGAGTCGGGGAGATGTCCACTTGCACATTCGGAGACGAGCCTTCCGCGGTCGCCTCTTGGGATCTTTTCGGGGCCATCGTACACGTAGGTTCGGTTTCTGAATTTGCTTTCGTCGTCTACGAATTGTTTTGCCTTGACATGCAACCTTCCGGCCTTTGCCTTTCCTCGTAAGTGGAAGATTCTTTTACGGAATGTCGCTTGCGGTGAAGGGCTTTAAAGACTTATTGCGATGAAGCCTTTTTCCGACGGTCTAGTGGGGTCCTTATGGCCCCTCTTCAAATCCCGGGAAGGGGGTATTAATGGCTTATTCGGAATTGTGGTGGGAAGGGGATTTCGGGACAGGTGGTGGGAAAGGACCCTTGGGAAGGGGCCTTTGGGAAAATGGTGGGAAAGGGGCTTAAGGAGGGCCCCCCCCTAGAAGCTTCTAAGAAGCTTCCAAGAGCTTCAGCAGGTCCACGTGGGGAGGGGGGTTCGTGACAGCGTGGCGGCGGCCTGAGTTGGTCGGCGGACAGGGCGGCAGCAACGGCGGACTGGACTGGCGGCGGCAGCTACAGCAGCTGGCGGCGACTCCCATGGCGACCAGCACGGCGGCGACCTCCCTTCTCTATCACACGGCCCGTCCACTTCTGCACGGCCCTGGCTCTCCCTAGCCTCCTCACAGTTCCTTCTTCACGGCCTCTCCTCCCTCTCCTCTCACAGCCTCCTCCCTACACCCCCCTTAGCTAGGGGGTGTTTTTATAGGCCTTGGGGGTGGGGAAGAGGGTCTCCACCCACGTGGAGAGCTTCCCCATGCAAACCTCACTTGGTTATCCCCCCCTCCACACTCCCTCTCCTCCAGCCATGCATCGGCTGGGCGAAGGGATAATAGTAAAAAAAATTGCCTTAATTTAATTAAAATTGTCCCTCCCAAGAGGGTGTTTTCGTGCGGCTTGCGGTTTTGATCTCTCGGTCTTGATTTACCAAAGTGGAGGACCCCATTTCACGCGCGCGGGTCACACATTACACGGTCAATAATTTCAATGCAGGAGATACCCTTTTTACGGGGTTTACACGGCGTGCGGAAGGTTAATATTTACGGTACGATTACGCGGAAATATTACATCTAGCTATTATTCATGGGCGGTGTACCAACCGCATCTGCAGCTAACAAGTCGGTGACATAAATGCACAACCGTCACCCTGGCATATCACGAGTGGAGCTTGATATCTCAACACTCCCCCTCGAGCTCAATCCCAATTCCTGCACTCCAAGCAAGTCTCTAAACTTGCGCAGCTTCTCTACGCCCAATGCCTTCGTAAATATGTCAGCTACCTGATCCTCTGTGCTGACATTAACTAGATCAATAAGACCTAGTAAAACCCTCTCCCGCACATAGTGATAATGCACCTCAATGTGCTTTGTTCTAGCATGATAGACTGGGTTATTTGCCAAGTGTATACTACTCATGTTGTCACAATAAATGACAACTAGCCCATCTGTAGGCTGATGTATATCATAAAGTAGCTTATGCAACCAAGCTACATAACATCCAGCCATTGCTGCACCCCTGTACTCAGCCTCTGTGCTCGACAAGGCAATTGTAGGCTGTTTCTTGTTGCTCCAAGTGACTGCAGCACTCCCAAAAGAGAACACATATCCACTGGTAGATCCTCTATCAGAAATACTACCAGCCCAATCAGCATCAGTGTATCCATGCAGCTGTATTTGAACCCCAGTCTCATAAAGTAGTCCATACTATAATGTGGACTTCACATACCTGAATATGTGTCTAGCCGCATCCAAATGCGGTTTCCTTGGAGCATGCATAAACTGACTTACCAATCCAACAACATAGCTCAAATCTGGCCTGGTAATAGTCATATAAATCAAACTTCCTACTATGCATCTTTACATAGTAGGGTCTTCCAGAAGCTCACCTGCATCTGCGCTCAGCTTCACATTCTGCTCCAAAGGAACTGAAATAGGCTTACAGCATGTCATCCCATATTTGGACAGCATGTCCAATCCATACTGCCTCTGCAAGAGCCATATCCCACTTGGTGATCTAATCACCTCAATGCCCAAGAAATAAGGCAGCTCTCCTAAAACCTTCATCTCAAACTTCTACTTCAATAGCATTTTCACATGAAGGATATCCTCACCACTATCACCTGTGATAATCAAATCATCAACATAAATGACAAGCAACATAATACCTTTCTCTATTTTTCTCACATAAAGTGAGAATTCTGCCTTGGAAATTTGAAAGCCAATAGTGACAAGATACTATCCTATCTTGTCAGACCATGCTTGCTTCAAGCCATACAAGGCTTTCTTCAACCTGCAAACAAACTCAGGATGAACAGCATGCACATAACCTGGTGGCTGCTCCATATAGACCTCTTCTTGCAAATCACCATGCAAGAAGGCATTCTTTACATCCATCTGATGTAAAGACCATTCCTTTGATGCAGCCATAGCAATGACTGCTCTTACGGTTGCCATCCTTGCAACCGTACTGAATGTTTCTTCATAATCAATGCCATATATTTGTACATACCCCTTGACTACTAATCTTGCCTTGTATTTGTTCACAGAACCATCTGCATTGTGCTTCACCTTATAAACCCACTTACAACCAATTGCATTCTTATCTTTAGGCAAAGGTACCAATTCCCATGTAGCATTTGCTTCCAAGGCATCCATGGCTTTCTCCCATTTTTCTTTTCCCATGGCTTGCTCAAAAGAAGTGGGTTCTGGTTCCTGTATCACTTTGACCATATAGGCATAGTGAATGGCTGTAAATCCATCATATTTCAGCCTATCCACAGGATACCTAGCTCTGGTAGACCTGCACAAAGTAGGTTCATTTCCAGGTGCTCTCAAAACATCCCTGGTCTTCCTTACTCCAGGTGTAACAATAGAAGGAATACCCAACTCATCATCAATGCTCTGTTCTGAGCCACTGGATTCACCATCCACATAAGAGTGACCTGCATTCACATAAAAAATGGGCTGATCTACCTTCTCTTTTCCTTTTCGTGAAACCTGCATACCACTATCTGCATTGTTTTGATGAGATTCTCTTGATCTCAATCTGCCTGTACATGGTGAAGAATGTAAACCACTGCTAGAGAACACTCCAGGTCCACTAATATTTTGTGGACTGCTGCTGTGAATTCTTTGCAGCATTACCATTTTGTGCATCTACATCATCAATCACATTTATTGGTTTATACCAGCTACTCATCTCATCAAAAACAACATCTCTGCTCATCACTGTAAACTTACGAGTAGAAGGGTTATAGCATCTATACCCTTTCTGCTGTGCAGAGAGTAACCAATAAAGATGCACTTCTCAGCCTTTGGATCCAACTTGGATCTCCACTCATCTGGCACATGAACATAGGCAATGCAACCAAAAATCTTCAAATGAGAAATATATGGTTTCCTACCAGTATACCTCTCCTCTGGATTCATCCCATATATTGCTGCAGTGGGAGTCCTGTTCATTATGTAGACTACTGTAGCAACTGCTTCAGCCCAGTAAAAATCTGGCAAGTCTTTTTCATTGAGCATGGCATGAGATACCTCTCCAATATGCTTGTTTTTCCTTTGTGCAATTCCATTTTGTTGTGGGATATGACTGCATGAATATTGTTGCTTTATGCCATGCTCCTGTAGGAACCTTGCAAACTCATTTGAGAGGTACTCTCCCCCTCCATCTGACCTTAGGCATTTTATTTGCAAGTCTGTTTCTTTTTCAACCATAGCTTTAAGAGTTTTGAAATGCCCAAAAACTTCACTTTTCTTTTTCATAAAATACACCCAAACTTTTCTGCTATAGTCATCAATAAAAGTGACAAAATAATGACAGCCTCTAAGAGATGCAGCTTTAGTAGTCCACACATTAGAGTGGATTAATTCCAATGGCTTTTTACTCTCTTGAACATGTCTAGGAAATGGTTTCCTTGCCTGTTTTCCAAACTGACAGGCTTCACATACCTTATGCATTTCTGCAACCTTGAATTTTGGCAATCCTGCAACAATATTTTGGGCATGCATTGATTTAAGTCGCTGTACATTAACATGACCAATGCGTTTATGCCAGATATCAATATTTGCAACTACACCGGTCCTATGTGCAAACATTGCTGCACTCAATTTAGGGATGTCTGCATCCAATGTAAACATTCTGCCCTTCTTCTTTCCTTTTGCTATCAAGCGACCTTTATTTTTCATATCCTCAACAAATCATCCATGGGAATTAAATCTGACCTGCAAGCCCTGCTTAACCATTTGACAAAAAAAAACCAGGTTCTTGGTGATATTCGGGACATGAAATACATCCGACAGGTATTTCTTTTTCCCATCCTGCATAGACAAAGAAATATTTCCAATCTGTACAATAGGATGTGCAGTATCATCACCAGTCTCCACAAATCCTGATTTTTCCATTTTCCTTGCATCCTACATCCATTCTGCATGACCTGTCATGTGTTTTGATGCACCTGAGTCAACATACCACACATCATTACTTTCTTCTGCACTTGTCACAGAATTGGTCATGTGCTGCACCATAAACAAATGCTCATTTCTATCATCACCCTGTCTACTAGAAGATGAATAATTTCCTTGTTGCAGTTTTTCATTCATGATGTCATTCTACTTTTTATAGCAGTCTTTAGCTATATGACCCATTTTACCACAGTAGTAGCATTCAACATTGCTGTTTGCATTTTGCCCTCTTTGCCATCCACCACGACCTCTTTGGCTCCCCCTGCCTCTAGAGTTACCACGTTCTCCTCCATAGGACTGGTTTTCTTGAGTTTACTGCATATTCTGATTTCTACCACGGCCTCCAGATCGGCCTCCTCTACCTCTGCCTCTACCTCTTTCAGAATTTGAGTAGAAGATAGCTTCTTTTGAAGTTCCTCCTGAAGAAGATGCACCACCATTTCTTTGCTCCTCAGAAATTACACTACAAGGGACTGGGGCAATAGCGACGCCGATTAGCGACGGCGTTTATCGGCGTCGCTATTGGCGTCGCTATTTGCGTCGCTATATGCGTCGCTATTTGCGTCGCAAGTGCGACGCAAATAGCGACGTATACTTGCGACGCAAATAGCGACGCATATAGCGACGCCGCAGGGAAAAAAAGCGCGGCCGAAACCAGAGCGCCGTTTTCATTTTGTTTTCTTCGCCTTTTGAGAGCGAGAGCGAGGGAGAGAGCCAAGGCTTTGTGAAAGAAGAGGAGGAAGAGACTTGTTGCCGCCGCCGCCGCCACCGCCACCGCCACCGTCGTTGTTCGCGAAGGAGAGGAGGAGCCCTCGTTGCAAAGAGAAGCCGCCCACGCTCGCCATATCTCATTGGTGAGTCTCCCTCTCTCTTTCTTTTACTTGTTGAAGGTTTAAATCGTTCTCTTTTGTTTATTTAGGAGAGGAAAAGAAAGAGAAGGAGAGGGAGAGGGAGAGAGAGGGAGAGAAAGAGAGGGAGAGGGAGAGAAAGAGAGTGAGAGTGCATTCTCTCTCTCTCTCTCCCTTTTGCTTGTTTAATGTTTAAATTACTTTCTTCTTTGCTTGTTTAGGAGAGGAAACGAAAGAGTAAGAGAGAAAGAGAGGGAGAGGGAGAGGGAAAGGGAAAGAAAGAGAAAGAGAAATAGAGGGAGAGGGAGAGGGAGGGGGAGGAAATAGGAGAGGGAGAGAAAGAAAAAGAGAGGGAGAAGGAGGGAGAGTGCATTCTCTCTCTCCCTCCCTCTCCCTTTTGCTTGTTTAATGTTTGAATCACTTTATTTTTTGCTTGTTTAGGAGAGGAAATGAGAGAGAAAGAGAGTGAGAGGGATAGGAAGGGGAAGGAAATGAGAGAGGGATATAAAGAGAAAGAGAGGGAGAGTGCATTGTATCTCTCCCTCTCCCTTTTGCTTGGAGGATGTTTAAATCACTTTATTTTTTGCTTGTTTAGGAAATGAGAGAGAAAGAGAGATAGAGAGGGAGAGGGAGAAAAAGAGAGGGAGAGGGAGAGGGAGAGGGAGGGGGAGGGGAAGGAAATGAGAGAGGGAGAGAAAGAGGGAGGGGGAGGGAGAGGGAGCGAGGGAGCGAGGGAGAGGGAGAGGGAGAAAGAGGGAGAAAGAGGGAGGGAGAGGGAGAGGGAGGAGGAGGGAGGAAATGAGAGAGGGAGAGAAAGAGAACGAGAGGGTGAGGGAGAGGGTGAGAGAAAGAGAGGGAGAGGGAGAGGGAGAGGGAAGGGAATGAAATTTAAGATAATATACGTATCGATAATGGTATGCAATGTGCTTTGCATACGGCCACGTACTTCATCAAAATTAACCCAAAATTATTGTTATAGAAGTGGAGATCCCTTAAATTGAGTATAGGATAATTTCTCTCAGATCTTATGACTATGAGTAGAATTGATTGAAATAAATTTTATTTCTATAGTTGTAAAATTTCATAGATGGCGCGCATTAATTTTAAAATGGATTACTTATACTCAAAGCCGAGATATAACAAAAAATTATCTACCGGGATAAACAAATCGTTGAGCATGATACAAGGCCGAGATATAACATCCAAAAATCTCTCGACTACTATATACAATGCAAGGTTTATGGTCAACTTGCAAGTTGACGTACATCTCCAAAAAGCTATCCATTTAAGCCTCGTTTGCTGTAATGTAGATAAGATGGCAAACGAAGAAGGTCCTATTGTTCAAGACCGCGAGTCGTATCTTAATCAGCGTGTCCCATGTCCTTGCTCTCAATGCAAGTTGGCAATTAGACGAAAACGCCGATTGTCTATAGAACACGTACGACGATTTGGCGAGTTTCAACCTGAGATTATTGATCAGGCGATTGCAGATTTTCAGCAAACGGTATTTTCAAGTTAGCATTTTTCATGCATTGTACTCTCAAGCTAATTGAAAACCATACACAATAAGATTGGGTCTTGTTGGCAAATTTTGTGTCCAGGGGGGTGATGTCTCGACCCAAGGGGGAGTGCACCCTTTGCGGCCAATTAGAAGAGTTCGTGGACGTGAGATGGATGGATGGCAGGAGCCAATAGACCACTCGCAAGGCCCATCTATATCGTCAATGCCAGAGGAGACAGACAACCTTCCCGACTTGCCTACAATCTTGGAGCCTGAGATGGAGGCAATGATCGATGCATTGATTCCCATGGATGTTGAGACATCTGACCCGCTTAGAGAGGAAGCATCCATACCATTATATGATGGGTGCCGAGTATCTCGGTTGAAGACATTGCTTGCACTCTTAAGTGTGCAAGCGAAATACGGTTGGAGCGATACGAGTGTGACTGAGTTATTCAGGTACCTTGCATATAGACTTCATTGTTTTTTTTTAAAACAGTATTATTGTAAATATGGATGGATTTTTCAAGGTGTTTTATGATGTTTTCAGGTTATTGAAATATCATATATTGCCACCTGCAAACACCATGCCTGAGTCTCGTGATGATGCACGACATGTTTTACGGAAGCTTGGCATGGACTACAATAACATCCATGCATGTATCAACGACTGCATATTGTTTCGAGATGAATACGAGACTATGGAGACATGTCCAAAGTGTGGTGCTCACAGGTATCGACAGGACTTGCAAGGGCAGACCATCCCTCAAAAAGTCCTCAGACACTTTCCGCTCATCCCCCGCATAAACCACATGTTTCGCACGTCTGCCATGGCAAGCTTGACAACGTGGCATGTGCAGAATAGGTCTACGGATGGAGTGCAACGAATATCAGCAGATTCGCGCGCATGGAGCCACATTGACTCTACCTTCCCAGGCTTTGCGCGAGAGCCAAGGAATCTTCGGCTCGGTCTCGCCATGGATGGTGTGAACCCATTCGGTCTGCGCTCGACTTCTTACAGTGTGTGGCCTATAGTGCTTGTCAACTACAACATTCCTCCATGGCTTTCTACGAAGAAAGGACATCTCATCCTTAGCTTGCTCGTCCCGGGCCGCTACAAAGTAAAAAATATGGACGTGTATCTTCGTCCATTAGTCGATGAGCTTAAGATTTTGTGGGAGGAGGGGGTCACGGTGCAAGATATGAGCAGGCACGATGGTCGGCGGTCAGCCAACATTCGAGCCATTCTCATGTGGACGATGCATGACTTTCCGGGATTGGGAGAGTGCTCAGGTGAGCAGACCTTTGTTCACGCCGGTAATATCTATATTTTATTTCATTCAATCAAGTATTCACTAGGTCGTGGATCGCCTTGCAGGTCTCGTTACCTCAGGTTATCATGCATGTCCATTGTGTGGGCCACAGTTAGACTCCCGAAGGTCACGAACCATGAAGAAGATGGTATATCAAGGACACGCCACTTTCTTGCCGGAGGATCATGAACTCAGGGAAGGTTTTCTTGGACGACCTCCAGCACGTATGAACGCTGCAAGCTGGTACGAGCTGAAAATGGTAAACCCGGAATCACATCCAAATGGAATGCGACGGTTCTCAGTTTTCTACGAGTTGCCATATTGGACCCACTTACAGGTCAACCACTTGTTGGATCCCATGCATATTTTCAAAAATGTGGGCAGCTTGCTATGGGACCACATCACAGGAAAGAGAGACACTATAGGGTCACGAATGGATTTAAAGGAGGTAGGTAAGATGGAGGCGCTTTGGCCGCAGTCGAGTGCTGAAGGGGGAGTGCAGCTTCCTCGCGCTCCCTGGGTTTTGTCTACCAAAGAAGAGCGCATTGTGAAGCAAGTAATCAAGTCTATCCGCACTCCGACGGGTATGATGCGTTCTCTCAGGTCCGCATTTTCTAAAGATGACCAAATGTCTGGGCTAAAATCCCATGATTGGCATAAGATATGTCAGGTTTGTGAACAGAATGGATTTTAATTAGCGTGGACATTTTGAAATTTGAAACGTGACCATTATTCTTAATGCTTTCTCATTTGTGGCAGTTTGTCCTACCGATCGCGATCGCGGGATGCCTAACTCCAGAAATTCGCGGGGCCATTTACAAGCTGTCGACTTTGGTGCAATGGATCTCACAGAAAGAGATTAAGACGTCCTCTATTGAATCCGCAAGGCGGGGAGCAGTTGAGACGGTCTGTCTCTTTGAGAAATACCTGCCCACTAGCATGCTCACGATACAAGTTCACCTTCTTGTGCATCTTGTGGACGAAGTGGAGATTGCCGGACCTGTCCATACGCGATGGATGTTCTTCCTGGAGCGCTTCATGAAAACCCTGAAAGGCTTTGTGCGACAACGAGCTCGTCCGGAAGGTAGCATGGCGGAGGGTTGGTTGGTGTCAGAGGCATTAGTGCATATCTCACAATGGCTACCAACGGTGGAACCAGACAATGAAATGCTATGGACGCTCAAGGACGATGACAGGCTGACTGGAGACGTGGTGGTTGGAAATGGGGTAGAAAAAAGAATGGATGCCTCAATGGAAGAGAAAGTGAATCGCTTTTGTATGTTGCACCATGCCTCCATGGAGACGTGGCTTGCCAAGTACCAGATTGCAAGGCAAGATCGAGAGGAAGCGCGAGCTGAATTCCGACGCAGTACGCGTCACCGACCGATTCGATATCCCGAAGGCATGGAGGAGATGCCGCGGTTTATGTCAACACGATGGTTGCATGGAGCCTTGATCGCAGCATCCAGCGAAGGGGCAGAGGTCTCAATGGAGGAGTGGGAGTTCTCGAGGGGATGTAGTCCAAAGGTAATGAGGGGTTTAGAATGTGTCGTATCTGAATTTGTTTGCTACATCTAATTTGAGTGTTTCAATGTGCAGTACAAAATATATGGTGCAGCGTGGTCGCGCGGACGGCATTTTCGGGTGGAGCGTATTGACAAAATGCGCTCCACAATGGACTGTGGTGTCATGGCAAGGTTTGAGTAAGAGAGCCGGCGACGAGCAACGGATCCGAACACGGTTGTGGATGAGATGGAGTATTTTGGGAATTTGCAAAGTATTATTACGGTGGATTACCGTAGCTTCTCCATGATAATATTCGATGTGCAGTGGTTCAAAGTGGTACTTGGAGGAGCTGGCGCAACGGTTCGACGAGGTCCATCTGGATTTCTCGAAATAGATTCCGAGAAAAAATGGACGGATTTGCGCGACACCTTTGTGTTGCCGGCACATTGTGAACAGGTAATCTTCTAGTCATTTGCTTGCTAATTGTAATACGACATGCTTTATGTCACAATGGTTCGAAGACGGTTTGTAAGTGTTTGTGAACAGGTAATCTTCTATCCAAATCCCCGACAACCTCGATGGTGGTATGTTATACCTTCAACTCCTAGAGGTGCGAGAGTATACGATCAAAGCGATGTTCCAGGCATAGATGAAGAATATATGCAAATAGAGGGATCGAAATTACAAGGGGTGGAGGCCACCGCAAGCTTGGAGCCCGCATCGGCTAACAATGATGGAAATACAGAAGTCGTAGAATTTTTTGAGAACGAGGCAGACTCGTTCTTTTGTGGTGACATGTCTATCGACCTTCCAGTGTATGCAGAGTTATGTCAGGAGATTAACATGGGACCATAGAATACTTCATTCTTGGAGAATTGTATTACTCAATTCGTTGTTTAGATCTTCCATAAAGGTAGATAAGATATGCATTTTAAGATGGATTTTTCAAAAATGATTTATATTAATGCGCTTTGTATAGTTTCAATTGATTATTCTAACATTATTTTTTATCTCTGCAGGTATCTTTATTTTTAGTATGAGTCGAGGGATGAGCGATGAGGAGTTTCAGGAGATGATGGCACGTATGTCTCCAGATCAGCTCGCGAGATTCAGAGAGATAGCAGATCAGGAGCTGTCTCGTTCTTCGTCAGGGCGCTCTGCTAGATCAGCTTCAGTGCGATCAGATGCTTCAGCTTCGAGCAGACGATCTCGACGCTCGCGACTTGGGCCAGAGGGAGGGACTGCGACTGCAGGAGGATCAGGGGGGTGCTGCTGTGGAGACACGGACGCGGTGTCTCCGTCTCGTCGTTCAGCTAGAGCTCGGTCACCTCCAGGATTTGTCACACCTGTGGGGACGTCCACTCCAGTTACTCCGGCTTTTGCGCAGCCGTCGGCAGATGTCACGCCTTTTGGTGGCACTCCTTTTGGTGGCACCCCCTCTGGTGGCACTCCTTTTGGTGGCACCCCCTCTGGTGGCACTCCTTTTGGTGGCACCCCCTCTGGTGGCACCCCTTTCAGTGGCACTCCGGGAGAGGGTACCCCCATCGGTACACCGGATGTTCAGGGGTCTCCTGGATATGCCCAGGAGCGTGGACGGAGATGGGAGAGGGCCCATACGAGGCACACTCCTAGGGATTATGGATACCTAGTGGATGGCAGGTCAGGAGCTATCATCATGAATGATGAGGGGAGGAGGGTGATAGCTCGCATGAGGGAGTTGTGCCAACAAGTTTTTCGGCACAACGTCCTGGATCATTGGAGGAACATACCGGAGGGGAGCAAGGAGTACATAGTAGCATCCTTGCATGAGGAGTTCCCGGTGCCAGCCGCAGTGGATAGATTCTCTACGGGCTGGATGATGGATTGCATGCGTGCATACATGTCACATAGACGATCCGACGCACGCAAGGCAATCAAGAGTGGGGCTCCAAAGCCCGAGTGGTTAGATGCAGAGGACTGGCGCCGACTGAGGGAGGAGGCTACAAATTCGCCAGGACGTTGGAGTCAGCAGCGGGAGGCGGCGAGGGCACGAATCGAGGCCGGATCGGTACATCATCTTGGGAGTGGCGGCCACAGGACATATTTGGAGGACTTTGTAAGTTTCTCTTTTGTTTTGCTTATTTGTTTTTTTGAGATATTATTTGTACTGACAATCATATTTCTAACAGTTAGCATTTTGTTTTCTTTGCAGCACTCCATTACAAATCGCGATCCGCAAGGCCTTGAGACTCAATATGCAGAGAGGCACGGTCTCAGATCATTGATCGACCGATTGTACAGACGCGGCGGCGCAGTAAGTCTCTCATCTTTCATGTCCGTAGTTACCATGAGATATTTGAATGCATTATTGTATGGTGGATTGATATGTTGTTTCTTTTTCTGCAGAATCCGTTTGATGCTCCTTTGCAGAGGGACGAGCTTTCGGGGGACGACGATTTGTAGCTCGCCCTCGGATCCTTAGCGCTCACATACCTTTAGTTTTTAGTCGCCCGATCTATGTAGACATTTTCTATGTATTAGTGATATTGTTTTATGATTGTACCAATCGCATTTTATGCGATATCATGTATTTATTTCATCTATCAGTTTTATGATTTCAGTATAGATTCTTTTTGTTTGCAAACGCTTTGTATGCAGCAGTGCAGAAACTATTTTGTATGGCTCTCATACAGCACACAGTGCTATATGTGGCAGGGCAGCTTGCTGCCCTGCCACAAAAATTTTTTTTCCTCTGTTACCGTCGCTATTTGCGTCGCAAATTTACTGCAGGCGTCGCTATTGTCGTCGCTATCAGCGTCGCAAATTCTCTGTAACCGTCGCTATATGCGTCGCTATAAGCGTCGCTATATGCGTCGCAAATGCGACGCTTATAGCGACGCATATAGCGACGATTCCATGGCGTCGTCAATAACGACGCTTTTTGCGACGACGGGGGCAAATTTTGTTGTTTGTATTTTCGTCGCTTTAAACGTCGCTATAAGGTCTATATCTTGTAGTGTTAGAAGGGCAATCAACTCCTCAAAATCAGGAAATCTTTCACGGACGGAAATGGATGTTCGAAACTATGCATAATCCTTTCCTAGACCATTCAAGGTCACAGAAACTAAATCATCATCTTCCACTGGCGACCCAATGGAAGCAAGTGCATCTGCAATCTTCTTCACCTTCATGTGGTAGTCATTGATGCTCATATTTTCTCTTTGCACATTGTGCAACTCTTGCTTGAGCTGCATTTTCCTGGCTTGCGTATTTGTGCTATACATTTTTGACAAAGTATCCCATGCCTCCTTTGGCGTACTTGCATCCTGAATATGCACAATCATAGAGTCTGAAATACTGATAGACAGCCAGTACATAACTTTTCTGGCTCTCTCATGCCATGCTTTAAATGCCTGCATTTGCTATTGATTGGGAACATCAGGAAGAACTGCTTCTTCTTCATTTCCTGTAACGAATTCCCAATATCCTTTTCCCATAAGGAAATTCGTCATTCTGAACTTCCATGCTTGGAAGTTGTTCTTGTCAAGCTTTTCAGTGACAATCTATGAAAGAGAATCAGACGCCGTTACAGAACACTACAAAAAATTCTGCCACTGCAAAGAACACAGCTTCAGCCTCACAAGGGCAAATCTGCAAAACTGACGAAAGTGGTATTTGACCACACAGTCACTTCCTAGTGACGATTTTCCATCAACAGGCAACAGGAATGATTCTGTAACCCCCAATGTCTCTGCGCCCAGGCATCCGATGCAATTTCTACAGTAACTTTTCACCGACATGTAGAACAGTGGTCGCACAGCATAAAACAAGGCCTTTTCTTGAGTGCGTGCAGAAAACTTCCGCCTCTAAAACAGGCCCCAAAATGGCCTCAAATAAAAAAAATAGAGCAACCAAGGGCTAAAGCCCTTACCCGCAGCATATACTTCCCTCTTGCTACACCGCGAAGGGCGTCTCAATCTGAGACAATGTACTCTTGCACTTTCCGGCTGTGCTACCTGCAGAGACTTACTCCCAAAACAGAAAAATGAAAGCAACACTGGTCCTCTTACCAGAACACCGCGAACTTGGTTTTCTTCCTTGAGCTCCTTACCAGAAACAAGGCTCTGATACCATGTCAAGATTGTGGAAGAGAAGGAAGGAGTCTCACTTGTAGCTTTCTTGCTTGTACAATGGGGGAATACACACAAAGGTGGAGGCTGAAAACAGTTTTCCTCTTCTTAGTTGTGTAAGCCAAAAAGAACTCAAGTACATAGAAATAGAAGAACCCTATATATGGGTCTCAAACCAAACTCAACTAACTAAGGTGGTATACTAACTGAGCCACGAACTAGAGTAGATTAGGATAACTGTCATCTAGCTATTATTCATGGGCGGTGTACCAACCGCATCTGCAGCTAACAAGTCGGTGACATAAATGCACAACCGTCACCCTGGCATATCACGAGTGGAGCTCGATATCTCAACACTGGATCTACAAGTGCTTCTTCCAAGTTAGTTGGCTCCTTTACTTCTCTCATAATCTCAGCCATCAAGGCCATATTGACTATGTGAGCATAAGCCCTCCTTTGCTCCTCTATTCTCTGAGACCTCCTTGGTCATTCTGCCTTCTCCTCAATAGATGCAGGCATAGGATTATTTTGGTCATAGAGCTGCTTCACCCAATGCGGAAATTGCTTTTCTAGTGGGGTGATGTCAGGTTGGTGAGCTTTTTCCTTATCATCTAAAGATGATGCTTCCTCCTTCTTAAGGATAGGGACAACTCTCAGGACACGTTCATAGTGGACTACTTCTTCGCTTGATGATAAAGTAGAAGAACTTGCCTTCTTCTCCTCCACTATATGCGGCTCCTCCTTGAGCACCACATCATGGCTGGCGATGATCTTCTTTGCCTCTTGGTCATATAATTTGTAAGTCTTCTGATCATCACTATAACCCAAGAAGATACAATTTGTGCTTTTTGGTTTTAATTTGTTTCTCTTCTTATCTAGAACATGTGCAAAACATTCACATCCAAAAATTCTGAAATGTGAGACATATGGTTTCTTACCAGTGTAAGCCTCATGACGTGTTTTTCCCTTGAGAGCCTTTGTGTAGCTCCAATTTAGAATATAGGATGCAGTATTAATAGTTTCAACCCAAAAAGGGTTAGGCAATCCCTTGCCATTTAGCATGCATCTTGCCATCTCCACAATGGTGCGATTCCTACATTCCACAACAATGTTCTGCTGAGGTGTGTGAGGCGTCCTCAATTGACGCTTGATCCCTTTGCTCTTGTAAAAGTCTTCAAACTCCTTTGAGTTGAACTCACCACCACCATCTCTTCTAATTTTCTTCACACTTTTCTCTATTTTATTCTCAACAAGTTTTAGCTATTCTTTCAACTTACCAAAAGCTTGAGCCTTATCACGAAGGAAGTACACCCACATCTTCATACTGTAATCGTCGACAATCAACATAAAGTAAGAAGATCCTCCCCAAGGCCTGTATAGGCACTTACCGCACAAGTCATCATGCACTAACTCTAGAGGAGCCTGTGCTCTATTCTTGATTTCCTGTGGAAATGCCTTTCTCTATTGCTTGCCCATCATACAAGCCTCACATGCTTCAATTCAGTCATTGTAGGTAGGTGAGAGACCATACCTTGCTTTTGCATCTCCTTCAACACTGCAAATCTGATGTGTCTAAACCTTTCATACCAAAGCTTACTTGTGCCCACTCCAGCGGTGGCTGTAAGAGCACTTATCTCATACAGGTTGTTCTTTCTTTCACCTTTGCCAACAATTTTGCCATCACTGTTAGGAATTTCTACACCTGTCTTCTTGAACCTCACTTCATGACCAAGATCAGTTATGGCACCAACTGATAATAGATTTCTCCTATATTCAGGAACATACAACACATTTGAAAGATTTTTGACTTCACCATTTGCAACAACAAAAGAAATAGTACATGTGCCCACAACATGACATTTTGTATCATTTCCAACCATCACAGTGATGGATTTTTGTAGAGGCTGCATAGAACTATATAGACCTTTCTTGTTGGTCATGTGACGAGAGGCCCCACTATCCAACACCCATGAGTTAGTGATAGATTCTTCTTGCGCCAACGAGGAGCACACTTCCTCAGTGGTCGCCATGAATAACTCCAACTCTGCTTCAGCCGTATTGGTTGTCTCTTTTCCTTTACTTTTAAGGGTACCATTCTTTTTATCTGCCTTCTTGACACGACAATCTACGATTGCATGTCCTTTCTTCTTGCAGTAGAAGCCCTCTCCTCGAAACTTCTTCTTACCGCCCTTCTTCTTTTTGTCCCCATCATTTCTTGTGGAGGAACCACCTTTGCCTTTTGCATGGTAGAGGATGCAACATCTCCATTGTTGCTTCCTTCTCGAGCTTTCAGCCTCAACTCCTCCTCCATCAATAATGCACAAAACTCCTCAAAAGTCAAAGCTTGAGGTCTCACCTGAGTATTAAGGGTAGTTACTAGTCCATCAAACTTTTGTGGACAAATTTGAAGACACCTCCGAGCTAGCTCTTTGCTAGTCTTTTGTATCCTAGCACCAGCCATCTGGTCGTGCATATTCTTAATCTGAGTGATGAATGCTTCAACCATCTCTCAGCAAACTTCTCTGCTACTAGTTGATTCTCCATGTTTTGAATCCTTGTTTGGTTTCGTGTTTCATACTGATTCCTCAGTACATTCCAAGCCTCTGATGCTTTGGTTATATGCTGAATCAAAGTCAGAACACTATCAGAACAACTTGTAATTAAGGCACACAATGCATCTGCATTCCTTTGTTTCCAAGATTGTAAAAGATTTGCATTCGGAGGAATCATCAAACTAGAATTTCATGGGTCGGGGGTGGGCTGCGGTTTTGTGTTAGTCCCTAGCACAGTTTCCAAAAGCTCATAAGAATCAAGTATAGCTGTAATTTTGAACTTCCACAAGCTGTAGTTTGTGCCATCTACCTTGCCTTCGTTAAGGGTTGGTGGACGAATCCTCAGTGTTTGAATAGATGGTACAGCAGCACCACCTCCTGCACCACTTCCTGATGCGCCAGAACCGCTTCCGAAAGACGACATCGTTTCTCTTTGCTGTTGAAGCCTTTGCCTCTTGCGCACTCTTCGATCCCTAGAGCCCCCTAGGCTCCGATACCATGTAAAAGATTATACCGCGCAACGAACAGAATCTGAGAAAGAGATAGAGTGTACACATTAAATAATAGGAGAATAACAAAATTTATTTTTCTCCAAACAACAGATACAAAGATGGCTCTATCCACCTGTGCGCTTCCACTGTGAAGCTTAGATGACAATCTAGACAGAAGATAGGTGAAGAGCGACTCTGACTGGGTGAAAGATGGATAATAGATGGCTGTGAAGGGGTTTAGCTTTTGTAGCTTGTGAAGGGGGGTCATGATGGATGACCTTCCATATGCACCTCTGTATGTTGACCTTCCATGTGCCCATGTGTCTGTTGACCTTCCATATGCACATGTGTTTGTTGACCTTCCATATGCACATGTGTTTGTTGACCTTCTATGTGCCCATGTGTCTGTTAACCTTCCATGTGAATCTCCACTAGTTGGTTAGGGAATATTCTAGGGAATATTCTAGAATATTCCCTTTAGCATTGGCTAGGGTCCCTGATAACTCTCTAACCCCTCACAAATGGGCCCTTAAAAATAATATAGTTTAAGATGTGAGCCTTTTGGATTGTCCAATAGGAAGGCTAGATATTGACATCCATGGAGGGTGAATCTTCTCTCTCCAAATCTTGGGGTTTCTATTAAAAAAAGGGGTAAAAGAGGATTAAGAAAAGGGAGAATGAATAGTACATAAAATTTGAGTTTCTCTCACCTCGTATTTTTCCCCTTTTTTGGAGAATTTTCAATTTTGGATTTTTTTCCTCTCACGAAATCAATTATGCCCAAAAGTTGAGCAACATACCACTTTCCCTCTCTTCTCTATACTCGTGAATTTTCATCTCCATTGAAGCTCCCTGCTGAGAGGAATTAGGGTTTTGAGCATTCTGCTTACCTTTACACTTTCTTCTCCATGCAGCTCTAGATTTTGGGCAAAACATAGGCACCCATCTCTCTTTGCATTTTCTCTTGTTTGCTATTTTTTCAATAGGGTTTGATGTCGTTTCTTACTGTTATTGTTGTTTTATTGCAGAGGTTGTTTGGGGCAGGAGACAGAGGTGCTCATCTCTCTCTCTCTCTCTCTCTCCTTTCTTTCCCCCCTCTCTCTATGTGTTGTTTCTCTTTTATGTTGTGTTTTCAATAGAATTTGATGTTGGTTCTATTTGTTGTTTTCTTGCAGAGTTTATTTGGAGCAAGAGGCAAATGTGTTAATCACTCTATCTGTTTGGTTTTTCTTTTACTGATATCTTTTCAATACAACATAATGTTAGTTCTAACCCTTGTTGTTGTTTTATTGCAAAGATAATCTTGGGTAACATTGCATAAGTGCTCATCTCTCTCTCTCCCTCTCTCTTTCTCTCTTTGTGTTTCCTCTTTTCTACTATTTTTCAATATACATTCATGTAAATACTAACTCTTGCTATTGTCTTTTGTAGAGATCAATTTGGGCAAGATTGGATAGGTGCTCATTTCTTTCTCTCTCCCGCGTACTCACACACTCTCTCTTTCTTCCTCTCTGCATTATTCTTTTTCTACTATCTTTACAATAGGGTTTGATGCTAGTTCTAACTTAAGGATCAATTGTTGGTGCATCACTTAACACAAGGTAGAGCAGAGATTTTGTAGCTCAATTTACAAGTAAATCTGCCATATTTTGTGGTGCCAAAATTTATTCATTTAATTAGTGACTTTTATATTTGATGGGATTCTTATGTCCATCATTTGCAATGGGTTTTGATTAGCAATGATTCAATCTTATCTTCAACAAATTAGCTTATAGGTAAATTGGCCATGTTTTTTATTACTTCTATTCATGCAATTATCTAGATATTTTTTGCTAAAAATAATTCATGCAAGTATTTTTGTTAAAATGGATTCATGTAGGTATTTTTTTGTACATATAGATATTGTACAAGGTTTAGGTGAAGCATATGATTCTCGATCGACTATTTTGATGTGATGAGTGATTCCTTTATGCTGGATGATATAAATCTGCTGAAAGTCGATGGTTCAAAAATTCTCTGCTTTATTGGTCCAATGTGTCCATTTCGATCTCCATGCCAATTGGCAATGATCCATGAAACTCTTGTATCATATTATCCATATAACACACAATATGTTGAGTCTTAGAATATCTCAAGTGTCAATCCAATGTGCCTATTAAGATTTGCATGCCATGTGGTTGCTATCCTTGTAACAACTACACTATAATACCCACATTTCATACAATGTATTGAGTCAAATCACACTCCTCTTCATTATAATAAAAATTATTTTGGCGAAATTCTCTGAGTATTCTTGTGCTATTCTTTTCATTATATGTCATGTAAATGGTATGATTAAAGTAATGCCTTGAAATTGAATCTATACTTTGTGTTGATGTATATATCCACATGCGTTTCGATATCGATGTTTATGTCTGTTTACAAAAGTGTAAACATCTTTTAATGCCATGTTGATTTGTATGGCATATTGGTGATCACTAGACAGACTTAAAATGCTTATTATTTAGGGGTTAATACGTACTTCTTTACATCTAATGCGTAGGTTATAATGCCTAAGAGAAGAACAAGAATTCTCTCGATAGAAATGCGTAACAGAAAAGATGAAGAAGGGAATTGGATCACTGATACGTATCATTGCTCATCTTGGGTACATATGCGTCCAAGTATAATGGGGTCTTTCAGGGTGAAAGCATCTGCAATTGCAAATGTATCAAAGCACTGGAAGGGTAAAAATTTAGCTCTCAAACAAAGGAATGTTGATTCTCACCTTGTAACAGAGGCATTTGTACAATATGTATTCATGCAAAAACAAATACATATTGCACCCACTGTGCCCTTTCAACGAAACATTACAAATAGTAAATATTTGCAACTCATTGAGAATAAGAAATTTCATGATACCTATGTAACAACTTGTCTCATATTTACAAAATTATACCCTTCGGATTGCTGCGAGTGGAAAAATGTTGAGAGTTTCAGTGGTTCTTTTAAGTGTTACCACCGCGAAATTGGTAGATTGCTCTTTGAGGGGCATACAACTAAGCAGCTCGCAAAGGACTTTGTTTTTCTCTATGATTCGAAGTACATATTGCCCAAAGGGAGTCGAGAATATGGAACCCTTGAGTCTATGCACATATCGAATCTTAATAACATAGAATGGCCATTGTGTAGTAGCGACATTTTGCACATGTGTACCACAAAAAATTCAGCAGACATATTGAATTCTATGAAGCCAAGGACTGGCTCAAAGAATGTACATCTAAGCTGGTTCATACCAATTGCAATTTTGTCACACATGTTCAAGGAATGTAAGGGTTTGAGACGTACCAAAAGTACGTACGTCATAAACAATGTATCAAAGGATTATGTAATAAAGATTCTAGGCAAAACTTGGACATAAAAAATAACTCATAGTCCTAACACACTGGAGTGTCGAGTCACAACAAGGGACATGGATTTCAGGTAAAATTTTTCTCTCTTAGTTGAATATTATCTTACTTTGGGATGAATCGACTAACTTTCATTTCCAATTACAAGTACTTTGTCACATGATAGACTTTATGCCTAGTGTTCAAGTATCGTAGATGGAGGATGCTCAAGGGTAAATGGTTGTGCCTTGATCAAGACATGCGTGAAAGTGCAACTGTGGATGTTACTGTCATTTGTGAGGGCCAGGAGCCCCAATTGTTGCAAATGGAGGATGATTGGCCCTTGAGTATAATGCACCAAGAAGCAGAATCCACCTGCTAGCTTCTATTTTAAACTAGATGGTAGGAAAGTTCGAAGTCGAGCTGAGGATACTGTTACCAACGAAATGTGTATGGCTCCACATATTTTAGAAATTGTAGAGTCTTCCTAAAAATCCCAAGACCACAAGTTGTAATAGCCAACACCTATAAATTTTTGGCTTTTTTGGACAATAGAATATTGTCGCTTGCAAACTTGCAATATTTAAAAATTATGGTATTCATGCAAAATTATACACTTGTTATACACTTTTCACATCAACACATTTACATATGCATGTAAACTTTATAAAAACGTAAGTAAAGCCATAACTAAATATCATGTGCGAACAACCCTTAATGGTTTAAAACTTAAGGTTTTTAAGGTAGAACTAGTTTAGTTCTTGTTTTATTGTTTCATTTCACACTTTCTCTCTTCATCTCTTTAAATCCACTATATCCCTCCTACCTGCTACAATGGATGCTCGCACACACTTTGATGCGTGGATCCACGAGACTATCTTTGCCAACTAGAGTGACGAGATATTCCAAGTTTTCTCTAAGAAATTCAACTTTGAAAGCATGCTCTCATTGCTCGATCTCCCCTTTCAGGTTTTGGAAGACTTTGTGAGTATCATTGCTACCTACACATACTCCATTGAGGGATCCAACATGACTTGGGTTCCTCTAGAATAGCTCATGGTATTTCAGGCAGGAAAAAATCACCAAAAAGTGGTGAATAGGTGTCTGGCCCATGTGGATCCTTCACACAAAGTATGCACTGCTTCCATCTTCTTTAGAACAGCCACAAGTGGACAAAACCAACCTTGCCTCCTTGACTCCCATTGAAGTAGATGGTATACAACACTTGCTTCTATCAGATGCACTCTAATACTTGGAAATGAATAAAGAAGAGGTATTTTCCATCCTAGTCAGGGATTTGATGGAAGACCTAATCGATTATGATTACATGAATGTGCATCTGACAATGGCAAAGATTGGAAGATATGATGGTACAAGCTTAGATACTGTGAGTGCCATCATAGTAGCACAAGAGTATATTACCTTGGTTGAAGAAGATTACCTTGTATCGGATGCTGAATTTGAAGCACTACAACACGATTTGTTCGGACCAAGGCCCCAGCTTCCTACCAAGGAGTTTGTAGATCCCTTTGCCCAAAGAGATGCCTCCCTGACACATGAGGAAATGAAGATACAATATGATCTGGAGAAGGTGAGATTTCTAACTACCATATATTTTTATGCAATGAAACTTGATGATAGGGTGCGTCGAGTCCTCGAAAGTCCACCATTGAAATCTTGGCCAAAAATGATGCCTGCAGCTGCCTTGTCCAAAGTCTGGCATCTGGGGCCACTTTTTGGGACTCCGAGGGACCCAATGCACCCTACCATAAAGTTTCATCACTTTCTGATAACTATGGGTTAGTCGCTAAATATATTCTTTGATTTGAATTTGTCATTCAAGACATACTATATATAGATAAGTTTGCATCAAGGCGAGGAGGAGCTCGACATGCAGATCGACAGAAGGATTCAGCTCTGAAGGAGTATATTAGAAATCTTGTTGCAAATTTGGTGGTCTTTCATAAGATGTGCTCACCAGGAGGGTAAGAAATAATCATGAAAATTCGAGCTTTGATCAAGTTTGGACCTTTTCGAGCGATATCTGTGACATCTAGCTTGGAGAAGGTGGTGGTAATCAAGTGGTCAAAGTTTCTTTACTTGTTTGAGCAAACACATGGTGAAGCAATGCGTGTGCTTGCTACATTAGATGACCTTGCTAAAGTGTCAGATCTGCTTTTCCTGGAGAAAGAGATGAAGGGGGAGCGCATCATTTTTGAAGCAAAGAAGGAACTTATATTTTCATTCGAAGTTGATCCCTCCTCTCCATCGATGAAAAAGCCAAGGAACAATTGAGAGTTTTTCCTGGCTATCGACTTTTTATATCTACCATCACTAGCAGCCATCACATGTATTTTTCTTGATGAATATAAGGTACTTCACTTTGTCTCTATAAATAAATATTTATTAAATAAATGTGTGATTCATATAAGTGTAACGATAATGTGTGCTATGTGAATGATGCATTTGCATACATTAACATAATTCAACGCGTAGTACTGCACTTGCGATTGTGTAAGTGTGATGATAATGTGTGGTACGTGAATGATGCATCCAAATACATTAACATAATTCAACGCGTAGTACTACACTTGCGATTATGCATAAGCAATAATGTAACTTGTATCCATGCGTATTACTACTTTCAATGCATTCGTACGTTTAAAAAAATTAAGAGTCATGCGTTTCAAGAAACAAAACAAAACAAGGTGGTTCCTGCACCAAAAATGATGGGGACAAAAAGAAGAAGGGCGATAAGAAGAAGTTTCAAGGAAAGTGCTTCTACTGTAAGAAGAAAGGACATGCGATCGCAGATTGTTGTGTCAAGGAGGTAGATGAAAAGAATGGTACCCTTAAAAGTAAAGGGTGAGAGATAGCCAATATGACTGAAGCAGAGTTGGAGTTATTCATGGCAACCATTGAGAAAGTGTGCTCCTCGGCACAAGAAGAATCTACCACTGACTCATGGGTGTTCGATAGTGGGGTCTCCCATCACATGACCAACAAGAAAGGTCTATATAGTTCTACGCAGCCTCTACAACAATCCATCACTGTGACGATTGGAAATGATGCAAAATGCCCTGTTACAAGTACATGTACTATTTCTTTTGTTGTTGCAAATGGTGAAGTCAAAAAGCTTTCAGATGTGTTGTATGTTCCTGAAATCAGGAGAAATCTATTATCAGTTGCTGCCATAACTGATCTTGGTTATGAAGTGAGGTTCAAGAATACATGTGCATAAATTCTTGACAGTGATGGCAAAATTGTAGGCAAAGAAGAAAGAAAGAACAACCTGTATGAGCTAAGTGCTCTTACAGCCACCGCTGGAGTGGGCACAAGTAAGCTTGGGCATGAAAGGTTTGGACACATCGAATTTGTAGTGTTAAAGGAGATGCAAAATCAAGGTATGGTTGCTCACCTACCTACAATGAGACTGAATTGAAAGTAGCATGTGAAGCTTGTATGATGGGCAAGCAACATAGAAAGGCATTTCCATAGGAAAGCAAGAATAGAGCACATGCTCCTCTAGAGTTGGTGCATGCTGACTTGTGCAGTAAGATGCCTACACAGGCCTTGGGGGGGATCTTCTAATTCTATGTTGATTGTCGACGACTACAGTAGGAAGATGTGGGTGTACTTCCTTCGTGATAAGGCTCAAGATTTTGGTAAGTTTAACGAATGGCTAAAACTTGTTGAAAATGAAACAGGGAAAAGTGTGAAGATATTTAGAACATATGGTGGTGGTGAGTTCAACTCAAAGGAGTTTGAAGAAATTTGCAAGACATACAACTCAAAGGAGTTTGAAGATATGGTGGTGAGTTCAACTCAAAGGAGTTTGAAGACATTTGCAAGAGAAAAGGGATCAAGCGTCAATTGACGGCGCCTCACACACCTCAGCAAAATGGTGTTGTGGAATGCAGGAATCGCACCATTGTGGAGATGGCAAGATGCATGCTAAATGGCAAGTGATTGCCTAACCCTTTTTGGGCTAAAGATGTTAATACTGCAATCTACATTCTAAGTCGGAGCTACATAAAGACTCTCAAGGAAAAAACACCTCATGAGGCTTACACTAGTAAGAAACCATGTGTTTCACATTGCAGAATTTTCGGATGTGAATGTTATGCACATGTTCCAGATGAGAAGAGAAACAAGTTAAAAGCAAAAAGTAAAAAATGTATCTTCTTGGGTTATAGTGATGATCAAAAGGCTTACAAATTATATGACTAAGAGGCAAAGAAGATCATCTCGATTCTTCCTGTGGTGTTCAAGGAGGAGCCACATACAGTGGAGGAGAAGAAGGCAAGCTCTTCCACTTTATCATCAAGTGAAGAAGTAGTCCACTATGAACCTGTCCCGAGAGTTGTCTCTATCCTTAAGAAGGAGGAAGCATCATCTTCAGATAATGAGGAAAAAGTTCACCAACCTAACATCACCCCACCGAAAAAGCCATTGCCGTGTTGGGTGAAGCAGCTCTATGACCAAAATAATCCTATGCTTGCATCTGTTGAGGAGAAGGCAGACGGACCAAGGAGGTCTCAGAGAATAGAGGAGCAAAGGAGGGCTTCTGCTCACATAGTCAATATGGCCTTGATAGTAGCTGAGATTATGAGAGAAGTAAAGGAGCCAACTAACTTGGAAAAAGCACTTGTAGATCTAGCATGGAAGGCATCTTGCAAGCTGATTATGATAGCATAATGAAGAATGACACTTGGGAGCTAGTGGATCGACCAACAAAGCGGAAGGTTATTGGCACCAAGTGGATCTGAAAGGTAAAGTACAAGGCTGATGGTACCTTAGAAAAGTACAAAGCCAGACTGGTTCCCCAGGGATTTTCACACGTTGAAGGGTTTATTTTCAAGAGTCATTTGCCCCAACTGCCAGAATGACCACTATTCGCACAGTACTTGCAAGTGACCACCCACAAGTAGTGGCCAGTTTACCAAATGGATGTTAAATCAACGTTCTTAAATGGTGACCTCAAGGAGGAGGTGTATGTGGCTTAGGCACCAGGGTTTGAGGCCTCTAATTCTGAAAACAAAGTTTGTAAGCTAAAGAAGGCATTGTATGGGCTAAAACAAGTCCCCAGAGCATGGTACCAGTGGATAGATAAGTTCTTTTTAAGCTTAAACTTCAAAAGATATACCTCATATGCTAACTTGTATGTTTACAGGGATGGTAAAAATTCTATAGTGATTGTCTTATATGTGGACGACCTTCTTATTACAGGTGACTATGAAGATATGATCAACCAAACTTGAAAGGCTTTGAGTTCTAAGTTTGAAATGACAGACTTAGGCTTTGATGCTAGGAGGCATATTTCACGGTGGATTCCGTGCCACGGTGGATTCCGTGAGGCTTTACGGTGGATTCCGTAAACTTTGTTGACCGGGGCTCATACACAAAGTGAATTCTTTGTGCGAGAAGTCGATGGGGACGCCTATCCTTTTCGGGCGTTTCGTTAATTTAGTGTGTACATGGGTGATTCCATAGCGGGTGATTCCGTAAAATACATATTAAATTAATAAACGTTTATGAGTTTAGAGTGCGCACTCGTGATAAATTAAGGTTAGGATTGATTTCTAACCAATTGATTTATTTATGTAGCTGAAGACTGCTAGGTATTCACTTTTGTCGGTTTAATTGTATTATTTTACTAACGATTGTGAATGCTTCAGTTGATGTGTAGAGATAGCAGCAGTGGCAAAGAAAAGCATTGGAGGATAGCATATATTCGAGTTATCACTTATATTTTGATGGGCGCATACCTTAGGCATGGCACCTATATTTTGTCACGCCTATTTATTAAGGCATTGGATATTTATTTATTATTTTGTATGCGCATGGACGCACGATTATGATATTTGTATTTGGATATTGTATTGGGTATGCCTGACTCTTTGGGCGCCCACCCATTAGCTTTATTTCTATTTGGCACTAAAGCAAACTCAAAATCCAAAAACGTGCTATTAATTTGTAATTTGGGCTATTATTTGAGCTTGAAGATGATTAATACATAAAATACATGCTTTGTGGAGCGCTCACACAAGGCATGGGGGGAGATTGCACCCAATTGGTCTCTTGTTCATGTCGTGCATGCTTTCTACCTTGAGTTTTGTGCAAAAAGTAGAGTTCTTTTGTTCTTGGGGACCTTCCGGCGCTCACTACGCGAGCATACAGCATCCGATCTGTGCACCAGTGGTATTAGAGCGAAGCTGAGATCGAGAGCTTCCAATCGCTAGCCATCTTATCCGAAGGCAGAGCTCCTGGAACGATTGAGCTCTATAGTCAGTTTCATCGTGAATGGTCGATACAGGTGGATTCCTGGCGGTCAAGAACCTCTGTCTACAACCTCTGATCGTGAAGTACAGGCCTGAGGAAGCGGAGGACCACTCCTACATCTCTTCTATCAAGTCATTTTTCCCAGTCAACACAGATAAGCTTCATCTCTTTCACAAATCTTAAAAGCTTAATATTAAAGGGTAGAAAGCTTAGCTTTAAGCTTAAAGAAGCTTCAACTCAAAATCGTCAACAAAACGGCAAGAGGACGTGTTGGGCGGCGATAAATCTGCCGAGGACATGAATATGTCCTAGAAAATCGATGACAGGCTGAGAAGCCTAAATCTTCTTAGTAATCTAAGTTGACTAAAGCTCTCTAACTCCTCAAGTTCAAATTTACCTATTCTGCAAGTCCTACAAGTCAGCACAGAACTGCAAAGTTGTTCCCTGGAAGACTCTGTTCGCATACGTAGACTTGCTGAACTAGTTTCACCACACACAAAAGGTCATACACAGATTTTATGCAGACTTCAAATCCCACAACCGCAAAAGTTGAAGACCGTGAAAGTCAAACAAAAATCTATAAGCCTTGTATACCCAACTTTGAGCTACGCTCATCCCGCTAATTGGATTTTGAGAGTGTGAGGTCTTTTGGATTTTTACAGGATGACGGAACAAAACATGGACGATTTAATTGGCTGAAGGCGATCTTCCTGAACCTACGATGGAACAAAAATTGGATTTAATTATGATGCAACTCGATGAAGAACAAAGAGCCCGACAAGCTTTGCAAGTTCAATTGGCCAATTTACAACGTTTGACTACCGATAAAGATGGACCACAACCTGAAGATCTTATCCGATAAACCATCGATGCGACTCTCGAAGCTCAATCCATCCGCAAAGAAACAAATATAAGTAAAAGAAATTTCAAATTCCGTACTTTCAATGGAACTCGAGATGGAAAAACTGTTCTTGCATTCATCAGTCAGTTTGATGATTACTTTCATGAAGAGACATACACTGAAAAAGACAAAATTAAATGTGTCACTAATCACTTAGTCAATCGAGCATCTCTTTGGTGGACCGTGGTTCGTAAGAGCATAGATTTTTCCACTACTTGGGAGAGTTTCAAAAAGAAGTTTATGCAAAATTTCCTTCCTCCACAATTCCATGAAAAATCCATAAAGAAATGGGACCTTCTTCAGCAAAGAGATCGTGAGCCTATTTCCCAGTACACCGAACGCTTTTGGAATGCCTTACTGCAACTACGCATGCTTGAAGACGTACCTGAAGCAACTCACAAGTGCAAGTATATGTCTGGATTACTTGGACATTACTACGCTGAAGTCAATATGTTCAAGCTTGCAACCCTTGAAGATGCAATTTCTTTGGCTCATGACACTGAAGACAAGATTCGAGGAAGAGACAAGCGTCCACAACAATTTCAAGCAAATGGTAACTATGGTTCGAAGCAATTCAATTCAAATTTTAGAAGATTCAAGCTAAAGAAAAACATATACCTAGGGTGCTGAATTTTTTTGCTTGAAGTTCATTCACCCTAGGTAATTTTGCTGAAGATTTACCACCTAGACTACCTCCTTCACGTCCTAAAGACCACAAAATAGATTTAATTCCTGGTACACAACCACCCTGTAAAGCACCATATAGACATAACCAGATTGAACAAAAAGAAATTCAAAATCAAATTGAGGAATTATTAAACAGAGGATTAATTAGACCTAGTAGTTCTCCATTTGGCGCACCTGTGTTATTGGTAAAGAAGAAGAATAATACTTATCGTATGTGCATTGATTATCATGCCCTAAATAAGATTACTGTAAATAATAGATATCTGATTCCTAGGATAGATGATCTTATGGATAAACTACAAGGTTCTGCCATATTTAGTAAAATAGATCTTAGATCTGGTTATCATAAAGTGAGATTAGATAAATCTGATATATTTAAAACTGCATTTAGAACACAATTTGGACATTATGAATTTTTAGTAATGCCTTTTGGATTGACTAACGCACCTGCTACATTTAGCCGAATGATGAATCACATATTTTTGAAATATCAATATTGTGTTATAGTATTCTTTGATGATATCTTGGTATTCAGTAAAAATGAGAAAGAACATTATGAACATCAGTCTTTGGTTTTCAAGTTGTTGAAAGATAATCAATTGTATGCTAATCCGAAAAAGAGTGAGTTCTTTCAAACAGAAATTGAATATCTAGGTCATATTGTGTCATCAGAAGGTATTAAGATTGATCCTAAGAAGATAGAAGCAATATTAAACTGGCCCATACCTAAAAATGTGCATGAGTTACGTTCTTTTCTAGGTCTTGCTAGTTTTTACAGGAAGTTTGTGTGAAATTTTTCATTACTAGCTTTGCCTTTGACTAAACTTTTAAAGAAAGATATTGTTTATCATTGGTCTGATAATAAACAAAAATCTTTTGACTTATTGAAACGTGCATTAACCCATGCTCCTGTATTACAACTACCTGATTTCAATAGACCATTCTTTTTAGTAGTTATTGATGCTAGCAAATCTGGAATAGGAGCTGTACTTATGCAAGATAATCATCCCATAGCCTACTCTAGTTGTAAACTGAAACCATCCGAACTTAAATATTCCACTTATGATAAAGAATTATTAGCTATAGTACAAGCTTTAAGACAATGGAAACATTACTTAATGGGTTCCGAGTTTATGATTAAGACTGACCAACAAAGCATTAGACATCTCCTTAGTTAACCCCAAATATCTGATCGACATATCAAATGGGCATCTTTCATTCAGAGTTTTCATCCCCTTATCCAATATCAACCAGGTAAAGAAAATGTAGTAGCCAATGCTTTAAGTAGAAGACCGACCATTCATAATATCTTTGTCATATCATTTGATTCTCTAACCCCTATGAAAGATACTTATCATCAGGACATTACTTATATGGACACTGATGTATCTAACTTTGTTTCTGAATGTTTAGTTTGTCAAAGAGTTAAGAGACATCATGGTAAACAATATGGTTTACTAATGACTTTATCTATTCCATCAAGACCATGGGAATAGATTTCTATGGACTTTATTACTAGTTTACCTAATACTAAAGCTAACCATGATATGATTTGGACTGTTGTAGACAAGTTTAGTAAACAAGCATATTTCATTCCATGCAAGAAAACTTTAACAGCATCTCAAGCAGCACAATTGTTTTTTAAAACTATTTTCACTAATCATGGATTACCAAAAGTTATTATTTCTGATCATGATTCTAGATTCTGTAATAATTTTTGGATTACTTTGTTTGCTAACCTAGGAACAAAGATTGATTTCTCATCTGCATTTCGTCCTGAGACTAATGGACAAATAGAAGCTACTAACATTACTATTTTAGATCTTTTACGTGCTTACACTATTTCTAAACCATAGACATGGGATACACATTTACATTTACTTCAGTTTGCATATAACAATACACCACACACAACTACAAAGAAAGCACCATTTGAAGTGATTTATGGTTATAGATTGTCTACACCTGTTGCATCTTTATCAAATAGAATTCAGAGTGCTGATGATATTGCTAATATTCACGCTACTATTTTTGATGAGGTTAAAGACATGATGGCCAAAGCCCAGCAATCATATACAAAGCAAGCAAATAAGAAAAGACAGGCCATGAATTTCAAATTTGATGACTATGTTTGGTTAAGAATAGAGAAACATAGATTACAAAGTGTAGATAAACACCCAGTTGTGAAATTAGCACCTAGATTCTATGGACCATTTAAAATCATTCACAAAATCAATGACAATGCATTTAAGTTAGAACTACCACCACATTGGAAAATTCACAACACCTTTCACATTAGTTTATTACGACCCTTTAGAGGCTAACTACCTGTACACCCTGTTTATGAAAACCCACCTTTGTTAGATGAAGAGACTGAAATCCTTGAGCCTGAAGCTATCATAGATACTGACTTTATGACCACTAGAACTGGCCGTAGATATTCTAGATATTTGGTCAAGTTTAAAAACCATCCTATTGAAGAGGCCCAATGGATGCACGCTAGAGACTTAAATGCTTTCCCCACTCTGTTAGCTCCACATTGAGCTAATAGCAATTGAGGACAATTGCTATCCCACCCCGGGGGTATGATGCCAGGAGGCATATTTCACGGTGGATTCTGTGCCATGGTGTCAAGAATCGTGTGGTGGGGGGACTTGCTCGAGATGATGCACCGAACACACACAGAATGCACAAGGAGAAGCTCACTCAAGAGACAAGAAGAGAGATGGATGCCAAAACGTTTTTTTACTGGTTTCTTCTTCTTCTTCCACACTCTTTACAATGTACACAAAGTATAGATAAGATACAACATAAAGGAAAGTGGCCTACTAAGTCAAACAATGCATAATCGACTACACTAGTCGACTCGCGCTATAACTATGCCAACTGTAAATAGGTGTAACAACCTGAATATAATAAGTAATGAGTCAATGGCCATGTGAGGGTCATAATGACCACCGACGTGCTAAGTGTAGATGTGTGGACCCATCTAACCAGGCGGTCCATCATCAATGTCCGCATGTGTTGAGCTTGTCATCTCAACACTCCCCCTCAAGCTCAACTGTATCTCTGCAACTCCAAGTAAGCTTCGAAACTTTTGAAGCTTCTCTGTACCCAATGCCTTCGTGAAGATGTCAGCTATCTGATCCTATGTGCTGACATACACTAAGTCAATCTCACTTGCTAGTACCTTCTCTCTCACAAAGTGGTAGTGTACCTCAATATGTTTTGTCCTGGCATGGAGCACAGGGTTCCTAGCCAACTGTATGCTGCTCATGCTGTCACAATAAATGACAACTGGACCTTCCATCTGCACATCCAAATCAGCCATTAACTTTTGTAGCCATACTACCTCACATGCTGCAACAGCAGCACCTCTATACTCAGCCTCTGTACTCGACAAAGCAACTGTAGATTGCTTTTTGTTGCTCCAAGCAACTGCTGCACTACCAAGAGAGAACATGTATCCGCTGCTAGATCTTCTATCAGACATACTACCAGCCCAATCTGCATCTGTGTATCCAAACACCTATATATCTGTACCTGCCTCATAGAAAAGTCCATAATATAATGTGGACTTCACATATCTCAATATGTGTCTAACTGCATCCAAATGTGGCTTTCTAGGTACTTGCATAAACTGACTCACAAGACCAACAGCGTAGCTCAAGTCTGGTCTTGTAATGGTCATGTAGATCAAACTCCCCACTATCCTCCCAAACATAGTAGGGTCTTCTATCTCATCCCCAACATCAGCACTCAACTTTACATTCTGCTCCAACGGGACTAAAAGTGATTTGCATGCTGTCATACCATACTTGGACAACATATCCAAGCCATACTCTCTTTGGGACAGCCATATACCATCATCACATCTGATCACCTCAATGCCAAAGAAGTACCTTAGCTCACCTAAATCCTTAATCTCAAACTTCTTCTTCAAGAAGTCCTTGACTTCAGCAATCCCACTATCACTATCACCTGTAATAATCAAGTCATCCACGTAGATGACTATGATGACCAAACCTGCATCTCCCTTTCTCACATAAAGTGAGTGATCTGCATCAGAGACATAAAAACCAATATTGACAAGATACTCTCTAATCTTGTCAGACCATGTTCTAGGTGCTTGCTTGAGCCCATATAGCGCATTCTTCAACCTGCACACATACGTGGGATGCTCTAAATCTTCATAATCTACTGGCTGATCCATATACACTTCTTCCTACAAATCACCATGCAAGAAGGCATTCTTCACATCCATTTGCTGCAACCTCCAACCTTTGGTTGCTTCCAAAGCAATCACACATCTGACAGTTGCCATCCTAGCAACTGGACTGAAGGTTTCATCATAATCTATGCCATATGTCTGTGCATAGCCTTTTGCAACCAGCCTAGCTTTGTACCTACTAATAGAACCATCTCCATTGTGCTTAATCTTATAAACCCACTTACATCCAATAGCTTTCTTGCCCTTTGGCAATGATACTAGATCCCAAGTCTTATTGGCCTCTAATGCAGCCATCTCCTCATCCATTGTTGCATCCCAATGAGTATGACCAACAGCATCCTCAAAACAAGTGGGCTCAACATCCTCAACTAGTTTCACCATATAAGCATAATGGTGAGCTGCATAACCTTCAAAACCAAATCTTTTAACAGCGTATCTCACCCTGCTAAACCTGCGTACCACTGGATCACTCAATGGAGTCTTTGCATTGACGCGTGCTCTCTACACACCTGGAGTCCTCACTGAAGGAATGCCAAGCTCATCATCCAAGCTCTCTGAGCCACTGGAGTCTCCATCAAGAACTGCATCAATGCCTTCTGACACTTTATTCTTTCCTTTGTCTTTACCTGTAGTGCTACTAGATGCACCTGAAGATGTAGAGGTACTCCTTAGTCTCCCAGACCAAGGACTACCAGATGATGTCTCAGGTCCACTAAGAGTCCGTGATTCTTGCTTTTCAGCCTGCACAAGAGTGTCATGATCATCATCATCATCCAATGCATCACCACTAGATGCATACCAACTGCTCATTTCATCAAAGATGACATCCCTGCTCACTCTAAACTTACATGTGACAAGGTTATAACAGCGATACCCTTTCTGCTCTAAAGAGTATCCAATAAAGACACACTTTTCAGCCCATCCCTTGGTCTAATACTATATTTTAGTATGATTTAGTGGGCACCAAGGGTTTATTTTAGTAGTGGATTGTTGAATGGTGTGCTTTATAGTTGTATTATGATTATGCCAAGTAGACTATTTTTTAAATTTAATGTTTGATTTCATTAGGACAATAAGGCCATTTATTTTGTAGTGCACTAGTTGATTTCATAAGGCTAAGAGGGTCGTATATTTTTTTGGTGCAGATGTAGGTAATGTTTTCTTGTCTTAGTGTTGTTGTAAACAAATTCGTTGGAGTACTTGAAGCGAGCCTCTTACTATATAGAGGTAGATAGAGAAGCTTACCGAAAATAATGACAAAAAATGATAAATATCTTAGATAAAATCCTATATAAGTATAGAGGTGTGTAAAAAGAGATTCTAATGCCTTTAAAAAAAGAGACGAAGAAAAATCAAGAAAGAAAAATTCCAAGAGCACATGATCATTGACGTGTGCGAAGGTATAGTAGGTTCCTGGGGATGAGTCACGATACGAGGCCGATGCCTTGTCTTCCAAGGGGTGACATTTAGCTGAAAAAATAAATAAGGATAGTTGGAGCGAAAATAAAAGTGAGTGAAAAAAAATATATTTAGTGTTGCCTTGTGAGCGCTTGGTAGGTTCTTGGGTATGGAGAGAGGACCTGAGGAAAATGCCCTATTCTCCTTAGGTCACCTTATGCTTAGCTCCCTCCTTCTTACATGCATGAGTATCAAGTCTTGAAGTATAAACAAACAATAATAAATGAAAAGTATTTGAAAATAAACAACTAGGCTATAGGAGTCATTTCCTAATAGGAGTTCATGGTCCAATTGTCCAGATCAAGTAGTCAGGTAGAACCACCACTTAGGATGACTCCTTTGATAGTTCTTTTTAGGCGATCTATGTTAGAGTAGTTGGTTAGCAACTAGTTTTGGATCTTTGTCAGATTATGCTTGGCCTATTCCTTGTGAATCTTCATGCCTTGATGTTATCAAGGGGTTGGGTTAGAGTAGTGTTTGTGTTTCATTATGTATTCTTCCTTAGCGTAGGTTGATGCTCTTTATGGTTTCTATATGTGTAGATCAATTTGTGGATTCGACAAGCGGAGTCACTCTATCCCATGATTGCTAATTAGAGAAAATTTTGGAGCTGATTTAATGTGTAAAAAGATCTTAGAAGGCGTAAAAGAGAAATTTTTCATTTAAAATGAAATGGTTGTGGATGAAGGAGCTGAAGTTTTTCTAGATGCATTTTCAACACCATGAATGCAACACAAGCATTTATTCGTCAATGCGAGTCCATTTGACCCCCTATTTAATGGCCACAAGGTTTGGCATTATGAAGTAACTACCGAGTTTGGAAGCCGAAAAGCATGTGACAAAGGTGATGTTTATAGTTTTTGACACCACAAAGCCAACCATCTAGTTCGTCCATGATTTCGCCCTTCAGTACGATCAAAATCCACTTGCGATCAAGTGTGAACTCTCAATATGAAACTAGTTTTTCTTCAAAATTAAGCTTAATGAAGCTTAAGAGGACCTCATTTAAAAAACAAAATATGAGAGGAGGCATCAATTTCTCGGAACTTCTAAGTTTTCATTAAAATTTTATTTTTGCACCCGTTCGAATCATATTCTTCATCCTCAATTACAAGAAATTATGCGGAGAATGATGCATTGAGAGCGAAATCATTATGAATGGGTTGTTTGTGTGTGAATGAATGGGAAAAGATCATTATGAAAACGGGTTGACAGATTGGCATGAGATTATACCAACACAAAGGAGTGATGATCAACATTGATTGGAGGTCCATGCTGGGTCCAATGTTGCTAAAAGAATCACTTCTTGAAACCTGAAACCCAAAAAATGGAGGTAAGTCTCTTTTGCATTTAAATTTGAAATTTTTTGACAATTCATGGTGAAAACAATGTTCATATTCAATGAAAATTTGTTTGAAGCTTGGTTGTAGTGTGTTTGTGGGCTATGTAGCTTCACTAATTGATTTGTAAGCTCATTTGTTTGTACACTATATGTCATTCACCTTGCATCCCCATTTTCATAGATGGTATCAAGAGAATTATCTCATGGATGCATAGCACTTGTTTTCGAACAATTGATCCACATTGAGTGTGAGATTGCCTAAGCTGTAGGTATTGTGTTATCATTGCCTTCTGGGAGTGATATGGTAAGGATTAGATTATCTCTTGGAATGTTTCATTAAAAGAGACCACTATGTTGTAGATGTGCTTTATATTGGAACAACGCATCTTGGGGAGAGCCGTTTAGGGTGTAGGAGAGCTGTAGTGGGGCCACAACAATAAGATAGGGGATGCTCCCTTTGTTTATGTTATGATGAGGTGCTAGCCACATATGTGTTTGGATACTCCTTTTTCTTGAAGTCAAGAAGGGCATCACATTGGACTACAATCTAACGATTTTATCTACAAACGCATCCATTCGATAAATCAGTTCGTAGTGTCTATACACTCCTAGTCATGAGGCCATGGGGCTATTTAAGTGAGTTGAGGAGGCCCGTCGCCTAAAGCCCTAGAACCAATGTTGGACCCATTTTTTGTGTCAATAGGTAGTGGATTTGTCAAGAGCTACTAATAAGGGGCGATTTTTGAATCTTGGTTAATTAGGGACTAGTTAATTAGTTTATGTCAAAGAGCACCGAGACAGACCCATTATTTTCCAATAAACACAATCAAGCTAAGATCCAAAAACAAGAAAGAGCCAAAAGGGATAGACGACATGCTAAAATCAGTAGGACTTATTCCCCTCAGTGTAGCAGCCCGATACCCCTACTAGGGAGAGGTCTTAATGATCCTAGTGCTAGAAACAATTCATTAGAGGAGGAGGATAAAGCTCTAGGGCTCCCCTTCTCCCAGTAAGTCAGCCAAATTCAAGTGGATTTGTAGTCTTACCATTACAAAATCCTATAACAAATCTGGTTGTCATTATGCCACAATCTACTGCAATTACTATAGGAACACCTGATTTGCTAGCTCTAGGTTACTCTCTATCCATCTTTAATGGGTTACTGGAGGAGGATATGGAGGTTCATATCAATGAGTTCAAGAAACTCATGTTTAATTACGAAATTTAGAACGAGGGACATTTAATGATATTCTTTAATATGAGCATGAAAGAGAGGACCCTCACTACAAGATATAGGCCTTATACCGACGTTACAAGTGACGAAAATGTAAATACATAAAATTTTCCCCACCGTCGCAAAAATCATCGTTATTGGCGACACCATAGAACAATCAGTATTAGCATCGGTATCAGCGTCGCTATTTGCATTGGTATTATAACGACACTTTGCGATGCTAATAACGACCCCAATAACAATGCGCATAGGTAAATTTGCGATACTAATAGCGATGGTAACAAGGGAAAAAAAATTGTGGCAAGGCAGCGCACTATGTGCTTTATTTGGGCCATACAAAATAGTTTCTGCACTGTGTACAATGCTCGTGTAAATAAAGACAAAGTGTACTTAAATCATAACACTGATACATGAAATAAATACATGATCGCATAATGAAAGTGATTGGTACAATCATGGCAAGATATCACTACTACATAGAAAATGTCTACACAAAACACGTGACCAAAAAAGAAGGGTGTATGAGCTCCAAGGATCCAAGGGCGAGCTATAGATCATCACCATCCAAAAGCTCATCCCACCGCAAAGGAGCATCGAATGGACTCTACAAAAAAAGAAACAACTACACATCAGTTCACCATATAATAATATATTCTAATTAAACATGATAACTATGGACAAGAAAGATGAGTGACTTACAGGGCCGCCGCATCCATACAATCGGTCGATCAATGCAGTGAGACCATGCCTCTCTACATATCGAGTCTCAAGGCCGGTCGGATCGCAATTTGTAATGGAGTGCTACAAAGGAAAAAAAAATACTAACTGTTAGAAACATGATTGTCATTACAAAGGATATTGCAAAAAAATAAGCAAGAAAAACAAAAGAAAAACTTACAAAGTCCTCCAGATATGTCCTGTGGCCGCCACTCCCAAGATGATGGACCACTCCAATCTCTAGTTGTGCCCTTGCCGCCTCACATGACTATCTCTAACATCCTGGAGAATTTGTAGCCTCCTCTCTCAATCGGCGCCAGTCGTCCACGCCTAGCCACTCAGGCTTTGCAGCCCCACTCTTGAGTGCCTTGCGTGCGTCCGATCATTTGTATGACATATATACACACACACTCCATCATCCAGCCCCTAGAAAACCTATTTGCTGTGGCTGGTACCAGAAACTCCTCATGCAAGGATGCTACTATGTAGTCCTTGCTCCCCTCCAGTATATTTTTCCAATGATCCAAGACGTGTCGAAAAACTTGTTGGCACAACTATCTCATGCGAGCCACCACCCTCCTCCCCTCATCATTCATGATGATGGCTCCTGACCTGTCATCTACAAGGTAGGCATACCCCTCTGGGGTATGTCTAAGATGGGTCCTCTCCCACCTGCGAGACCACACTCCTGGGCATATCCAAGAGATCCCTGTACATCTGGTGTATCGACTGGGATAGTATCTATCAGAGTAGCACCCATAGGGGTGCCACCTCTGCGGACGAATCAGCAAAAGCTGGAGTGACTAGAGTAGATCTCCCCACAGGTGTGAAAAATCCCGAAGGTGACGCAACTCCAACAGAACGACGAGACGGAGACACCGCATTTGTGCCTCCACATCAACCACCTGAGCCACGCTCTCTGGAATCGCCATGAGAGCGAGGAGTATCACATGTATCCCGAGCCAACCGCGAGCTCACTGCATCTGTATCTCTGCAGCATCCCCCTGACCCTGAAGCACTCCCTCCGTTTGGCCCAAGTCTAGAGCGTCGACCTCGTCTACTCGAAACTGAAGCATCAAATTGCACCGTAGTAGATCTAATAGAGCGGCTTGATGATGTTCGAGATAGCTCCTGGTCCGCCATGTCTCTGAATCTCGCCATATGATCTAGAGACATGTGCGTGAAGATCTCTGGCAACTCCTCATTGCTCATCCCTTGACTCATCCTGATGATCTAAGTATCCACAAAGGTCACTTGCACAAACAAAAAATGATGTTAGCATAATCAATTTAAATCATATAAAGCACGGTAATATAAATCTTTAAAAAATGAACTTACTTAAAATGCATATCTTATGTATCCTCATAAGCGATTCGTCAACAAATTGAGTAGGTGGATGCTCCAAGTATGAAGTATTCTAGGGTCCCATGTCAATCTCCTGACATAACTCGGCATAAACTAGAAGGTCGATAGACATGTCACCACAAAAGGATGAGTCCACCTCGTTCTCAAAGGATTCTTGGACTCCTGTATTTCCATCATTGTTACCCGATGCTAGCTCCTCTACATGCTCCAAGCTTTCGGTGGCCTCCATCCCTTGCAATATCGACCCCTCTATTTGCATATTGTGCTCATCTATGCTCCGAACATTGCTTTGATCATATACTCTCACACTTCAGGGAGCTGAAGGTATAACATACCACCATCAAGATTGTCAGGGGTTTAGATAGAAGATTACCTATTCACAAACACGTACAAGAGAGATTAAACTATTGTGACATGTACCATGTCGTAAGACAATTAACAAACAAATGAGTTCATGCACCTATTCACAATGGGCCGGCAACACAAAGGTGTCATGCAAATCCCTCACCCTCTCCCTCTCTTTCTCTCTTTCCCTATTATGTTTAATGTTTTTTCTCTCTTTCTCTCCCTCTCTATTTCCCTATCCCTATTATGTTTAATGTTTCCCTCTCTCTCCTCTCCCTCTCTTTCCTCTCCCTTCCTCTCCCTCTCTCATTTCCTGTCCCTCCCTCTTGAAATAATCCAGATCCTTGGTTTTCATTATGGTCTCTAGTTTTTCCAATATATTGGTACAAGTCAAGACATAAAAAATTCCATGTTTACCCTTATCATAATGGAAAACAATTGTCTCCCTGAATAGTTTCTTTTTCTTCTACATGTAGTACTATGTGATAGTTCTCGACATATCCGAAACCTTTTGATAAGAAATTGAAATATTTGTACAAAAACCAAAAAAACTAAAAATAAACACTCCACTGGCAAGAAGGAGAATTGATCCCACTTCATACCACCATTGTCCCACAACACAATGATACTAAACTAAAATCCATATTTGCCACAAGTCAAGGACTATCCCATAAGGAATCCTTGTTCCTATGATAGTTGACACAGACTTCCATGAATTGAACTACCATGATCCCATCTCTACTACACACTTTCACATAAGTGGAGCCATCATCCATCATCTTGATCTCCATACGAATCTCTATAATGAATGGCTACCCCAATATGACATAATGTAAGCAAGTGTCCTACACAAATCAATGAAAATTCTCATCCACATCAAATATGGATACGTTCAATTTTTGGCAAGCAGCATACAAGTCCCCCCTGTTGTCTTGTTGACCACTCTCGTGTGTCAACCGTGATCCACATCAACTGGTCAGCTCTCACTCTCATAAACTATGTGCACAATCACATCAATCTTAGACCCATGATCAATCAAAGCAATACATGGAGTATCCCTCTCACCAATTCTGGCCACTGTCTCCGTACTAGCATGAACCCAATGAGGCCTAGAAAAGTGACTACAAGATACAAGGATAAGTGTGTCGTCCTCCTTATAATGCATTGGCTATGTATGCTAATCAAAATCTAAGCATACAAAAACATCCTCCTCATGAGACTCATCCTCAATCTCATCAAGCAACTCCTCAATATGAATTCCATGTACCTCTAAAGTCTGCACAATCTGTCTCTTCCACTTTATGATATTGATGATCTCTTCACAAAATTTCCTCTTGGCAATTCCCTTGACCTTGAAAAGAGTGAAATCCACTTAACTATTTAGAATCCAAATTTCCTCAAGAACCCTTGTGAGGTCCATAGCATTCTCAATGTTTTGAAAAGAATTTATAGCTAGATTATTTTTTAGGACGTGCTGCATCTTGCTTCTTAGATTATGGGAGATTTGAGGTTTCAAAAATGCCATGTATGAAATCTTAGAGAGAGAGAATATTTTAGAAAATAACATTCTTTTTTTTTAAGTAAAAAAATCTACTTTGATAAGTAAATATATAAAAAATCAGTAATAAGTCATTGTCATGGTCACATGATGAAACGTAGAAATCTAGGCCGCCATAAAGGTGACAAAGGTTTTCACATGAAGATCTTACTCATCCCAATCAAAGTGAAAGATAATATTCAATTTGATTTTTGTTGGATGTTTGATTACCGCTCTATATTCTCACTCTCTTATTTCTTTCACCTCCTTACTAGTTTCTTCTTCATTTTCCATCTTATTTCTAATTCACATAGGTTTTCAATCCAACCTTCTAATCACATCCTTAGCTATGAATCGGTCATCCAATGATCTCTAGTAGCTCCAATAAAAGAATTCTCTATCATCTTCATATTGAGTTGGATAGTGAGTATGAACCAATAAGGAAGAGAACAAAACCCATTACTATTACAAAGTCTAGAAACATATACTCAGATTTGAAGGAAAGGTGAATCTTGATCTTTGGTTAGATAGCAGGCTATATTCCAAAGATCCTAGCGAAAATGGCACTCTGCACTTTCATAATAGCCTTTCATTCATAAGGTGAATTGGTAATGGTTATAATAGATTTTTAGATTATACACTTAACTTTATTGTAGGAATGGATGTCCTAAGGTTGGAGAACTATCTTTTATCAAAACATAACAATGATTTATTTCAGAAGCTAGAGGGCTGTCAAACAGAGGATTCATTTGTAACTAATACCATATTAGAGAATTTGGGAATTTCCCAGGTTCCACTTTCAAATAAGGAGTAAAGAATTGACCAAGTGGCTAAATCTTAACCCCATATTTGAGAGTGGGACTTGGGGAGATTTCTTATATAGTATTTAGGAAAAATTTCACCTTCAAGTAAGGGGATAAGATTTGACCATCTCTGCAAATATTAATCACATTAGAAATTTCAAACTTTATGAAAATTTCCAAATTCCTGAATATGTGGTTTGTTGGAGAAACACACCAAATCTTGTCAACAAAAGTAAACTATTTTAGACCTTCAAAATAGACAAAGGGCTCTTAAAATTTCTGAGAGTCTCAAACAAGGAGGAGGTGGTTGTAGTAAGAGAATCCAAGAAGCAAGGTATATTTTTCCACTTTAAAAATATTAAATATAACTTTTTTAAATAATTAATTCTATTGATTTGTGATGTTAATTTTGTCTAGGTATCTTCTTCAATAAAATACAAGTGAAAGTGACTCTTTAAAAGCATCTCAGTTTTACTACCATCTTCTTTCTTCATTAGTTTCAAAAGATATTTTGGAGAACAAGAAATTTAAAAAAGAAAATAAACAATGCTTGGAGTTATTTATAAAGAATCATTCTTTGAATATTGAGTTAGTGCAAAAGACACTAAATAGTATTGGTATTAATCGATATGTTTATATGCAACTTTTTAAACTTGAGTAGATATAGAGAATTTTTATATATTGTATTGGATTTTTCATCAAACACCAATACTTGATGTTACTAAGAGACAAAGGAAGAGTGTTGCATGTCCCCAGCCATAGAGTTGAACTCAAACAATTGGAATAGAGCTCCCTCAAGGATCCACAATTTAAGCCACTTCTAGATATTGATTTAGTGAATGCCCATACCTGTATACTTCATGTTTGCATGATAATTGAAAAGCTTGTTCATCTTTATATAGGGTTTGCATGGAAGCTAAAGCCATTATCAGCTAGAATAGATGCTATAATAAAGATTGAAAAAGCATCATCTGCAAATTTTTTGCATGGTGGTAACCTTGTTGTTGAGCCAAATCTTCAAAAGTTTAAGGATGGCAATTGTGTCTCCAAAAATTCATGTATTGGTGGAGTGAGGGCTCGATGGAAGTTCGTGCATAATGTAGTTTAAGATCATGTTGCTAATGGATAAGCTCAGAATAGAAAGGCCAATGTTTGGGAAGAACTAGACAAAGTATTATTTGATTGTGATAAAATTGAATGGAATGATGATGATCTCAAAGACTTCAAAAAACACTTGAACCTTTTAAAAAAGGCAATGACAAAAGCTTTGGATGATCAACACTTTACTCACTATATGGTGAAAAGTTTGCATATGTATGTCTCTTCATTGTCTAACTCATCCATGCACTACAACAAAAAGGCCTCATAGACACACTTTAGACATGATTTTTGAATATAGAGAAAATCTTACGGGCGCATCTATCCCCCGTCTATTTGCACGTCTACAGTGTCGCGTCTATAATCACATGTATAAAGGAATTTACACTTAAAAATAGACGCACAATAGACACGCATATACACACGTGAATACAAGGGCATAAAAAACCAAAATTTTTATTTATTTAATTTATTATGTGCGTCTACCAGCGCATCTATCTGAAAATTAGACGAGCATATAGACATGCCCGTAGACGCGCTTTTACAAGCACCCATAAACGCGAACGGAAAACAAAAAATCTCCTTTTTAAAAAAAGATATTTAATTTCTTTTTTAAATTTGAATTATCTAGCGCGTGTATGAGCGTGTGCACTCTGCATTGTAGACGCGCTTATAAACGCGTGTTTTTTGCAATTTAGACGCGTGAATAGACGCGCAAAACAGAACTGGAAAAAAAAAACCAGAGAACATGCTCTCTGGTTTTTTTTTCCCCCTCCCATATATCAGATTATGCATTTGGGAAAAAGACAATGGATCTAAGAGCAGGAGAATTGAAAATAAAAGTCCATGTATTCATTATAGATCAAAAGCATTTACATGGGGAGTTTAAGTGCTTGCGACCTAAAGCGTGGCCTCGCAAGCAGTAGGCTTAAAGATGGATAATACATATACAAGAAAACAAGGCCATAGAGGAGGTATGGTGCTCCTCTACAAATCTGAAGAAGAAGCATCTTCGCTAGCACCACCATGGCTACTAGCATCGCTATCCCCCTCCTCGCTATGCTCCACATCCGGGTTCGCCTACACACACAAAAGATCAAGGTTGCTTACGTAGACATGGTGGAGAAAAAGTTATAATTAGCTATACTTTTAATAGGAAAGTAAGAAAAGCATACCTCCTCTGGCTGTCGAATCCTCATAGCCCGGTTGTATTAGTCCTCAGTGATGAGACCCTCCTCATAGAAGTGAAGCCATGTGGCTGCGCGGTTATGGCCTTGATGGTAATCTACCTCTCTAAGAGTAGGTATCCTACCAACGATAGTAGTCTGCAAAACAATCATGATATATACAAACAATTATGAGACACAATGTATTAGAATAAATTATATAAAGAATTGAAATAAATATAAATTTTAAAAAACTAGAAATCAAAATATACTTACAAACTCTACCTCCCACGACTCTTTGCCGCCTGATCCGTAATGCGACGATCCCATGGTTTCCATTTGGATCCATCGCGGCTCTGCCGCCCGATCCATAATGCGGCGATCCCATGGTTTCCATTTGGATCTGTCGCGCCTCTACATGCTGGCGACTCTTCACTTTCTCTGCTGCTTTCTTCTTGGCTTTCTTCCACTCTATGCGGTGGCACATAGGTGGTTGGCTATAGGCTCCACGCCCCTCCTCCTACCTCCCCAGTGAGTCCCTGGCACGTGTCATGAGGTGGGATCTTTTGTTGTGAAGCAAATCCCTCACTTTTGTGCATCCCCAATCATCCGAGAATCACTGACCCTCAGGATTTGGGTACCTCCTATGGGCTACCCTCAACACCTCTCCTGCCACAAGCCGCTTTTCTGATATTTGAAGTAGATGAAACAATCTTTATACGTCGCATGCAGGACGCTCCTCATGTACGCCATTACATCCCTTCCTTCAAGATGCTACAAGTATTTGTAACTCTATAGTACTCGCGTACAGGCTCCTCTACGTGATCTACTGGTGAGGGTTGATCGGTCGCCACCTCCTAGGCAACCCCCACACAAGCCTCGTCCTCCCCCTTGACTCTCCCTCCTCCCTCTCTGTCGACTACCCTCTGCCTCGCTGGATGCACGTGCTTCTACAGATGCACATGCATTGGCTGACGCTTGTGCTTCAGCCGATGCATGTACAGGTGCTGCACGTGGAGCACCTCGACGTGGAGTACCTGCATGTGGAGTACCTATAATTGGAGTTTGGGAAGTAGTGCCAGGCAAAGACGTCAGAGGCGTTCCAAACATGATGCTGAACACCTCGTCTACTGTGGGAGAGCGGCCAAGGTGTCTGGTCATCTCTCCCACGAAGTTTTCCCTACTAGGAAAACCTCCAAAAAATGCATTGACCCCCCTGCTGAACAAGGCCAATGTATCATTCATGCGATCCAAATTCGGGTCATTGCTAGATGAACCAGGATGCGACATCTGCAAAAATAACATAGGAAAAAGACAAATTTGTTTGCATACAAAAAATCATATATTACCTTTATCCATACCTAAACATTTTCAAAGAGCCATAATGCTTGATCCAATCCAACATTAATTATGAAAAACCATTCAGTGAGCCTAGAATCATTATGTAAGAGAAGGCTTTTGATGCTCACACATAGAAAAAATGCATGGATGCTTATGGCACTTGAAAGTGCTAATAATCTAGCTTTCTTTAGACATTGAGCATACAACTTAAGTGCTAATGCTTCTCATAAACAAGAAAACTGATAAACACAAACATGGGATTAGTCACATTCATCATTGCAAAAATATATTGTTTAGGCAATGAAAATTGTTTTTTATCAGAGCTGGCGCTGGCGCATGTATAACCGCGTCTAAATTGTAGGATAGACGCGCTCTCAGATGCGTCCCTAAAGTCAACCCTCTGTCCAGAGCGCGTCTATATCCACATCTGAGATGCAGTATAGACGCGCTGTCAGACGCGGTTTCCAAGTCAATGCTCTTGCGCGCGCTTGTATCATCACGTATAGACTGCAGAGCACACGCGCCAGGAGATGCGACTCTGAAGTCAAAGCCTCTGTGCAGAGCACGTGTATTCTCGCGTCTCCGACGCAGAATACATGCGCTCTAAGATGTGGCCTCAGATGCAATGAGAGAAAACATTTCTTCTCTTCTATACCTGCGTCTACACTGAAATGTAGACGCACTGGCAGACGCGCTCAGTCGGCTGATTTCAGTCCGACGACCGCCATTCATGATTTACAAAATGCAATACATAATGGAATCAGAAATTCTAATATACAGAGAGAGAGAGAGAGAGAGAGAGAGGACTCACCTGGGTGTTTGGTGTGGCGGGTGGTGGTGCTTCTTCCTTCTCCTTCTTCCTCTCCTTGGTAAGTTACCCTCGCTTGATGCTTGCTTGCTGCTTCTTCTTCCTCTTGTTCTCCTCTCTCTTTTTCTCTCTTTCTTCCTCTCCTTGGGTTTCCTTTTTCCCTTCTTGTGTGTTTGAAATGAAAGAAGAGGTGAGTCATGAGGAGGTGAGGCATGAAGAGACTGCATGTCGGCTAAACTCGAGCTTCAGAACCGCAAAAAACACAGGAAAGGAAAGGCGCAGTTTGAAAAGAAATGATTTAAGTATGGTTTGAATTTTGACGTGTGCGTCTATTTTGGCGTGTATATGCACGTCTAAGGTTTATGTAAACATGCGTATAGACGCGAACATAAACGCACAAATAGACACTAATTTAGATGCGTACGTAAACGCGGATATAGACGTGCATTTAGACTTTATCATAATTTTTTGTTTTTAAGATAAGTTTTGATAGTAAATTCTTATCATAAGTTTTAATGTATTTATGATGAGTTTTATGTATTTAAAATTGAGATCTTAGAATAATTAATACGCTAGCTTGAAGTTTTTATGTAAACATATGAATGACAAATATTTTGATGTTGTCATGAATTAGGTCATGTCATCGTCATCACCTAGTGCGGTGCATGCTGATGAGTCAACGAGCACATCCTCATGTGAGGATGAAACATTATGTCTTCATAATCGAGATGCATGGCTATGACGAAAAATTAAATGCATGTGTGATCGTTGTCGAGGGTGTATTTTTCGAGCACGTCGAATTGCAATGTCACACCTCAGCTTGTATGGAGAATGGGACCGAGAAAAATCACCGGTATTCATTGTTTTTTTTAAACACTAAGATTTCTAGTCTATGTTACTCAATATATATCAACGTACATGAAACTCCCTTTTGTGGTTGAGCAGGATGCGGTGCCACATCCTCAGATGCTCCCTCTCGTGCGTCGAGAGGCTGCAAAACATCGACGAGAGGAGGCAGAGTCTTCAAGAAGAGTGGAGACTCACGACCATGATAGTAGCCCTCATGAAATGCCCCATCAAGTCGTAGAGGATGAGATTTTGGACAACATGGTACACCATCTATTTTCGCAACCGATTCAGGGAGAAGGTCACTCTACGAAGGTCACTCTACGAAGCCAGATGATCCACTATACGTAGCGTCATCTACTCCGTTGTATGAAGGTTGTACATACTCCGTTCTTCGTGCGTCCCTCGAGATACTTAACTTGCAAACAATTTATGGATGGAATAATGTCAATTTGGATGCGTTATTAAAGTAGGTATCAATTCAATTTGGCTTATGAATCATAATATTAATTGTTCTATTTTGAAATCAGACAGAAATATATGTTGGTGGTTTTTTAACTCACTTTTAAAAATATATGTAGGTTATTATCAGAAATGCTTCCAAAAGGAAACAAATTGCCAACTAAGAGAGAGCAAGCAAGACATTACTTGACATCTCTGGGAGGCCTCCATTATGTCAAGATCCATGCATGTGTCAATGATTGTGTCTTATTTTGTGGGATTCATGAGTTCGCACGAGAGTGTCCTGTTTGTAGCGAATCAAGATACGAAGTGGAGATGAAGTCAATGGATGTTCATCGTAAGGTTTTGCGACATTTTCTGATTGTTCCACGTATAAAACTTATGTTCAAGTGTAAGTCTATTGGAAAGCTCATGTCATGGCATGCTAGTCATCGTTCAAGTGATGGAAAATAGAGGATCCCTGCAGACACAGAGGCATGGCAACATATAGATAATTTGTGGCCCGTTTTCAAAGAAGAACCAAGAAATTTGAGATTTGGTTTAGGTATGGATGGAATCGATCCATTTGGCATCAAAAGCACATTATACAGTGTATGGCCAGTGGTATTGGTGAACTATAATATTCCTCCATCCATGGCAATTAAAAAGGGACATGTAATGTTGTCCCTTCTGATTCCTGGAAAGCACAAGGTAAAAAACATGGACGTTTACTTAGAGCCTTTGATTGAAGAGTTAGAAATGTTATGGGAAGGTATTGAGATGCAAGATACAAGTGCATCTGCATCCTCTAGAGATTTCACATTGAAGGCCATGTTGTTGTGGACTATGCATGACTTTCCAGGATACGGAGATTGTTCAGGTGCATGTATATAACTCTATATTTGAAATTCAAGACTTGAATCAATTGCATTTTATTAATTCACTTGTTTGTTCAGGTTCAACCACATCAGGATATCATGCATGTCCTATTTGCAGTCCCTCTCTAGTTTCCTCTAGGCCGGCATGTTTAAAGAAGGTTATCTACGACAATCATCATCGATTTCTTCCTATTGACCATCCCAAATATGTTCTCCCTACTAATGGAATGACTCCACAATCTCTAACCATTCGAGATTGGAAGGAGAGATGGATTAATGCCGACAGCCACCCTCCACTCAGCATGAGTTGGTAAGAAGTACATTTCTCTCGATTCACTTTAAAGTATTTAGCATGATGAATTGTTTACATAATATATTGTTTGTTTGTTAGGTTCTATATATTTTTTCGTCTTATGTGCTAGACTGAACTCAAGATCAATCACCTGTTGGACCCCATGCACATATTCAAAAATGTTGCATCTACATTATGGGATCACTTTATAGGGGCTCATGATTCAGTCAATGTAAGGGAGGATTTATGTAACATTGGTCGCATGAGATGAGCCTGGCCACGCATTGGACCCAAAGGAAAGATTGAGCTACCCCATGCACCTTGGATGTTGTCAAAGAACGAGGAAAAAATAGTGAAGAAACAAATATGTAGCTTTTGAACACCCACAGGATGTATGAGATATCTCAAGCGAGCCTTCATAAAGAAAAAGAAAAGAGGTGTGGAGCAACTATCTAGTTTGAAGTCCCACGATTGGCACAAAATGATTCAAGTAAGGGTATCTCTAACCATGAATATAGTAATTAGTGGAGTAACTATGTGTAAACTTTGGGGTATGATGACTTTTTCCTCAACTAATCATTTGATCTATGAATATTGTTTACATTCAATTCGTACTTCCTACTAGCATATCCCATTGTGTATCCAAAGATGTACGTGATATCATTTACAAGATGGGAGAGCTTGTGAGGTGTGTATACATTGTATTTTTCCATTATATATCTTTGAATTTCTACAAAAAAATAAACAATTCTCAAATACATCCTGACAGATACGTGAGCTCGAAGGAAATTGATCCAAACACATTGCAAGATGCTCGAGTATTATCTGTTGAGGTGGTTTATTTGGTGGAGGAAATTTTTCCTCGATCCATTTTGACTACTTAATTACATTTACTCGTACATTTGATTGATGAGATCGCACTTTGTGGGGCAGTTCATGCAAGGTGTATGTTTCTTCTTGAGCGCTTCATGAAAACCTTGAAAGATTTTGTGAGGCAAAAAGCATGGCCTGAGGGAAGCATGGTTGAGGTTTGGTTAGTGCAATTATCCCTTGTTTATATCTCTGAATATCTTGCTGAAGTGGACCCCTCTCAACCACAACTATGGAAAGATGATGAAGACTTGAGGATGACCTCTATAATACCTCAAGGAAAAGGAATGAGTAAAGTGCTAACAAAAGAATAACTTCGTAAGTTAAATAGTTTTTGTGTGCTCAATAGTGATGTAATGAGAAAATGGATGACACTATATAATGAAGCAAGGGCAAGAAGAAAAAGCGAAAGACAAGCATTTTGCACCAGATATGGACGTAATGTCTCGTTTCCAGATCATCTAAATGCGCTCCCACGTCATATTGATACAGATTGGTTACATGAGAAAATTGAGAGAATGGAAAAAGAGGAGGAAATTAATATATCTCAAGAAGAGTGGGAATACGCACGAGGTTGCTTATCAAATGTGAGACGTACTATCACTTAATTTATTTCTATAAGTTATATTTTATATAAATAATTGACATGTCTTTTACTACTAGTGCACATTATTCAATGCTATTTGGTGTAAGGGTAAACATCTTCGAACTCAACGTATAGATGAAAAGAGAAATACCCAAGATTGTGGTGTCCTTGCTCACTTCGAGGATGCCAATGGTACCATGGAAGGTTATTGTGGCTTGATCCAAGATATTCTGAAGCTTGACTTCAGACGATTCTTTATATATGTATTGGATGTGAAGTGGTTTAAAGAAGTGGTAACAAATGGTTAGCATTGCATAATCAGACGTCATCCAAGTGGTTTTGTAATCATTGACTCTACAAAATTTCACCAAAATAAGAATGACACATTAGTACTACCTCAACAATGCAAGCCGGTATATATGCAAAAGCTAATTTTTTAATATGTATACATGTGATACATATACACAATATAATAAGTATTTAAGTTTCTTGCTTTTGTTTTTCAAATACAGGTTGTGTATCATCCAATGGTAAACAATAACCGATGGTGGTATGTCATCCCTATATCTAATCGTTCAAAATCAATATATGGTAATATTACCGAGATAGCAGATGACAATCCAACAATTAATCATGATGTACATGATGACACCATAATGGATGATATGCATGATATAATACAAGATGAACCTCGCGAGGATGTTCAAGGAAACGCAGAAGAAGACAATAATGTGATTGTCGATGATATTGATGAATTTATTGAGCAATATAGCAACACATCTGATAGTGGGATAGACTTATTTGTTTCGTTACCCCTTGGTAACATAGACCTAGAAGTAGATAGTTTAGCAAAGGCTGATCTCATTGAAGATGAGATGGATCACTCACTGTAACATACTTAATTTGCTTAATGATTCAATGTGTATTCTTAATTCTATGGTTTCTATCATGCACACACGTGCATACTTAAGAATCAATAGTCAAGTTTAAAGCTAAATTGAATTTTCCATAATAAAAAGGAAGTATTTTTTATCATCTTCAAGTAGAGAGATTACGAGATACATATTGCAATGCTTGCTACTAATTGTATAATAAGGTTTCTGTCGCTTGCCGCTAATTACTTATATCAAGCTTGTCAACTGGAGGAACTACCATTCATTAGAGAGCAATGCAAAAATAATTATTGACTCTGGTTTTTTTATTCAATGATTCAATGTGTATTCTTAATTCTATGGTTTTTATCATGCGCACACGTACATACTCAAGAATCAATTTCAGGTGGTTAAATAATTATTAACTTTGGTTTTTTTATTATATTAAGTCCAATTTTAGGTGGTTAAATAATTGCTCGTCTGGTGGCGCGTCTATATTGGCGTCTATTTACGTGGATATATAGACGCAAAATTTGCGTCTATTTACACGCTCTTTTACACGCACATATAGACGCAATGATAGATGCGCCCGACTTTGTGCATCTAACATGCGCATCTATGCCTCATTTCTGTTGTAGTGATGCTCCATATTTATCAAGAAATATGGATCTCTATCTATCTGGTGAACCCAAGGTATGAAAAAAACACACTATATATTTCTTTAGACTTAGATATTTATGTAGAGAAGGGTGATTCTTCCATCTTACCATCAATCACGACGTGGTTTCACATCCTGTTCACTAGCGATGCTAAAGGGAAATTCTATCACACCATAAATCTATAGAGGATCTAGCTAGAGAAAAGCAAGATGAAAGAAGTCACTAAAATTGCAACAAGTGAGATTCCTTTTGAATTGAAAAAGACATTTGGATATCTAGACCACAGAAATATTGATTGTTTCTCTCAAAGATAAACAAAGTAGACTCAAAAAATCTCATCTTGAGAGATCTACTAAGGATTTGAAGTTGAACTCATGAAGAAGCTAGTCTTATATTCTATACAACCATGCTCTATATTTTATCAAGAAATATGGATCTCTATCCATCTGGTCAACCCAACATATGGGACAAGCACCTTAATGGAGCAATGAGATCAAGAGAAGCCGAGATCGAGACGGAAGGATTTTTCTATGGAGGCAGAAAGGAACACTTAATTCTCCTGTACGGGCGGGAGACAAACACTAATCTGAAGATAAGTTAAGAAAGTGTTTGTTATTGTTTTATCTTATTTTCATGTCAGTGCCCTAAATTACATAAAGGAATCTATGATTAACGGGTTGATTAAGGAAGCTTCTTTTATGTGTCAAACATAATATGGTAGGTAATTAGATAACTAAAACAACCCCCGAGGGAAGTGTGGTGGATATGACCAATGGGTCTATCCTACAGAAGGGTGGTCTTGGTTAGCCGAGACCAGTCGAGAGCTTTCCACAAAGGAAATGTTAACGAGGAATATTAGGAAAAGTCGAACGATAACCTTAGACAATGTTGATTAGAACCCTTATTCATACAGTTTTAGGGGATCGGAATGGGACTATGCCCTACGCGTAGAGAGGTCGAGTGATGCATCCCTCTCATTTCCCATTCTCTTTGAACTAAGTGCGGTATGAGTTTGCTTGGGTTGAGTTGTATCTACGCAAAGTGGAGCGGCTGTTGACCGACGCTAGAAGGCTGTTAGGAAGACTCGACTGCTAGGAATCCGGACTTCAGGTCGATCCTAGTGGGAACGGCCGGATAAGTTCCGTTGCAAGGCAGACTCGAGAGACCCTAGTTGGCAAACCCCGTGTCATTCCTTGGGGTGCCAAGCGGCATCTTCTAGATTGATCTCTCGACGGGCTACTAAGACGTGTCCTGCAATTTGAGGGGCGGGCACATTACAAAATCATTCACAAAATCAATGACAATGCCTTCAAACTAGAACTACCCCAACACTGGAAAATCCACAACTCTTTTCATATCAGTTTGTTACGACCTTTCAAAGGCCAATTACCTGTCCATCTTGTCTACGAAAATCCTCCTTTGTTAGAAGAAGAAAGTGAAATCCTTGAACCTGAGAGTATTCTAGATACTGACTTTATGACCACTAAAATTGGCCGTAGATATTCAAGATATTTGGTGAAATTTAAAAATCATCGTATTGAAGAGGCTCAATGGATGCATGCTCGTGACCTAAGTGCTTACCCCTCACTGCTCGCTCCACATTGAGCTAATAGCAATTGAAGACAATTGCTATCCCACCCCGGGGGTATGATGCCAGGAGGCATATTCCACGGTGGATTCCGTAAGGTTTTTTGGTGGATTCCGTAAAATTATATTTATTTGCTAGGGCTCGTATGCAAGGTGGATTCCTCGTGCGAAAAGTTGATGGGGATGCCTGTCCTTTTTTGCCGTCACGTTAATTTTATGTGCAAGTGGGTGATTTCATAGCAAGTGATTCTGCAAAATACATATTTAAATTAATGGATGTTTATAAGTTTAGAGTGCGCACTCGTATTAAGTTAAGGTTAGAACAGAGTTCCAATATATTTATTTATTTTGTAGCTGAAGACTGCTAGGTATTCACTTTTGTCGGTTTAATTTTATTAATTTCTAACAATTGTGAATGCTTCAGTTGACGTGTAAATCAGGCGGCGGTGGCACTGGGAAGCACTGGGCGATAGCGTGTATTCAAGTTATTTAGAAGAAATTATTATTATTTATAGGCATGCATCTTATGCGTGGTGCCAATATTTATTTTGATATGCTTATTTATTGAAGCGCTTGACATATATTTACTATTTTTTATGTGCATCGGTGTACAATTTAAATATTCATTATTGGTCATATTAATTGGGCACAGCCCGACTCTTGGGGCGCCCAACCACTTTATTCTTTATTTGGACAAAAGCAAATACAAAATCTAAAGCATGGTAATTATAAATTTGGGTTATTTTTTAGCTTGGAGATGAATAAAATATTAAATACATGCTTTGTGGAGTGCTCACACAAGGCACGGGGAGAGATTGTACCCAATTGGTCTTTTTGCTTCATGTCGTGCAAGTCTATTCTCTTGGATTTTGAGCAAAAAGTAGAGTTCTTTGTTCTTGGGGACCTTACGGCGCTCTCTATGTACGTATACGGCATCTGATTTGTGCACCAATATCAGTGTCAACCTAGCATTTTAGACCGTTTTCACTCATATCCACATTAGAGATTTTGATAGTACATCCTTCATATACTGTAGTGATATTTGAACAAGGGATATCTGAAAGTTTTTTTTGGAGTAAATTATTTTCTCTCTCATGTTGATATGGCATTTAAGGAAAAACATAAGGTAGTTACCTTATTTTTTTGGAACCTTGCAAAGTGAAAAAGCTTATAAACTAAGGGAATAACCCTCCACTTTCCACCTAGTGTTCAAGAAAGTAAAGAGATTATGGGACAAAAGACCTAGAAGGATTACCTCAATAAGGCAAGGCTTAAATGCACTAATGAAAGTTTTTCTCCATGGTCTACCATGTATTGAAAATGGCCAATATCTCCCATTTGTCCAAACGTCGGCTTAAGCGAGCTCTTGCTAATTACTACTATTTTCCCCTTTTACTATGGCTTCTACAAATGTTTTCACTACATCACACGGAGAGTTAGAGTATCTCAAGGTACCCTTAGGAAAAAATGTTTCCTCACTTTAGTTTGCATTTTTCCTACCAACTTTTAGGCCTTTCTAAATTTGTTACCTGTAACATGTTGCCTATATAGGAATCCTAGCATCTCAAAACAAAGTGATCAACAGAACAACCAACTTGGACAAAGCTTCCTTCAGATTTTAAACTTGATAAAGTAATAAAAGCACTCTGGTGGCTTCATACCAAGTGTCAATCTAGGACTAGATACGATGAATGGACTAAGTACATGTATACAAAGAGATAGTCAAGTGGTTCACTCGATATATGCTATACAGCGTGTCTAATAGGTGGGAGTAACCTTGGGAGAGAAAAACCCGAAGCTAGAAGCTAGAGACAGGTACAACACGAGGTCACAAGACCACCTTAGAGAAGAGCTGGAGCTCGAAAGCCTCAAAAAATGAGGGTCTTTTTTTTCAAGGAGAACCACCCTTTTGGGGGGGATACGGAGCGGTTAGGTCAGCTTGTGCATAAAAGTGGCAATCGATAGAATTAGCTTGCAAGCACGCATCCCGGGTGGTCTCGTGATCTACACGATGATATCGTCGAGTGCCAAGAGGCGATGGCAGACGGGTCTTTGAGTTACGCTGGTCTATACACGAACCGTGTTCGCTGTTACCCATACTGTATTGCAAGCAGCAGTTGATGGGTCGACGGAAGCACTCCATAGCAAGCCGCTGGTCTCTGGCCCGGATCTCCATTACCTGCCGGTGGATCCAGTAAGAAGGTGATGGTGATGATGACGACGACGAGGACGATGATGACAACGAGGATAGAGAAGAAGAGGATTGTGAAGCCGGAGAATCAGCGCCTGCCGACCACGAATATTCAGGTTGAAGCATAAGGAAGCCTAAGTGCGCTGTTGCTGCTGCAGTAGAGTCAGCCATGGCAGCACTGATATGATTATGCAATAAGATAGCGCAGGCAGAAGATTGAATAATGAGACTGACGCTGTGAATCGGCTATATATAGGCATATATATTACACACACTCACCCTCCAACTCTTACGCGCGCGCACACACACACTCTCTCCCTCTCTCATATTGAATATTCTATGTGGATATATCCTCGAAATGCTCACTTTCCGATCAACAAATGACACGTCGCCTCCGTTGATTTCTGAAAATCTAGAGAATCTTCTAAGTTGTTGTAGAGAATCTGTTGTACTTTTTGGCGATTGGAAAGTTGAGTCTCAATTTCAGCTTTATTACATTTATTCCAATTTCCCCAAGCTCAAATCCTCCTTGAAGATTCTCACAATCCCCCTACGCTTGGGTGAGGTCTTCTAGGTCACATGAGTCTCAATTACCAATGGCGTTTCACCCCTTGTGATGGCTTTCGAAATTAGGCCCATAATAAAGGCATTTTGAGTTTCTCTCTTGTGTGAATTGGCTAGAAAGCCTTTGAAAGTTTGTTCATAAGAAACTATACATATCATGGTTTGATAACATTAGATTGTGTCATTATATTGCACAAGTGGATTTTCAGAACATAAGTTGATGCATATCTATTATGTAACTTAAAAAGGGTGAGGTCTTCTAGGTCCATAATACACGCATTTTGAGTTTCTCTCTTGTGATGGCTCAATTACCAATGGCGTTCCACCCCTTGTGATGGCTTTAGAAATTAGGCCCATAATTCACACATTTTGACTTTCTCTCTTGTGTGAATTGGCTAGAAAGCCTTTGAAAGTTTGTTCATAAGAAACTATGCATATCATGGTTGGAAAACTAATTTATCTAGAAAATGTTTTAGAATGAGAAAAAACCCATCACTTGTGCATTATCTATTCATACACATGATTATGTAAGGAAATAACTGGGACTAGAAAGGAATGACATGCTCACTTGATTGAGTGTAAGGCCCTTCCAAGTTATGATGTCTAGTAGAGCAATATTAATCATTTTACAAGGCTTCTGGTTTGAACCATTTTGCAACTAGAATTGGCTCCATACATGCCATGGAGGCACGACATAAAAGTCCTCAACCAATGGATATTGTGGAGTTCCTCTTGACTGCTATTTCGCTAGTCAAAGGATTTTGACCTGCTTCGAACCAAACCTAGGAAAGTCTTGGTTTGGATTGAATTTCCAAACCTACCCCATTTTTATCAATTCCTTAACTCTACAGCCTCTCCTGTAGGCAAAGTCCTTACACAAAGATAATATAGCAAAATCAATACCCATTGACACCTCCAAATACTCATAGCAGTACATTTGAGAAAAATATTGAAACACCATGAAATTATCAACAATGTCGTAAGCTACATCATTTGGAAACATGAGACAAAGTAAGTAGAAATTCTAGTTTGTCCAATGAAAGAGAAAAAGCCCAAAAAAGGGAAGAATGGGAAAGGGAAAAATGATTTCTCTACTAGTTTCTCCAATAGGCACATCCCCTACTAATGCTTATAACTAACTCTTAAGGAAAAATTCACAATTAAAGGCAAATCCCACCCCCTAATGTCGAATTAGTGGTCTTTCTTTGATAATGAAGTATTTGTAGACGACAGCTAATATTTTCAAGAGACAATGAGCTAACTCAATGAGTTTGAAAAAGAGTTGAATACTTATGACCTCATCATTTGCCTAAGTGGCCAAGAGGACAAAAAGATGGATGTTAATTCACAATCCAAAGAGGAAAACCTCATTGTCTTGAATCCTCCTCTTGAAGCAAGCCAAAATGTGGTAGATAAGTTGATCAAGGAAAAAATTATTGAGGACACTTAAATTATACATATCACCCCACATCAATGGATAGGAGCATGACGAATGGCAAGTGAAAGCTATCAAGCATTGTTGGAAGCACATAGAGCCCCCACAATACCTCCAAGGATTGTAAGAATAAAAAACCCAAGAAATTAGATTAAAAATGTATAATCTTAAGGTCATGACTTATAACTCCACAACAACCACCTGAGTCATGGTCTCTCGAACCTACACGAAAGCGACGAGTAGCACATGTATCTCGAGCTGACCGCGGACTCACTGTATTCACGTCTCCGCAACATCCCCATGAACCACTTCCTCCATCCGGCCCAAGTTTGGAGCGTTGACCTCATCTACTGGAAATTGAAGCATCAAAGCGCACCGAAGTAGATCTAACAGAACGGCCTGATGGTGTCCAAGATAGCTCTTGGTCCGCCATATCTCTTAATCGAGCCATCTAATCTGGAGACATCTGTATGAAGATCTCATGTAGCTCCTCGTCGCTCATCCCTCGACTCATCATGTGGATCCAAATATCCACAAATGTCACCTGAACATACAAAAATTGATGTTAGCATAATCAATATAAATTAAGCAAAGTATGGTAATATAAATCTTCAAAAAATGATCTTACTTAAAACACATATCTTATGTACCCTTATAAGCGATTCATCGATGAATTGAGTAAGTGGATGCTTCGAGTATGAAGTACCCTATGGTCCTATGCCAATCTCCTGGCACAACTCTACATACACTAGAAGGTCAATACACAGGTCACCACAAAAGGATGAGTCGACCTCGTTCTCTCAAACAATTCTTGGACTCTTGTATTTTCATCATTGTTACTAGAGTTTGGCTTCTCTACATACTCCAAGCTTTCAGCGACCTCCACGCCTTGCAATATCGACCCCTCTGTTTGCATACTACCCTCATCTACACTAGGAACATTGCTTTGATCATATACTCGCACTTTGGGGAGATGAAGGTACAGCATATTACCATCGAGGTTGTCGGGGGTTTGGATAGAAAATTACCTATTCAAAATCACAAACAAGATAGATTTAACTTTTGTGACATGTACCATGTCGTAATAAAATTTTAAAAAACATGAGTTCATGTACCTGTTCACAATGGATCGACAATACGAATGTTTCGCACAAATCCATCCATCTTCTTTCCGAATCTATTTTGAGAAATTCAGATGGACCTTGTCGAACTGTTGCTACAGCTCCTGCAAGTACCACTTTGAACCATTACATATCGAATAGGATCATGGAGAAGCTACGGTAATCCACCATGATAATGCTTTGCAAGTTTCCAAAATACTCCATCTCATCTATAACGATGTTTGAATCTGTTTCTTGTTGTCAACTCTCTTGCTCAAACTTTGCCACGATACCACAATTTGTTGTGGAGTGCAATTTGTCGATATACTCCACGCGAAAATGGCATCGGTGCGACCATGCCACACTGTATATTTTGTATTGTACATTGAAACAGTCAATTGGTTGTCGCATATAAAATCTAGATACGACAAACCCTAAACACATTGTCATCTTTGGACTACATCGCCTTGAGAATTCCCACTTCTCAGTTCAGACCTCTGCCCCTTCGCAAGACGCCGCGGTCAATGCTCCATGCAGCCATTGCGTTGACATAAACCGCGGCATCTTCTCTATGCGTTTGGGATATCGAATCGGTCGATGATAGCGTGAACTACATCCAAATTCAAATCGTGCTTCTTTCTAATCTTTCCTGACTTGCTCGTACCTAGCAAGGCATGTTTCCATGGAGACATGGTGCAACATACAAAAACGATATACTTTCTTCTCCATTGTAGCATTAGAAACTGCCACAAATAAAGAAGCATTATGAACAATGACCACTCCAAATAGCAAAATACAGGCCACTTACAATACATTCATAGTACAAACCTAACATATCTTATGCCAATCATGGGATTTTAGCCCTGATAGTTGGTTGTCTTTAGAAAATGCGAACCTAAGAGGATGCATCATACCCGTCGAAGTGCAGATAGACTTGATAATTTACTTCACAAGGCGCTCTTATTTAGTGGATAAAACCCAAGGAGCGCGAGGTAGCTGCAAGTGACCATTAGTACTTGACTGTGGCCAAAGCGTCTCCATCTTGCCTACCTCCTTCAAATCCATTCATGCCCCTACAATGTCTCTCTTTCCTGTGATTTGGTCCCATAGTAAGCTGTCCACATTCTTGAAAATATGCATGGGATCCAACAAGTGGCTAATCTATAAGTGGGTCCAATACAAAAACTCATAGAAAATTGAGAACTATCACATTCTGTTTGGATGTGACACCATGTGGACAATTTTTTGCGTGTACTAGCTTTGGGCGTTCATTCGTGCTGGAGGTCATCCAAGAAAACCTTTCCTCGGTTCATGACCCTCTAGCAAGAAAGCAGTGTGTCCTTGATATACTATCTTCTTCATGGTTCATGACCCACACAATGGACATGCATGATAACCTGACATAACCAGACCTGCCCCAACACCTCTATCCAATGAGTACAAACTTAAACAAGCTATGATAGGTATTACCAACGAGAATGGAAGCCTACTTGCTTGAGCACTCCCTAAATCCTCGAAAGTCATGTGTGGTCCACATGAGAATGGCTCGAATATTAGCGGCCCGTCGACCATCGCGCTTGCTCATGTCTTCCACCACGACCCCCTTCTTCCACAAAATCTCAAGCTCATCGACTGGTGGATGAAGATACACATCCATATTCTTGAGTTTATAGCGGCTGGGAATGAGCAAGCTAAGGATGAGGTGTCATTTCTTCGTAGAAAGCCATGGAGTGATATTGTAGTTAACATGGACTACAGGCCATACACTGTAAGAAGTTGAGCACAGACTGAGTGGGTTCATGCCAACCATAGCAAGACCGAGCTGAAGATTCCTTGGCTCTTGGGCAAAGCTTGGAAAGGTAGAGTCAATGTGGCTCCATGCGCGTGAATGCATTGATATTCGTTGGACTCCATCTGTGGATCTATTCTGCGCATGCCACGTTGTCAAGCTGATCGCCATCCTAGACATACGAAACATGTGATGTATACAAGGGATAATTGAAAAGTGTCTAATAACTTTTTGAGGGATGGTTTTCCCTTGCAAGTCCTGTCCATACCTATGAGCACCAAACTTTGGACATGTCTCCATAGTCTCGTATTCCCCTCGAAATAGTACGCAATTGTTGATACATGCATGGATACTATTGTAGTCAATGCCAAGCTTTTGTAAAACATATCACGCATCATCACAAGACTCATGTATGGTATTTGCAAGTGGTAATATATGATACTTTAACATATGATACTTTAGTAACCTTAAAAAAATCATAAAACACTTTGAAAAAGAACAAAATTTTTTAATGATCGTGCCCAAAAGAAATCAACGAAGTGTACGTAGAAGGTACCTGAATAACTTGATCACACTCGCATCGCTCCACTGTATTTTGCTTGCACACTTAGGAGTGCAAGCAATGTCTTCAGGCGAGATACTCGACATCCATCATATAATGGTATGGATGCTTCCTCTATAAGTAGATTAGATGTCTTGACATCCATGGGTATCAATGCATTGATCATTGCCTCCATCTCACACTCCAAGATTGTAGAAAATCGTGGAAGGTTGCCAGTCTCCTCTGGTATTGACGATATAGATTAGGTAGTACCTTCCAAGTGGTGGATTGGCTCAGGCACTCCATCCATCGCATGTCCAAGAACTCTTCTAACTAGCCGCAAAGGGTGCACTCCTCCTTGGGATGAGACGTCACCTCCCTGTAATAAATTTTACGGCCACATCTAATGTTTTTGTATATGATATTCAATTAGTTTGCAAATACAATGCATGATTGATATACACTTTCCTTACCGTTTGCTCAGAATCTGAGATTGCTTAATCAATGATCTCTGATTGAAACTCATCGAAGTGTCGTATGTGTTCCATAGACAATCGACATTTTTGTCTAATTGCCAACATACATTGAGAGCAAGGACGTGGGACATGTTGATTAAGATACGCCTTGCAATCTTGAACATCACGGCCTTCATTGTTTTCCATTTGGTCTACGTTACGATAAACAATTTGTTTTTGTTATCATTTTTTTTCTTTCTTAAATTGTTTGAGAAGGGACTTCTTCTCTTGTAACTCATCAAAGTTAACATATATAAAGTCTCCACCTAGACGAGCCTAGAGTATGTAAAGTCTAATATGTTATGCATGGGGACGAGGGAGTAGCTACCCTATGTCGGAGTGTTTTCCGTCTGGTGGTATTGCATCGGACCACTACTACTATTAGTACTCGCCTTCTCGAACACACCAAAGGTACACCTTTAACAAAACCTCTCTCTCTCTCTCTCTCTCTCTCTCTCTTTTCTACTACTACTACTACCACCACCACCACTATTACTACTACTACTCGCCTTCCCAAAGCGTCGAACACACCCAATGTGCACCTTTAATAAAACATCTATTTCTGTCTCTCTCTCTTTCTCTTTAATACTTTTTAAAAAAAACAAGAAAAGAAGAAATTAAAGAACTACTACCACTACAACAAAAAACAAGAAAATAAGAAATTTAAGAACTACTTGCAATGTTAACTTTTCGATCAATAAATGACACGTTGCCTCTGTTGATTTTAGAAAATCTAGAGATTTGGTGCCCAAGTTATTTAGCTTTCTTGTCTTAGCAAGTTACAACAATCTGTTGTACTTTTTGGCGATTGGAAAGTTGAGTCCCAAATTTAGCTTTATTACATTTAGTTGAGTCCCAAATTTCCCCAAGCTCAAATCATCCTTGAAGATTCTCACAATCCCCCTACGCTTAGGTATTTTGAGTTTCTCTCTTGTGTGAACTAACTAGAAAGAATTTGAATGTTTGTTCATAAGAGACTATGCATACCATGGTTTGATAACATTAGATTGTGTTAGTATATTGCACAAGTTGATTTTTAGAACATAAGTTGATGCATATCTATTATGCATACTTAGACAGGGTTTCACATGACATTGAGTCAATACTTTACACAAGTTGAAACCAACATGATTTTAATGTAAGATTTGGTGTATATCTATACTAATTTATCTAGAAAATGTTTTAGAATGAGAAAAACCCATCACTTGTGCATTATCTATTCATACACACGATTATGTAAGGAAATAACTGGGACTAGAAAGGAATGACATGCTAACTTGATTGAGTGTAAGGCCCTTCCAAGTTATGATGTCTAGTAGAGCAATATACTTTGAATCATTTTACAAGGCTTCTAGTTTGAATTATTTTGCAACCAAGATTGGCTCCATACATGCCATGGAGACACAACATAAAAGTCCTCAGGCAATGGATATTGTGAAGTTCTTCTTGAATGTTATTTCGTGAGTCAAAGGATTTTGACTTGCTTTGAACCAAACCTAGCAATGTCTTGGGCAACTAATTTGCTTCAAAGAATGCCATGGAAGTTACAAATACTTCATTATCAAATAAAGACTACTAATTAGACATTAGTTGCCCAATCACCATGGCTAGAGATTTCAATATGATTGAATCCATGGTTGACTAGCTCGAGAGGAAGGGCTAAATCATTTTAGGAAAAGAGAGACGAGCATGGCTATCCGTAAAGGTCCTTCTTAACCTAACAGGACCTAATGCTAATTCCTTGTCAGGACAAAAAATGGGCCCGAAAACACTGGCTCTAGGACTATAGCTAGGCCACCTACACTCATTTAAATAACCCCACCACCTCATGGCTAGGAGCATATAGACACTATGAATTAATTTATCTAATGAATATGTTTGTAGATAAAAATCTTTAGATTGTAGTGCAATGTGATGCCCTTTTTCACTCCGAGAAAAAGGAGTACCCAAACATATCGATGACTAGCACCTTGTAATACAAACAAAGAGAGCACCTCCCAACTTATTGTTGTGGTCCCACTACGTCTCTCCTACACCCTATGGATTAGCCCTAGGATACACCATCGAACATAAAGCACATATGCAATACAGTCCTCTCTTTTAATGAAACATTGTAGGTGATAATTTCATCCTCATCGCATCCTCTCCTATACCCTAAGGAATAGCCTCAAGATGCATCATTCCAACATAAAGCACATATGCAATATAATCCTATATTTTAATGAAACGTTCTAGGATGCAACGTCCCAACATAAAGCACATATGTAATATATTTCTCTCTTTCAATGAAACATTCAAAGTGATAATTTAATCTTCATCACAAAGTCAATGATAACACTAGTCCTACCACTTAGGGAGCCTCACACTCAGTGTGGGTCAATCATTGGAAAATAAGTGCTATGCATCTAGGAGATAATTCTCTTGATACCACGTATGAAAATATGGATGGAAGGTGAATGAAATATTGTGTACAAACAAATAAACTTTGAAATGAATCAGTGTGTGGATGTGCAAAAATAGTTCTTTTATGATTTCACTCTATCCTATTGCTTCATTGTGTTGAGGTATCACCAGAAAAACCCATTCTATTGCCCTTTTCAAGACTTAAATAAAATGAAGCCTATATGATAGAATATGCATAAAATTAAAATTTAGATGATACTAAACACCCACAAATCCCTTCCCCTTACCCTATGAGATTTTGCATTTGTTGGGCAGGTTAAAAGGATTTTTCATGTATATCTCTTTATGTAAAAAGTGATAAACACACACTGAGAGAATAGGACATTGGTCTCAACTCCTCTCTCCATATCCAAGAACCTACCAAGCGCTCATAAGGCAACACTAAATCATTTTTCTTTCACTCACTTTTATTTTCCCTCCAACTATCCTTATTTGTTTTTTCAGCTAAATGTCACCCCTTGGAAGACAAGGCATTGGCCTCAGGTCTTAACTGGTCCCTAGGAACCTACCATGCCTTCGCACGTCAATGATCATCTGCTCTTGGAATTTTCATTCTTTTTTTTTGTTCTTTTTTTTTTTTAGGCATTAGAATCCCTTTCTACACACCTCTATATTTATATAAGATTTTATTTGAGATATTTATCATTTGTTGTCATTATTTTCAATAAGCTTCTCTATCTACCTCTGTGCAGTAAGAGGCTCGCTTTAGGTACTCCATTGAATTTTTTTAGTACAACACTAAGACAAGAAAACATTACCTGCATCCGCACCAAAAAAATATACGACTCTCTTAGCCTTATGAAATCAACTAGTGCACTACAAAATAAATGGCCTTATTGTCCTAATGAAATCAAACATTAAATTTAAAAAATAGACTTCTTTGCCAAATCAGAATACAACTATAAAGTACACTATTCAACAATCCACTACTATAATAAACCCTTGGTCCCCACTAAATTATACTAAAATACATAATTCGACCAAGGGATGGGCCACTTAGGCCCTACACTAAATGTATCAAATTATTTGCTAGGCTCCTTGCATAAATAGCAAGTTTGGAAAATATGTCCTTTAGCCATCTTATGCATCCATGAAAGAATAGGAAGATGTTTAATTGCTACCTGACTCATCACCCATACTAACTCCATTGGTGTCCATAGTAAGACATGTCGGCAAGTAATCCCCACCATAGTGATGAGCTAATAAGATCGTGTAGTCTCCTAATAATCCCACTAGACCACAATTGAGAAACACATCCTCAACAAAGACATACTTTGCCAAGGAGGAACCAACTCACAGTTCACTGTTTCAAATTTTTAAACTATATCCAATACTACACGATGATACATTCGTAGAATGGGATTCCTCATACTATAAGTCTCATTCAATTGGTTAATCACTAACTGCGAGTTTTCTCTCATCTAATAAACATCAAATACCATCACGTCAAGCTATATTCAACCCTACGATTAAGGCCTTGTATTCTGCCATATTATTAGTAATAGCGATGTCTAAATAAACTTCCATTTTCATAATAGCTCTACATTCGGGATCTTTAATAACCATAGCAATACTCGCGTGCTTAGAAGGTCCTCATGAAGCTTCATCAAAATAGAAAGTATAGACCCATGATTCATTGATAGGCCACGCTATACCTATTAGCACACACTTGTACCTATGATAGTCAAAGCCAAGCCAAGAGAGAGGATATGTGACATGTACAATCCCTCCTTCCTCACGAAACTCAATAGGGATGCTAATAAGAAATGATGGCATTAGACCTTAATATCCCAAGAAAAAGATTAGTCTTTCCACTTAGTAATATAATAATCCTAACTCCACATGATCATTCTACCTTGGTACTAATGATAATCTAAGTATGATTGTTTAAGGTAAGGAATGATTCTGCCCATCCGATTGCCTTGTACCTACTACAAGTTTAAGTTGGATCCTAGAAGACTTGCAAAGGTACCAAGTCTAATGTCAACCCCAACACATAATAGAGCTTCAACTTGTTAAATTTTACTTTATTTTTGAATTCTACCACCTAAAAATCTACTAAAAGGGCTATAAAGCCATTATTTCCTATAGGAAAGATCTTATAAGGGCCATCCCATTTGGTTTCTAACTTGCCAAGAAATAATTTGCAACATGCATCATAATATAGGACCAACAAACCCTTCACAAATTTATATCTTTTAACACAAATATCTTGAAGCGATTTTATCCTTTTCTTCTCTACTCTTGATGTAACAAAGCTTGCAAATCGGATCTCATCAAGATGTGCAAGGGAGGTCAACCTTTCCTATAATAATCCCTCTTTGCCTAGAGAATGGTTCAACACAAACCTTACAGTGGGTAACTCAATTTTCAAGGGCAAGACACACTCTTCCCCATATATCAACTTAAATGGGGTGTGGCTTGTTGCTCTCTTGGACGTAGTATTATAAGCCCAAAAAAACACATGAAGTTTCCTGTCCAGTCATGCTTATCCTGAGATAAATTCTCGGATAAAATCCCTACAAGCTGCTTGTTAGTACTTTCTATTTGTCCATTTTCTTGGGGTTTATATGCAGTGGTTTTATTATGTTTAAATTTCAGATCTTCATTCAGCTTGACCAAAATGGCACACAATTTTTTTCGTAAAGTAGATGTTTCGTTGCTATTTTCCTTCCTTATAGCTTAAGCTTCAGACCATTTTGTAAAATAGTCGGTTGCCACAATGATATAAGGCTTGCTTGTAGTAGATGAAGGATGCACAAGTACAAAAAAATCAATGTCCTACTTCTCAAAGGGAAAAGTCATAAGAATAGAAATAAGCAGTCGCTTATGATTTTCCCTAGTATCATTTCTCTAGTAGACATCACAACACTTAACATATGCAAAAGCATCCTAAAGAATCGTGGGCCACCAATAGCCAACAAAGCTTTTTGGGTAGTGAGCCATCTAGCAAAATGGCCTCCACATGCTGAATCATAACATTCAAAGTGAAGCGCTTGCTAGTTAATCTTTCTTTTTCGGACTTAGAAAGAGCTTCAACCAATTTCTTGTTGATAAATCATGCGTACTAGATGCATATCATGATGGAATATAAGCTCCATTAATTTTGCATAAATCCTTGTAATTATTAATATTAGCCCAATGTTCCTTGGGCTCACCAAAATGTACTAAACGCTCTACGATACCGTAGAGCTTTGGCGGCTTTGCTCTTAATCACAGAATCAACTCCTATAAAGAGATCAATCACTTGGCTAGGCAATTAAGGGTTTGAATCTTATTCAGTACTAAGTAAAATTCCCCTGCCTTCATGAAGAACAACACCTTCTCATAAAGAATATAGTGTTTAAACTTCTTGGTGGCAAATACCATAGCCGAGGAAATCTTCTCCAAATAGCTCTAAAAAAGCTCTAAAATTCCTAAGATAATAAAGCTATGATTCCCAAATTTGGGATAGGTATTAACTGATACTAAACCTTGTCACAGCCGTGAATATATAGAAAATCTCACCCCCTTTTTGGAGCTTTTAAGACCAGTGCTCTGGATCATTCCATCTTAACATCTTCAAATGCCACTTTTCATGTTTCTATCCATCCAAAAACATGTTGCGAGATAAAATATCTGCCAAGGCTAACAAATGTTTAGCCAATGAGTTAATGAATTGACAATAATATCCCATAGATTAGATGAAACTCTGAACTTTGTTCAGGAAAGTGGGTGGGCTTAGGGCCACAATAATAATCACATTTTCAAGGTCTGCGGAAATATTAGTTGCACTCACAACATGACCTAATAGAAAACCATAAGCCACCCCAAATACACACTTCTGAGGATTCAACACTGGGTCAACACTATGCGATTCTCATGACATCGCTCAAAGCATAATCAATTGTCTAGGACGGATCATGGTATTCACCCCCAAATCATCTATGAAAACCTTGAACTCTTCAAGGGATATATCACTGAACATCTTGTCAGGTGTTTTTTGCCAATACCTAGGAGCATTACATAGGCCAAAAGCCATCACACGGTATGGAAAAGTATCAAGAATTTTAATGAACTGGTCTTTAGTTTATATGCTTCAACAATAGCCATTTGATTATAACCCGTACAACATTCCATGAAAGAGTACATCTCTCACCATGCGAGCTGATCTAAAATTCGATCGATAAAGAGAAGAGGATAATAGTCCTTCATCGTCCCTTGTTCGATTTCTTAAAATTGAAACACAATAAAATTTTATTGTTCTTTTTCTTTCTTATTACTATTGCTGAGTACGATTTTGTATATTCAATGCAAAATATTAGAGTAGCATTTCTTAATCACATCAATTCCTCAAAAAGAGGCTCTCTCAGCTCAAAAGGATGATGTCTAACCTTCTGCCTTACTCATTCACTACTTTCTTTCAATGGGATTGTATGCATGACAACAAAGGGAAAAATACCCTTTAGCTCATCATAACTCCATGCAAATATATCTAGAAACTCATGTAGTAGCACCACATAATTTACACTTTGATTACCGAATAACACAGTACAAAGTTTAAGGGATGGGGATCATTGGGAGTCCCAAGATCTAACTCTATCACATCCGCATCATGAATCCTATCCTTTGCCTCTATTGGATCATTCAAACATACTTGGTAAGCCTTCTCGATAGTAGAATCCTCTTTAGAATCACTAGACCTTGAGGCTCCAATGGCAAAAGTTTCCTGCAGTGCCTCCCATTCTGTACTGGGAGGTAATGTCCGTTTCATCCAATAGGTACTCAAGGTATGCATCTAGAATTATTATGTTTCACACATGCCCAAAATGTAGTCAATTAGGTGAGATATCCACCACACAATCAAAATTTGATATCCACGCACGTCCAATCAACAACTAATAGCTTGGCCTCCTAGTAAATGAGATAACATGGAAGCTAAGGCCACACTCAATGTTAGCAATCGTCCCATGTACTTGCATTACCATTCCTTTCTGTTGTGTAAATCTATCATCAACCATTTTTAAAACCGTCATGACATCCTTTTGAATTGGTAGACCTAGCCTGTGCAATAAATCTATACTCAGAATGTTTATGGATGGGTTGACTACTACATTTTCTATCAAGATTATATTGACACACACCTACATCCTAGGGTGATCCTTCTCTACATGATCCCATCATTCACTACTCACTCGATGGAAACCAAAAGGTTCTATGAAAAAATACATTCATAGGATTTTCTTGAACTTCTTATATGAATGTTCAGAGACACTTGGATTACTTATAGTCGATTCACATCTTGTTTAACTTCACAAAGCATGTTTGCTAGGCCAAACTCATAGAAGTTTTCCACTACTCTCTTCTGTTTTTATACTGGCCACTCTTTTGGCTTCTTGATAATCTTAGTACCCTCCTTTTCTTTTGATTTAAGTTTTCTTTTGATCACAAGCTCCTCTAACACACCGTCATTTTTAAGAGGACCCGCCTTGGAATCCAACATCTTCTTATTATTGCTACTAGGTTTAGGGTTAAGTTTGCTTGTACTAGGATCATCTTTTTGAGCATCTTTCAGGTTTTTACCCCTAGTTAGTACCCTAATATTGTTAGGAGATAAACTCTCACTAATTGGAAAAGTTTCAACGGAACTTATGCCACTGTGTATTTCCTCAAGTGTGGCTTTATCCCTTTGAAAAATTTGCTTAGGGCCCTCTCCTTTGGACCTTATTCGCACAATGGTTCACAAGACTAGAGGTTGTTACCTTGCTGAAGAGAACTAACCCTACTCCAATAAGTAGTGGTTAAGTGACTAGACTTCGTGCATATATCACATTTGACATTAAATGTTGCCCACCACACCACTTACAACTAAATCGTGATTGACCCCCATCATAAAGCCTTCTGGTACCCATCATATGTTGTTGACACTTTAAGAAATTAATATGTATGTTGATCTGGTGGTATTTCCTAGTGATCATATTTGTATAGTGTTTCATCATAACCTTACTTCCTCTATAATATTCGATTGTAGAGCACTCATAACCAGAGGCTTCAAGAGATACCCACTCAGTAGGTTACACAACTTGCAAAGGGGCACCGACCCTTGGTTTACAAAGGGAGCTCTTTGGCTCACTGCTCGCTTAATGACATTTAGAGGAGTTAGCAACAAAGACACATTTTTCATCACCTTGAGATCATCTTCGAGCTTTGTAACATTGTCCTGTATTGTATCAACAATCTCCCTTAATGGATTCACTAGAGTGTTTATGTTTGATCCCATGTATCCAAATCCCAAATGTCTGAATCCACCAAGGGTTTCTCCCATCCAATTCAGTCAACTCATATGTTGCATTATCAAAGACATGTCTGACTATGTACGGCCCAAACCATCTTTTCACCATCTTCTGAAGTGCAATATGCTCATTTTCAAGGTTGCTTTCAAAGACTAATACCCAGTCTCCCTTTTCTATTGATCTAGGCCGCAAGCGATGCGTGCTGTCAAACTTGTCCTTATTTCTTAGTCTAGCAACCTTCAACCTGTCAATAGCTAGCTGAATATCCTCTGGTCTTCTCTCCAACTGTCGAATCCGAAGAGCTAAGAGCTCCTCTCTCGTCAAATCCTCCTGCCAAGGTAAAACTGACCAAGTCAAAGCACAAGTCTCACTCGGCATGACCGGTTTCTGACCATACATCAACTCTGCAGGCATATATCATGTAGTAACACTGTGAGTCGTACGATCAGCCCACAAAGCAAATGGTAGAAGTCTCGGCCATTCTCCAATCCATCCTTTGCATGCTTTGGCTAATGCTTTCACTATCGGCGGATGCCCTCTTTCACTCTTCCCATTTCCCTCTGGATTGTATGCTGTGGTTAGAGCCAACTTGATTCCTAGTTGAGAGAAAAACTCCCTAGCTTCATCTGCATCCAATTCACCGCGATCCGCATTGATCTTACCCACACAGCCATACCTGCATAAAATTTCTTCCAATAAGAACTTACACACTGCACTAGTGGTCTTCGTTCTCAAAGATCTGCCCTCAACATGATTGGTAAGATCCTCTCTAGCCAAAACAATATATCTCATCTGCCATAGACCCATAGGCATAGTAACCAAGTTAACTACCCACTTATAATGAATGCATAGCGGATAGGTCGGATGAAGCTCATCTCGATGACGCACTACCGAATACATCTGGCAATCTCTGCAAGTCTCTACAAAGTGAGAAACATCTCTATACATGCCTTTCCACCAATATTTCTCCTTGATTTTCTCATAAGTAGCCCACACTCCTCTATGACCAGCCCAAGGACTCTCATGAAACTCCCTCATCACCTGTAAAACTGTGTCTCTCTATCGCAAACAACCCGCAAAGGTAATCCGCCTCTTTTCTTCGGATGCTTCCAAAGAAATCCGTCCTTGAGAAAATAACCATAGGCTTTCCTTCTTATCTTCTTGAACTATTCATCTGTCCATTCATCTCTTTTTCTTAGTATACTAAGGTACTTCCCAATCTGCAACCAATCTCCAACATAGAGTTCTTCTATGAAAGCCACAATATCATAGACATGGCAAACATGATCAACCATAGTGGCTGTAATTTCTGCATCATCCTCTTCTGCAAATAGTATTTCCTCATCATCATCATATCTTGCTCTAGACAACATATCTGCCACTGGATTATCCTTCCCTGCTATGTGTTTGAATTCCGGATTTAATGACTTGATGTATGCAATCCATCTCAGCATAGCTATATCCGGAGTAGAGCAACTCGTAATCATACCAATCAATGGCAAGCAATCTGTCTCTACCACAACTGAAGCTCCAATAAAGTACTCCTTGTCACAGCCGTAACAATTCCCAGTAACTCCCTCTTGATTTGCGAATATCTCCTCTGTCTCTCATTTAGGACTTTCGCCCAAACCGAATAGCATACCTGTTTCCATCTGCATCATCTTGACCCACAGCCCAACCTATGCCAATTGGACTAGTGTCAACTATCAATACAATAGGCCTTCCGCAATTATAATCCGCTTTCCTGAGAGTAGGAGCAATCTGCAATAACTTCTTCAATTTCCGCATGGCTCTAGTGTGGCTCTCATCCCAATATAATTTCTGCCCCTTTCGAAGCAGTTGATATAAACAATCTGCTATATGTGCAAAATGAGGTATCCAAATCATATAAAACACACAAGCTCCAATGAAGCTCCGTACCTCTGAAGTGGTAGAACAATACTCCGTAATCTTGCCTATAGCATCCACCTTATCAGGTGAGGGTTTCCTGCCATAATATCCACACATATGTCCAACAATGACAACCTCATTCACTCCAAAAACAGATTTTTGCCCTGATAGTGTCAAGTTCACTTCTTCTAACCTGGCCAAAATCTTCTCACAAGCTGAAATATGATTAGCCACAAAGTATCTACATCCCTGCTCATTTAGACTCTCATTCTTCTCTTCTTCTGCACACCCCTTAATGGGCACATCATCCAAGAAAGGCATGGTAAGCTGAGGTATGTAATCACGAAGGACCTTATGCATGGCGTTCATCATATGCGCAACATAATTTGTGGCACCTTGAGGCAAGGTACACATCCTGACAAGCCCAATAGGAGTTCTCATGGTGTTATGTCCCTGCTTTCCAAAGCCAGCTGAAACTGATCATATCCCAAATACAAATCACCTAAAGAATAGATGGCACGTCCAGCAAATGCTTCTGCAAAATCATCCACAACTGGACCTATACCAACATTCCTGATAGTAACTCTGTTTACTGGCTGCATGTCCTGTATAAATCGGAGAGTACCATTCTTCTTTGGAACTGTAAACCACCTATTTGAATATGGTGCAGATGAAGGCTCAAGAATTCCCATCCTGATTTTCTCATTCAACAAATCAATCAACTTTGGCAGGTGTGCCCTGGAATAGGTTGGAGGTTCCATGGAATATGAGAAATAGTAAAGATCACCATAGGAGCAACAATATCTGGATTCACACATCCAATCCCATGCGGGAAAAAAGCAAACCCCCTTCCATGTCGCTCAAGCATCTCCTGAAAGCATTGCTTCTCTGTGGGTAGCAAGAAATTACCATTTCCAATTTTCAATTCAGCAAGAGTCTCTGCTGAAAATTTATGGCCTATATGCTCCGGATTCCTCAAAATTGGCTGTTTGGTAGCCCTCTCTATTTGCTGATCACTGTCAGGTGGAAGAGGTACAGCTACCGGCTTCACCTTCTTATCCACAGTCTTGTATTTCGTGTCAACCGTGGCTTCATTATGCTCTTCTGCATTACTCAAATCTTGCTGTAAATCAGCAATTTTGCACTCCAATGGCTGAATATCCTCAGCCCTCTGCTCTATGGACTGCATAGGAACAGCCCTAAACTTTGGATGCTGAAATATTTCAGCAGTAAACTCTGTTGGCTGAAAGTTTTCAGCCCTCTGTGTCTCTATAAGCTGATCATAATCAGCCGAAAACTCTGTTTGCTGAATTTCTTTAGCACTCAACACTTTTTGCTGAGTCACCTCAGCCTCTGACTCAATCTGTGACACAAAATCTGCAATTTCATGAAACATGTCCAGGGATTGCACTAGTACATTACTGTGACAACTCTGCATATCAGCTTTCAGCATATCTTCCATCTTTGTTATCGTATCTGCACAAATCATACTGTCATACATTCCATCTATATGCTCATCATCCTCTAAAATTCCTGAATTTTTCAAAATTTTCTCCTTCCTGCATATGTACTGCCTGGTAGCTCTAGGCAACTTAGAAGTCTTCTGATAACTCATTGAACTGTTTGCTGAAATCCCAACAAAACCGGAGGAGAAAACACTGCTGCCAGGAGGCGAGAACTCCAATCTCCTCTGCTCTGTACCACCGTCGTGTCGCGAAACGGCGGTACCTAATGAAAACCCGAATCCCTCACAGTGGGCAAAGGTGCATCTTTGAGAGTATCCTTGTTTCTAACATGGTTCACAAACACAGTCATAAACTGAACTGCTCTCATGCCATCTTTACTGCGAATCCGTGCATAAGCAGATCCATCATCCATTACCTTTGTTTCCATGCACATCTCTGTGATGAATGGCTGTCCAAGAATTATGGGATAAGAGCATGAATCCTACACAAAGAAATGGAAATCCTCGTCTACATCTCCAATAGAAACCCTGACACTGGGACAAGCAGCATACAAATCACCTGCAGTGTTGTTGGCGGCTCTCATACGCCACCCATGCTCTACATCCATAGGCCATCTATTACTCTCATAAACTCCATGAACTATGAGATTAATCTCTAAACCATGATCCACCAAAGCAACATAAGGCGCTTGTTTCTCTCCAATTTTTACCATCGTCTCTGTAGTTGCCCTAGCCCAATGACTCTGCGAAAAGTGACTACGCGGTATCAAGACAGGCTCATCAGTTTCAGCATAATGCATAGGCTGAACCCTCTTCTCTATCTGTGAAAAAACAGAAGCATTCTCAACCAAAACCTCATCCTCATCCTCTTCCAACTCCCCAGTCCAAACTCCCTGTGTATCAGTAGTAGGCAATGCATGTCTTTTCCTCTTCAGGACCTCTTGAAACTGATCTTGAAACTCTCTTTTCGAGATGCCCAAAACCTCAGAAATAGTGAAAGTCACCTCACTGCCAACGCTTTGTATGCAGCAGTGCAGAAACTATTTTGTATGGCTCTCATACAGCACACAGTGCTATATGTGGCACAATTTTTTTTTTCTCTGTTACCGTCGCTATTTGCGTCACAAATTTACTGTACGCGTCGCTATTGTCGTCGCGAATACTCTGCAATCGTCGCTATATGCATCGCTATAGCGACGCATATAGCGACGATTCTATGGCATCGTCAATAACGACGCTTTTTGCGACGACGGGGGAAAATTTTGTTGTTTGTATTTTCGTCGCTTTAAACGTCGCTATAAGGTCTATATCTTATAGTGTTATACCGTGATTTTGAAAGTAAATTTGGACAACTTGATGCTAAAGACCAACAAAGTATGGAAGGTCAGAAGATTGAATTACTCCTTAAGACTCCTTAAGACAAACTTGATGCTAAATTTGAAAGTAAATTTGGACAACTTGATGCTAAAGACCAACAAAGTATAGAAGGTCAGAAGATTGAATTACTCCTTAAGACTGCAGATATATCGTTTTGCAAGAGACGCTTCCTAATCACCTAGAAGATGCTACCTCAGAATCAGGAGTCAAGACTGCATGAACAGATGTTCCTAATGCAGTTAACATGATTGCTCGAAGAGAGTAGATGCGACTAAGATTAGGATCTACTTCAACTTCAACAACTCCATTGATGGAGCTTGTTCCACCTTCAAAATCCCCTTTTCCTTTGACTAATCAACCAACTCTTTCTTCTTCCATTCCTTCTAAAAATGATGTCATGGATGAACTCATTAAACGCATGTGTGAACTTCATCTCAATCTTACAAAAATTAGTTCCAAGGTGGAGAAGCTAGATGTCAAAGTTGAAGAATGAGGACGATCATCAACTCAAAGACCCATGAGAGAAGGCTATAAGAGGCGTTGTATTTGGTGTGACAGCGAACAACATGACAAGAGGGAGTATTCTGCCTTCCACGAGGCTGAAGCTCAAAAGCTCATGCTTCGGAAAGATGAAAAATTTAATGTAGCTTAAAGTGGTCTTCCACTGGATCCAAATTTTGGTAATGGTGGAATGAAGAAAAGATTAGAAGATTTAGATGTAAAGAATGCCTACGCAGCAATTGATGCAGCTATCTATGGGCTGCAAAGTGTGCTAACTAAATCAAATTTGAAAGCATGTAAAGCTAATGTGCAATCTAAAGTATGGATGCAGGCATTCGATAAAATGGAATGCACCAAAGTAGCCAAAGATGATTTGACTAACACTAGTCACTACATTTGAGGAATAACTGGTTGGAAATAATTGGTAGATTCTTTTTTTACTTTTGCACATTTGGCTGACGTCAATCATAAAGAAGTCTTGATTGAAGAAAAGAGAAGAAGAGAAAATGAACCAGGGCCTTCCTCTTCTAGCCCTCCGAAACGGGTGATTGCTAGAAATATAACCCCAAATCAAGAGATGGAAGATACGCCACAAACAAAGATAACCGAAGGAAAAAAGAAAGGCAACAGCTAGGCTACAAATTGCACTCTGACATAGAATCTGCAACCGATCTCAAACAAGTTCTAGAAGAACAAATTCTGGGAAGTGAAATTGAGTTCACCCTAGGTTAAATTCTCGAAATAGCCAAATGTGAATTCCATGATGTAATTATTAATGTAATCAAAAGAAAAAGATAATATGTTGGTGATGATGCTAAAGAGATAGTGCATGCTTTTTTGCAATATCTTCGAGTCTTTGTGCAGGATGAAGAGAAGCTGACTGCACAATGAATTCATCTCATCTTGAAGTAGTTAAAGGGTTAATTGTAGTAATTGAAGCTAAAGTTAAAGAAAGTATGGATGTAAAAATTAAAGAAGCGAAGGCTGAAAATGTAATGGTCGGCTGGTTCAAATGAGTTGAGCAGTCCACCCCTCAAAAAGAAGGTCATCTACAACACATTCATGATGAGGAAGAAGCCCAATTCATTCTAAGCAGTCACTGCTCTGTACACATTAGGCAAGAGTAACAACAGAGATAGTTGTCAAAATTGGAGAAAAAGAAACACCATGTATTGCACTCTTAGACCATGGTTCTAAGATAAACATCATGGCAAGGAGTCTCTATGACAACGGTAGATGGCCCATAGATGTTGATCCAGGTTGGCGAATGAGAGCTGCCAACAACTCTTCTGGAGAGTTATATGCTACATGTCCTAATGTGTAGGTAACAATTGGAGACATAAAAGAAAAATTTTACTTTTTTGTTCAAGACTCTTGTAGTTACCCTATCACTCTTGGGCAACCTTACATTTCTAAAGCCCGCTTGGAAGCAAAATCTCTTGATGATGGTTCTTCCTATGCTCGAATCCGAAGCAAGGATAATGAATGAGCTCTCCAATTTCTTACTGTGTGTGCTAACTATCATCAAAATAAAGATTGACTACGTGATTATCATATGCCTCCTAATGCCTGAGAATTCAAGGGTTTTTGGGCTGCACTGCTATAAAAGGAGGCTATGGCAGTGCGTCATGTAAAAAGATTGAACCTCCTTATGCTACAGAAATTGTGTCTCTAGAAAATCTATATGTATATACAGCCAATAGTATGGGTTGTTAAAAGTCTCTTCCAGCCATGACTAAAGCTGAAAGAAAATATTTATGTCAAGTAAAAATGGAGTTGAAAACTTATGACATGATGGTTGAAAATGAAGATATTTCGGGCTTTTTTTTGGACTAATTACTACTGACACATTGGCTGAAATATATGCAGCTACTCATACTAAAAATCAAGCTAAAAATGAGTCCATAGAAGTATGTACATTGGATTTTTATCAAACAATTCAAGAATTTGTTGAGCAAGAAGGCATTGGTTTACTCAACAAGGTTGAAGCACAAGTGGAGACAAAATACAAGATGGTGGATAAGAAAGTCTCACCATTGCCTCATGAAAGTGAAGAGCTGGCTGATAGGGCAGCAAATGAGCCAAGCCTTTGTGATTCTTCCAACATTGGTCACAAGTTCACATTTGAAAGTATAAAAGAGCTCAAAATAGGTGAAATTTCTTTCCTTTCACCGACTAAAAAACACTCTTTTATGCAAATGCTAATGAAACATGGAAAAACTTTTGCATTTCAACCAAATGAAATAGGCTGTGTGGATCCAAATATTGTGGCTCCTATGGTCATTATTACGATCCCACATGTGCCTTGGAACCTCAAGTCCATTCCCGTCCCAAGGGCACATTTGACCAAATTATTGGAACGTCTAAATAAGAAGACCAGAATGAAGATTTTAGAACCTTCTTCAGCACCTTACTCAAATCGATGATTTACCGTTCCCAAGAAAAATGGATCCTTACAATTCATTCAAGATCTATAGCCTGTTAATCGTGTCACAATCTGAAGTGTTGGTTCAGGTCCAATTGTTGATAAGTTTGCTGAAGCTTTTGTAGGTAGAGCAATTTATTCTATGGGCTACCTATATTTAGGATATGACCCATTAGAAAACTGAGACATTACCACAATGAAAACACCTCTTGGATTGGTCCGCATGTGCACTCTACCACAAGGTGCAGCAAACTCCGTAGCTCATATGATGAATGCCATGCACAAAGTCTTAAGGGAATTTATTCCACAACTTACTCTTCCATTTCTTGATGATGTACCTATCAAGGGATGTGAAGTCAATGAAAAGAATGAGGAGCTTGACGAAGATGGTTACAGGACATTTGTAGTTAACCATATTCATGATTGTGACAAGACTTTGACAAGGCTAGAAGAGGTACACCCTTTCTGGAGCTAAGTCAATTTTTGGAGTAGAAGTCCTAGTGGTCAGACATCTGTGTGGGCCCTACGGACGTAAACCTTCACCAATCAAGATAAATGCCATCAACAGAATGCAAGAAAAATGCACAAATATTTCAGAGGTGAGAAGATTTCTTGGCGCATTTTTATTCTATCTCATATGGATACCACATTTTGCTCATGTAGCCGAAAATCTCTATCAATTATTAAGAAAAGGCAAAAGATTCTCTTGGGGAAAAGAGCATACTCTCACTATACACAAACTAAAGAAGTTGTTAATTTCAGCCCCCACTCTTGAAAGGGCTGATTATTCAATTGGTCAACCCATCATCCTTACTACGCATACAAGTCCCATTGGGATAGGATGGGATGTTGGCCAAGAAGGCCTTGAAGGTAACATGTACGCAATAAGTTTTGGAGCAAAGGTTCTCAATGAACATCAAAGAAGGTATGCACAAGTAAAAAGGGAATTGTGGGGAGTTGTAACAACATTAAAGTGTGATCGTGAATACTTTATAGGTGCTTCTGTATTGATAGAAACTGATTACCCTCCACTCTTGGACATGATTGCCAACTGCTCTACACACGACATTGCTATGCTAAGATGGATTGCATACGTTAAATCTCTCAACCCCGAGTTAAAGCATGTTGCAAAAAAGGTGAATCCTATTGCTCACATGCTATCACATGCAAGATATGACAATGAAAAAGAGCTGATGGAAGAAGATGAAGCTGAAGAATCTATACTTGTTGAATTTCATTCCATGGCCTGCTGAAAGTACCTTTTCAGTTGCTACATATACAAACCCAAATTTGAATCTTCTAGGTGAAGCTGATCTTTTTAATGGTATAGCATTAAGTAGAGTAAGAACAAGAAAAGGTACTGTTGTAAATCATTATACAACAACAAAGATAAAAGATTTATCTATGGAAGAAGAGTGATCAGCTGGTAGCCAACATGCTCATTGCATTGCTCAAGTTCTAGTTCATTTCCTTGAAGAAGATTATGAAGAAGTTTGGTTGAAGATTGGCCAATATTTGAGCACAATGAAGAAGGAGGAGTCTTGGACTGATGAAGAGTTCAAGCACATTAAGAGGAAAGCTTATGGCTTTTTTTTAAAGAAGGGAATCTATGGAAGCACGCAAAGAAGCTGAAATGAGCTCTTGTCCGAGTTTTAGATAACAAAAGATTGCAACAACAGGTAATGAAGGAATTTCATGAAAGCCTGTGGGCTGGCCATAGAGGCATATGGTGAACCTTTAGTGAATTCAAATAAAAATACTGATGGAAAAACATGTATCGGGACATAGCACATTTTGTTGAAACCTATTATGTGTGTCAAATGTATTCTATGGTCAAGCATCGAGAGGGGTTACAATCAACTTATCCTCTGTCTATACATTATAGATGGGTTATTGATCTTATGACTATGTCTATAAGAAAATGGAATATGCAGTATTTAGTACTTGCATGAGAGGATCTAACCAATCAAGTTGAAGGAAAAGAATTAACAACCAAGACCACTCAAGCTTTTTATCGCTTTTTGCTTGAAGAAGTGTTTTACAGATATGGTTGTATTGGCAAGGTAACCGCAGATAGAGGAGAATTGCATGCCGATGAGGCACACAACTTCTTTGCTCAATTGGGTATCAAGTTGGCTTTGACATCAGCCTACAATCATGAAGGCAATGAAAATAGTGAGAGAGTACATCAACCTATTCTCAAAGCTCTAGCAAAGTCTTGTAGAGGAAAGATCAAAGAATGGCTTAAAATGTTACCTTTTGCATTATGGGTTGACCGGACTACTCACAGTACAATGACTGGCTATATGCCAGCTGAACTTATGCATGGACAACAACCAATTATGCCAATTGAAGAATCTATTCTCACCTGGAGTCTTCTACCTTTGGAGGAAGACATCAATAGAGAAGAGTTGCTGACTTTGTGCATATGGCAGCTACAAAGAAGGCCTGAAGATGTTCAAGTAGCTATTAAGAAGTTAAAAATAACAAGAGTAAAAAACAAAAGAAGATTTGATAGGCAACATCGACTTCCGCCAAGATCTATCCAAGAAATTGATTAGTTGCTTGTCTATGATAGCAGCCTAGATAATCAATACAGTGCTTCTAGGAAGATGGTAAAGCGTTGGTTTGGCCCATATGTGGTAAAGGTCATTCATGACAATGCCACATATCCATTGGCTGAATTGGATGGGACCAGCATAAAGATACCCCTAGCTAAAAAAAGAATCAAGCTCTTCAAACAAAGAGAAAGTTCAATATATGAGTTAGAAGACTTGGATATAATTCAAGAGCATGAAGATATAGAGGCAGAAGATGAAGACGTTTACATGGCAGAAGATACTTCTTCTGACACTGCAAATCTGTAAGACATTGGCACATGCAAGAGGATATGCAGGTTAGGAGAGGGTGGATGTCGTGCTGCTATGCACACACCGTGTAAAAAAATCTAGAGTACGGCTTTCTTATTGATTTAGAGAGCCAATGCCATTTTAGACATTAGTGTTAATGTCCATGGTTCAAAAAGTATTAGCTTTTTTGGATAAGTTTTAGTCAATTTTTTATATTTTAGATATTATCTCTTGTAAAAATCCATAAAACTATAGACAACTTCTAGATTAGGATGTCATATAAAAGAAAGCATGTAGCTTTTAGCCAATTTCAGAGGATTTTATGTAAAAAGAGAGATTGGCGAAATCGCACGACATGCGATCGTTGTTTTCAGGCAGTGAACAATACTCCAAAGTGGGAGAAGAAAAAGGAGTGATCTAGATTAATTTTGGCCACGTGTTCTAGTAGTTTACCCCCCTTTCGAAGCCAATGGAAGCATCAGATTGGCGATCTGAGCAGCATAGAGGAAGGTATTATTTTATATACATTTTTGTCTATTAGAGTTTTATCTTCTCATAACGCAGGAATAAACTAACAGGCTTCATCTCCATTAGTATTCTTCTATATTTTCTATTTCTTTTTGTGAGCATTCTTCTATTTCTTCGAACCCCTTGTCTTCCATCTACTCCTATGTTTGAATCTCCCTTCACCCTGCTGTCTCTTATTCCCGTGGTGGACTTTTGACACCAAATGCTCCGGTGTTAGGGAAAGTTTATGCTATCATCGAAGGTGAATTTTGGAAGATATTTGGGCTGATTTGGGGCTGATATCTTCGGCCATATTCAGAGAATTAGCTACATCATTGTTCTTTTAATTCATTTCTTACTCTACAGAAGTCATCTTGTCAAAATATGCAAGTAATATGTGCCCCTATGGCAGGGTAATGTTTGTACATTATTCATAGATCCTTTGAGTTGAACTAAGAGAAGCTTTTTCTATTATTTCTTGGCTATGGTAACTTATCCTTATCAGAAACTCAATTTGAAGCTCTCTTGAAGGAAGTCTCTTTGCCCTACAAGCCTTGTAATTGACTCATAAGCTTTTTTCCCTAACAATCTACATTGAATATAATCATGCAAAGTTGATTCATGCTATGGCATCATGTATGAATGATGGGATGCAGAGTTGTTTATGATACATGATAGCATATTGTACTTGATTTTATAATTTGTGATTGCTCTTACAGTCAAGAAAACAAGCTTGATTTAAGTTAGAATTTATGAGATAATACTCTTGTGATCTTTGCTAAGAACATGCAATTGGAAGCTCTATTAACATCTTCAAGAACTTGGCTTGAAACCTTCAACCCTTCTCCTATCGCTACTATCTCCGGAGTCTAAGCTCTTAAACCCCCATACATTCTTCTCTCTCAAACCCACGTGATTGACCATGAAGTACCTCTTGAACCTTTAAACATTCATTGTAATCTACTTATCTCTTCAAGACACATCTTCATCTATCTTGTCCAGTTTTCTTGCCAAACCGTTGTGGTGACCTTCAACCCTACGCCTTGGGATAGCGTATTGCTTCATTGCTAAGGGCGCACTGAGATAACCCGTCCTACTGTCCTTTTCAAGAATCAAACAAATCCTATATGATAGAATATGCATAAAATCAAATATTCAAATGATATTAGACTCCCATAAATCTCTTTTGCCCTACCATTTAATATTTTGCATTCCTTGGATAGGTTAAAAGGATTTTTCATGTATAATTTTGTATATAAAAAGCAATAAACATGCACTAAGAAATGCGAATGGCGGTAAATTGAGACTAAACCTCATGCTTCATCCCCATCATACTTGCATAGAAATAATCCTAATTTTCCATAGTCTTTCAAATACAAAAACTTTTTTTTCCTATTTTCTTTGGTCAAAACCATATTTTTTAATCTTTTTCTTTATTTTCTTTACATAAATTACTTTATTTTTTGATTTTTTTAAGTTGAGAAATTAATTGACACTCTAGTCAATCTTCATATTTAATTTTATCCCATATGAACAAGATTTGATTCCCCGAAACCAAGAAAAACATCAATTTTTCTTTTAAAACATGCATTTTGGATTTTCAAAAATTAATAACTCATGATTACTAATATGGGTTTTAAATTTTATGCTACATAGCCCATAAACACACTATAACCAAGCTTCAAACAAAGTTTCATTGAATATGAACAAGATTTTCACCATGAATTGCCAAAAAAATATTCAAATTTCTATTCAAAAGAGACTTACCACCATTTTTTGGGTTTCAGGTTTCAAGAAGTGATTTTTCGAGTAGCACTAGATCCACATTGAACTCCAATCAGTGCTGGTCATCACTCATGAGTGTTGATATAATCCCATGTCAATCCGATTCAAGCTGGTCACCTGGTTTTCATAATGATCTCTTCCCATTTATTTGCACATGAACAACCCATTGAAGGAGAGACATGAAGGATAAATGATTGATTTTTGAAATTTTGGCTCAATGCATCATTCTCCACGTAGTTTCTTTTCATTGAGGATGAAGAATATGAAGATCTCATCCCCTAAAGGCTACCCCTTGTTTTGAACAGATGTAGAAGTCATTTTTAATGGAAATTTTGGGGCATCGAAAAACTAATGCCCCCCTCTCCCCTATTTTGTTTTCTTTCATTAGACCCTCTTAAGCTTCACTAAGCTTATTCCTTAAAAAATCTAGTTCCATTTTGAGAGTTCATACTTGACCACAAGCGGATTTTGGTCAAACAGAGGGATAAACAACCTCTCATTCGTGAATGTACTAGAGGGTTGGCTTCAAGGCATTGAAAACTACCATGTTGGCAATATATAATGCTTTATAACTTATAGATAATAAGATTACCCTCATGTAGATACTTCTCCATAATCTGATACAACTTGTAGCATCCTGAGAAAAAATAAAAAGAAACACCCATAAGCACATTGAAAATTTTGATTATCAATTCATGTTTAGTCAGAATGGTAGACGCATATATATTTCAAGGGTTTTTATATTCCACTTGATATTGTGCTTACAATTATTCCTAAGTGCATATATAACCATGTTCTTATGTGTGTTCATGAGAACTACTCTAAGTGTAATAATTGAAGCTGAGAGGAGAGACGAGAATGAGTTGAAGAGAGAGAAAGAGAAGAAATAAGAGAAAGAAAAACTAGAAGAGGAGAGAGAAAGATAGAAAAGAGACAAGAAGGGAGGAGAAAGCCATGGAAGCTGAAGATGAAGGTGAAGAGTATGTTCTTGATAATAACTCGTTGCCCTAAATTGGGACTCTTACACATTATATACCTCAGTCAGTATGACTGGGTGTCTAATGTATCCCACTTGTTACAATCCATCCCCACCTTCAACGTTTTTGACCTAAAAGTGCAAGAAAGGACACTCTTTTATCATTAACCCTCTTTCTTCCTTAGAATAGTCTTAGGAACAAGTTTCTGCTCTAACAAGCATATATTTGAGCATAATAACTATTTTAAGGTTTATTCCATGAGTAGTAGTAGTATATATGCAACCATCAAGCTAGAGATCATGCTTTGGTATCTGTGGAGATGGTCGTGGTGGTCATGGTCGTGGTCGTGGTCGTGGTCGTGGTCGTGGTCGTGGTCGTGGTCATGGTCATGGTCATGGTCATAGTCATGGTCGTGGTCATCGTAGTCGTGGTCGTGGTCCTGGGTCGTGGTTGTGGTCATCGTAGTCATAGTCGTAGTCATAGTCATAGTCGTGGTCGTGGTCGTGGCCATGGTCGTAGTCGTAGTCGTAGTCGTAGTTATTATTCATAATGCTTTCTCATTTGTGGCAGTTTGTACTACCGATCGCGATCGCAGGATCCCTTACTCCAAAAATACGCGGGGCCATTTACAGGTTGTCAACTTTGGTGCAATGGATCTCATAGAAGGACATTAAGACGTCCTCTATTGAATCCGTCAGGCGGGGAGCAGTGGAGACGGTCTGTCTCTTTGAGAAATACCTACCCACCAGCACACTCACGATACAAATTCACCTTCTTGTGCATCTTGTAGATGAAGTGGAGACTGTTGGACCTATCCATACGCGATGGATGTTCTTCTTGGAGCGCTTCATGAAAACCCTAAAAGGCTTTGTGTGACAACGAGCTCGGTCAGAAAGTAGCATGGCTGAAGGTTGGTTGGTGTCTAAGGCGCTAATGAATATTTCACAATGGCTCTATGGAGACATGGCTCGCCAAGTACCAGATCACTAGGCAAGATCGAGAGGAAGCGCGATCAGAATTTCGACGTAGTATGCATCATCAGTTGATTCAATATCACGAGGGCATGGAGGAGATGCCGCGGTTCATGTCAACGTGATGGTTGCATGGAGCTTTGACCGCAGTGTCTCATGCGAAGGGACACAGGTCTCAATGGAGGAGTGGGAATTCTCGAGGGGATGTAGTCCAAAGGTGATGAGGTGTTTAGGATTTGTCGTATCTATATTTTATATGCGACATCTAATTTGAGTGTTTCAATGTATAGTACAAAACATATAGTGCAGTGTGGTCGCACGGACGGCATTTTTGCGTGGAGCGTATTGACAAAATGCGCTCCACAATGGATTGTGGTATCATGGCAAGGTTCGAGCAAGAGAGCCGGCGATGAGCAACGGATCCAAACACGGTTGTAGATGAGATGAAGTATTTTGGGAACTTGCAAAGATTATTAAGGTGGATTACCGTAGCTTCTCCATGATACTATTCGATGTGCAGTGGTTCAAAGTGGTACTTGGAGGAGCTGGAGCAATAGTTCGACGAGGTCCATTTGGATTTCTCGAAATAGATTCCAAAAAAAATGGATGGATTTGTGCGACACCTTTGTATTGCCAGCCCATTGTGAACAGGTGCATGGACTCATTTGTTTGTTAATTGTATCACGACATGGTACATGTCACAATGGTTTAAACTCTCTTGTACGTATTTGTGAACAGGTAATTTTCTATCCAAACCTCCAACAACCTCGATGGTGGTATGTTATACCTTCAACTCCCCAAAGTACGAGAGTATATGATCAAAGCGATGTTCCGAGCATAGATGAAGACAATATGCAAATAGAGGGGTCGATATTGCAAGGGGTGGAGGCCACTGAAAGCTTGGAGCGAGCATCGGCTAACAATGATGGAAATACAGGAGTCCAGGAATTCTTTGAGAACGAGGTGGACTCATCCTTTTGTGGTGACATGTCTATCGACCTTCCAGTGTATGCAGAGTTGTGTTAGGAGATTGACATGGGACCATAGGATATTTCATACTTGGAGCATCCACTTACTCAATTCGTTGACCAATCGCTTATAAGGGTACATAAGATATGCCTTTTAAGTGAGATCTTTTTTTTAGGATTTATATTATTGTGCTTTGTATGATTTAAATTGATTATTCTAACATCCTTTTTTGTCTGTGCAGGTGACATTTTCAGGATGAGTCGAGGGATGAGCGATGAGGAGTTACAGGATATCTTCACGCGCATGTCTCCAGACCAGATCGCGAGATTCAGAGACATGGCAGACTAGGAGCTGTCTCGGTCTTTGTCAGGGCACTCTGCTAGATCTACTTCAACGTGATCAGATGCTTTAGCTTTGAGTAGACGAGCTCGACGCTCCACACTTGGGCTAGAGGGAGGGAGTGCTTCACGGTCAAAGGGATTCTCCAGGACATTGGAGTCACCAGCGGAAGGCGGCAAGGGCACGACTCGAGGCCGGAATGGTCCATCATCTTGGGAGTGGCGGCCATAGGACATATTTGGAGGATTTGTAAGTTTTTCTTTTTTTTTTTCTTGTTTATTTTTTTGCAATATCCTTTGTACTGACAATCATGTTTTAACAATTAGCATTTTGTTTTCTTTGCAGCACTCCATTACAAATTGCGATCCGACCGGCCTTGAGACTCGATATGTAGAGAGGCACGGTCTTACTTCATTGGATCGACCGATTGTATAGACGCGGCGGCCCTGTAAGTCACTTATCTTTCTTGTCCGTAGTTACCATGTTTAATTAGAATGCATTATTGTATGGTGGACTGATGTGTAGTTGTTTCTTTTTTTGTAGAGTCCGTTCGATGCTCCTTTGCGAGACGGGACGACCTTCAGAGGGTGAGGATATGTAGCTCGCACTTGGATCCCTGGAGCTCACACACCTTTATTTTTTGGTCGCTTGATTTGTGTAGACATTTTCTATATATTAGTGATATCTTGTCATGATTGTACCAATCGCTTATTATGCGATCATGTATTTATTTCATGTATCAGTGTTATGATTTCAGTATACTTTGTTTTTGTTTGCACGAGCATTGTACACAATGCAGAAACTATTTTGTATGGCTCAAATAAAGCACACAGTGCTATAGCTGCCCTACCACAAAATGTTTTTTTCCCTATTATCGTCGCTATTAGCATCGCAAATTTACTGCTCGCGTCGTTATTGGCATCATTATTTTTGTCGCAAACCATCGCTATTAGCATCAGCATTAGCATCGGTATCAGCGTCGGTATTAGCATTGGTATGCGACGTTGATACCGATGCTAATACCAACGTTGATAGCGACGCTGATACCAACTATTCTATGGCGTCACCAATAACGACACTTTTTGCGACGACGAGGAAAAAAATTTTTATTTACATTTTCGTCGCTTTTAACGTCTGTATAAGGCATATATCTTGTAGTGAAAAGCTAAACTTGCATTAAGAAAAAGTAGCAAATCCTACTTAATCTAGGTGAATGAAATTGAAGTTAAGGAAAATAAGATGCATCCTAGGCACACACAATTTTTTTCACAATTTTAAGATTGTTTTGCTGCTGGCTTACCACTTGGTTTACCACCCACACACCCTAAAGATCATAAAATAGACTTAATTCCATGTCCTCAACCACCATGTAAAGCACCTTATCGACGTAATCAAATTGAACAGAAAGAAATTCAAACTCAAGTTGAATAATTGTTAACCCGATGACTCATTAGGCCCAGTAATTCTCCATTTGGTGTACCTGTCATATTAGTTAAAAAGAAAAACAACACCTATAGGATGTGCATTGATTATTGTGCCCTAAATAAGATCATTGTTAAGAATATATATTTGATCCCTAGGGTAGACAATCTCATGGATAAACTACAAGGGACTGCAATATTTAGCAAAATAGATCTTAAATCTGGATACCATCAAGCACAACTGGATACATTTGACATTTTCAAAACTACATTTAGAACTCAATTTTGACATTATCAATTCCTTGTTATGCCTTTTGGTTTAACTAATGCACCAGCCACATTCAGTCGTATGATGAATCGCATATTTTTGAAGCATCAGCATTGTGTCATTATTTTCTTTGATGACATATTGGTTTTCAGTAAGAATGAGAACAAGCATTATGAACATTTGTCTTTGGTTTTCAAATTATTGAAAGAGAATAAATTATATGCAAATCCAAAAAAGAGTGAATTTTTCCAAACCCAAATTGAATACTTAAGACATATTGTTTCATTTGAAGGTATTAAAGTTGATCCTAAAAAGATAGAAGCAATTTTGAATTGGCCGTAAAAATGTTCATGAATAATGTTCTTTCTTAAGTCTTGCTAGCTTTTATAAAAAAATTGTGAGAATTTTTTCATTGCTTGCATTACCTTTGACAAAATTATTAAAGAAATGTATTGCATATCATTGGTCTGAAAATCAACAAAAGTCTTTTGATTTACTGAAACATGCCTGAACCCATGCTCTTGTATTGCAACTTCCTGGCTTTAATAGACCATTTTTCTTACTAGTCACTCACACTAATGGATCTAGAATAGGAGCTGTCCTTTAGTAAGATTCACATCCCATAGCGTACTCTAGCTACAAGCTTAAACCCTTTGAACTTAAGTATTCTACCTATGATAAGGAATTGCTAGCTGTAGTACAAGGCTTATGTCAATGGAAACACTATTTAATGGAATTTGAACTCATGATTAAAACTGACCAACAAAGTATCAAACATCTCCTTAGTCAGCCACAATCTCTAACTGACATATTAAATGGGCTACTTTTATTCAAATTTTTCATCCACTTATCCAATATCAACCCGGAAAAGAAAATGTTGTTGTCGATGCCTTTAGTAGAAGACCAACTATTCATAATATCTCTGTGATATCTTTTGATTCCCTTATCCTTATGAAAGATACCTATGATCAAGTCCCCAGTTTTCAAGCTTATTGGAATAAATTAATTGCCAATTACCGGATTCCAATTGATTCATTGTCTTCTGTTGATGGTTTTATGTTTTATGAGAAAAGGTTATGTGTAACTGTTCCATTTAGATCATTTGTGTTGCACGAAATTTATTGTCTCCCATATCAATGCCAGAGGTATTATTTCCACTTTACGTACATTGCTTGAAGATTTCTATTGGCCACAAATGAAATCTGATATTTTTAACTTTGTACTTGAGTGTTTAATTTGTCAAATAGTTAAGCGACACCATGGCAATCAGTATGGTTTATTAATGCCTTTAGCAATTCTTGAAAGACCATGAGAACATATTTCAATGGATTTTATTATTGGTTTTCCTAACACTCAAGCTAATCACGATATGATTTTGGACTATTGTAGATCGGTTTAGCAAACATGCATATTTCATTCCATGTAAAAAAACATTAATTGCATCTCAAGCTGCTCAATTGTTTTTGAAAACTATTTTTACTAACCATGGTTTATAAAAATTTATTATTTTTTATCGTGATTCTAGATTTTGCAATAATTTTTGGACTACTTTGTTTGCAAACTTAAGAACAAAGATTGATTTTTCATTTGCATTTCATCCTAAAATAAATGGGCAAACAAAAGCTACAAACAATACAATCTTGGATCTTTTACGTGCATACACAATTTCAAAACCACGAACATGGAATACACACTTACATTTACTTCAATTTGCATACAATAACACTCCACATACAGCTACACGAAAAGCACATTTTGAAATCATATATGGATATAGATTGCCTACACCTACTACTTCATTGTCAAACAAAGTTAAAGATGTTGATGATATTACCAATATGCATGCTACTATTTGTTGAGAGAGAGAGAGAGAGAGAGTACGAGAGAGATACACAAGACATGCTCCCAAAGAATGATTCATATTGATGTAGAGTTAGTATATATAGGTGAGACCCAAGTCAAGTGAGAGATGATATATATAGTTGTAACATCCCCACTCAAACAAAGGTCTCTGGCTGCGAGTGAAAAAACCCTTGGGGAGAACAAGGGAAAAACCCGAGCCCCTACACATACCTACGATACAAAAATGATTTACTATAAAGTTTTCTTGAATACAATGATACATGCCTCAATCAGTGAGACAAGAACTTGAAACAATACCAAGTGCATGTCTTAATGAGCTAAAGCGAGCTTCACTAAGAGCTTTTGTGAAGATGTCTGCAACCATTTGATCACTGGGACAATGCTCCACCATAATGGAACCTTTCTTGACTTCATGTCGAACATAATGATAATGAATAGCAATATGCTTTGATTTACTATGTTGTATATAGTCTTTGGTAAGACTAATAGCACTTTGGTTATCGCATCGAAGAGGTGTACTAGATGATGAAGGATGTCCCAAATATGCAAGTAGTTGTGGAAGCCAAACTAGCTCGCGAGCTGCTAATGATGCAGCAACATATTCGGCTTCAGTTGTAGAAACCGCAACACATCGTTGTTTCTTGCTGGACCAAGAAACCAAACATCCATTTACAAAGAAACAATTCCCACTTGTAGATCGCATGGATAAGTGTGAACTTGCCCAATCAGCGTCTGTATATCCAATAAGGTCAAGAGAAGTTGAAGAAGATAAAGAAGAATCCTCTCGACGACGATAAATAAGACCAAATTCCTTAGTACCCTTGAGGTACTTAAGAATACGTTTTGCAGCCCCAAAAAGTTAGCTGCAAATAAAATATCTGGTCTTGTGTTTAAACCAATAAATTGAAGACAACCAACAAGATTAGCAAAAGGTTGATGAATGGCTGATTCTTCATTGCATGTTGTAGATGTACCCTTGGTAGAGCTTGAAAGAATGGGAGTGTTGGCAGAGTGCGCATTTGTCAACCCAAACTTCTTAACAATATCATTAATAAACTTTGTCTGGCGAAGAAGAAGAATGCCTTGTTGTCGGTGTCATTGAACTTGAATACCCAAACAAGAATGTATCTCACCAAGATCCACCATTTCAAATGCAGTCGATAAAAGCTTCTTCATAGCGTCCAAAAAAGCAATATTATTTGACACAAGAATAGTATCATCAACATATAGAGCAAGAATAATAAAATATTTGTCCTCCCTTTTGATGTAAAGATTTGGGTCAGCAAAACATGCAACGAAACCTTTAGATGTGAGGAACTAATCAATCTTAATATACCAAGCACGAGAGGCTTGCTTCAATCCATATAATGCACGATGAAGCTGGCATACAAGATGCTCCTTTCCTGCAATCATAAAACCTTCAGGTTGCTCCATATAGATTTCTTCTTCAAGATCTCCATTGAGAAAAGCCGTTTTAACATCCATTTGGTGAATTTCTAGATCAAATAGTGTTGCAAAAGCCAAAATCATACGAACAGTTGTGGAGCGCACAACGGGAGAAAATGTTTCTTGATAATCTACTCCTGCAACCTATGAGTAACCTTTTGCAACAAGTCGTGCTTTGAACTTATCAAACGAGCCATCAGCTTTGGTCTTGGTTTTATAAACCCATTTACATTTGATAGGAACACGATTTGGGGGGAGTTCAGTAAGAATCCATGTACCTTTGGAGATTAAAGAATCGTACTCAGCTTGCATAGCTTCTTGCCATTGATCCCTTTGAGACGAATTGATAGCTTCCATATACGATATTGGATCCTCTTGGACAGACATAGCATCATCAAAGACATCATATTCAATAGAATCCATGCTCTATCTCAATAGGAAGATCGACATAGATCTCCAAATTTTCATCAATCTTCTTTGGAGGTGAAGGAGGTTTATGATCATCAGAATTAGTAGAATCACAAAGCAAGTAAGGAAATGCACTAAGCAAAGACTGTGTATCATCTGAAACATCTGACGACCATGTACCACCCATAGTCTTCTCATCAAATATAGCATCACGACTAATGATAACCTTTTGAGAAGAAGGATCATAAAATTTGTAACCTTTGGAATGATCTGAATAACCAAGAAAAATAACCTTCAAACCTGGAGGATCCAACTTATGTCGAGTGTCCTTGGGCACATGAATATAAGCAATGCAGCCAAATGTGCGAAAGTAAGAGACTGAAGGTGTCTTCCCTGTCCAAATTGTTATAGGAATTTTTACCAGCAGGTGCAGTAGTTGGAAGATGATTTTGAATAAAAACAGCTGTTAGAAGTGCTTCAGTCCAAAACTTTCGAGACAAATCAGAGTGTATAAGCATGCAACGTATAGCATTAAGAATCGTGCGATTTTTGCGCTCAGCAACACCATTTTGCTGAGGAGAATAAGGAACTGTAAACTCATGATGAATACCTTGATCCTTACAGAAGTCATCAAATAGATTGGATACATATTCACCGCCATTGTCACTGCGAAGTGTCTTTATAGAGAATCTAGTTTGAAGCTCCACGCTTATCTTGTATTGTTTAAATATAGATAAAGCCTCAGACTTATGTCGAAGAAGATAGACATGTGTGTACCATGAGAAATCATCAATGAAAGTTATAAAATATCGATATTGAGACTTTGAGGCAGGAAAAGGACCGCAAATATCGGTATGAACCAAATCCAAGAGAGCACAGGAATGTGATGAAGTAGAAGTGTGGAAAGGCGAACGATGGTGTTTTCCAAGTGCACAATACTCACATATTCCCATACGTGGATGAGATTTAAGATCCATACCTTGCACAAGACCATGACGATGAAGATCAAGAATTTTGGCAAAATCGGAGTGTGCAAATCGTTGATGCCATAATTTGCAATCTGCATCTCCAGGGGCAGTAACAACATTTGCAACTGTATCGTTCAATGATAGCTCAAATAGATTACCATGTCGAGGAGCCACTGCTATAGTATGCCCATCTTTCTCTATACGACATTGATTATGATCAAAGCCAACAAACAAACCAAGATCAACTAGACGAGCAACAGAAAGAAGATTTCTTTGCAAATCTGGAACATGAAGAAATCCTCTTAATATTCTAGTGGATAAAATAGTCCCCAGATATAAATCACCCACTCCTTTGACTTGATAAGTCGTATCATCCGCAAGGTAAACAAACTTCTTGACAGGAAGAGAATGATAATTGTGAAGCCACTGCGATTGGTATGTCATGTTTCCAGTGGCACCTGAATCAACGATGAATAGAGAACCATCATGAACATGAAGTACCTTTTCTGGAGAGATATCATAATGGACGAAATTGAGCTCCTGATGAGTATGATCATCATCAGTTATAGTTTGTTGAACAATATAAGCTCGAGAACGTTCTTCGTCATATCTGCGTTTATAACAACGGCGAGATGGATGATCTGTATGTGCACAATAATCACAAGGAGGAAAACTTTTGGACGAGCGAGGTTGCTTTGTAGTAACTCCATGCTCCTCATCATATTGACGTGCCCAGCAATCAGAAGCCACATGACCTTTCTTATCACAATAAGAACAATGTTTGTTAGGATAAACAAGACGAGAAGATCTACTACCTGGATTAGGACGTCCACCCTGCTGAAAACGTGAAGCAGGACGCTTGCGAGCAACAAAAGCAGCATCAAAATCCCTTTGTTCGCGAGTGACCAAAACAGCATCAGATTTTTCCAAATGATGCTCATGACGTTGAGAATATTCAATAAGAGATATACATGCTTTGTCAAAGTGGATATCATCCTTGTTAGACAAAATAGTGATGATATTGTCATATAAAGGATCTTTGATGGTATGAAGAAGTTGAGTAACAATCTGATTTTTAGCAACAGGAGCGCCGGCAGCACCAAGCTGATTGATAATTTCTTTAAAAGCCTCGATATGAGAGTGCATAGAAGTACCAACCTTATATTGAAGATTCTTCAAACAAGTTTGGAGATATAAAATTTTGGTGACCGATTTCTTCTCAAACGTTGAGATAAGATACTCCCAAATAGCATGAGAGGTTTCCAGATGAAAGACATCCAACATAAGTGAGTTAGGAAGTGCAGACAATATATAACGACGAGCCGCTTTGTCACGACGAATCCAATCAGTATGATCAATTTTCCATTGTTCAAATAATGGACCATCAGTAATCACAGAATTGTTATTCATCACATCAATGAGTTGAATTGGGCAAGACAGGTCGCCCAAAACAATATCAAATAATTCGTCACCTTCAAGAATTAGCATAATCTTTGCTTTCCACCCAGAAAAGCCTTGTCCTTGGAAGAAGGGAACCGAATGTTGGCCAAACGGATATCCGTTAACAATTACGCAATTGGCCATGCCTGTATGACGAGAGAAAACAAATAAGATGAGATCACAGAATCTGCAAACCATGATCAAGACGAGCGTAGTTGAGACGTATGACAATCAAAATAGGGATATACACGTAAGAACAACGAAAAGTATTGAGTGACTAAAAAGAAAGCCCGAAATAGAGAGGCGTAACGTGCAAGACGAGATGACGCATATAAGAAAAGTGCTATTTCGGTCGAGCAAAGAACGTGAACGATAATAAAACATCGCTAAAAATAGCAAGATATTTGTTTGTCATAATCAATATCATTAACGAAGACGAGCGATTAATAAACTATAATTGGGGATTAACAAACGGTAATTAGAAATACAGTTTTAAATAAGGAATCGCAGATTCGAGCAGAATTGCTGTCTTGAATCCTGAACTGTCATAACTTTTGATCCAGAACTCCGATTGACAAGCGGTTTTGACAGGATTCTCACCTGGACCTAGTTTTGTTTTTAAAGACAAAATTAACTAATACTTCTAATTTGAACAAGTTCATGTATCAAATCATCACTTGTGCAAAGAATTCAATCAAGAATAAACAATGAAACAACTTATCTTCCTTGTTGTTGCTACGCATCCATAGCTCTGATACCATGTTGAGAGAGAGAGAGAGAGAGTACGAGAGAGATACACAAGACATGCTCCCAAAGAATGATTCATATTGATGTAAAGTTAGTATATATAGGTGAGACCCAAGTCAAGTGAGAGATGATATATATAGTTGTAACACTATTTTTTATGAAGTTGAAGATATGATTGAGAAAGCCTAGCAATCATACACTAAACAAGCAAATAGGAAAAGAAAAGCTATGAATTTCACAGTTGATGATTATGTTTGGTTACGAATTGAAAAGTGAAGACTACAAAGTGTTGAGAAATATCCTGTTGTAAAGTTAGCTCCTAGATTTTATGGACCTTTCAAAATCATTCACAAAATCAATGACAATGCCTTCAAATTAGAACTACCCCAACACTGGAAAATCCACAACACTTTTCATATCAGTTTGTTACGACCTTTCAAAGGCCAATAACATGTCCACCCTGTTTATGAAAATCCTCCTTTGTTAGAAGAAGAAACTGAAATCCTTGAGCCTGAAACTATTCTAGATACAGACTTTATGACCACTAGAACTGGCCATAGATATTCTAGATATTTGGTGAAATTTAAAAATCATCTTGTTGAAGAGGCCCAATGGATGCACGCTTGTGACCTAAGTGCTTACCCCTCACTACTCGCTCCACATTGAGCTAATAGCAATTAAGGGCAATTGCTATCCCATCCCGGGGGTATGATGCTAGGAGGCATATTCAACGGTGGATTTGGTGAGCTTTTGCAGTGGATTCCATAAAATTATATTTATTTGCTGGGGCTCCTATACAAGGTGGATTGCTTGTGCGAAAAGTTAATGGAGACGCTTGCCCTTTTTGGGTGTCACGTTAATTTTATGTGCAAGTGGGTGATTTCATAGCGGGTGATTCCGCAAAGTACATATTTAAATTAATAGATGTTTATAAGTTTAGAGTGCGCACTCGTATTAAATTAAGGTTAGGACAGAGGTCCAATCAATTTATTTATTTGGTAGCTGAAGACTGCTAGGTATTCACTTTTGTCAGTTTAATTTTATTATTTTCTAATAGTTGTGAATGCTTCAGTTGATGTGTAGAGTAAGCGGCGATGGTGCTGGGAAGCACTGGGCGATAGCATATATTCAAGTTATTTAGAAGAAATTATCATTTTTGATAGGCGCGCATCTTAGGTGTGGTGCCAATATTTATTTTGATGCCCTTATTTATTAAAGTGCTTGACATATATTTACTATTTTGTATGCGCATGGGCGCACGATTTAAATATTCATTATTGGTCATATTAATTGGGTACAGCTCGACTCTTTGGACGCCCAACCGCTTTATTCTTTATTTGGACAAAAGCAAACACAAAAGCTAAAGCATGCTAATTGTAAATTTGGGCTATTTTTGAGCTTGAAGATGAATAAAATATTAAATACATGCTTTGTGGAGTGCTCACATAAGGCATAGGGGGAGATTGTACCCAATTGGTCTTTTTGCTTCATGTCGCGCAAGTCAATTCTCTTGGATTTTGAGCAAAAAGTAGAGTTCTTTATTCTTGGGGACCTTCCGGCGCTCGCTACGTACGCATACGACATCCGATTTATGCATCAATATCAGTGTCAACCTAGCATTTTAGACCGCTTTCACTCATATCCACATTAGAGATTTTGATAGTATATCCTTCATATACTGTAGTCATATTTGAACAATGGATATCTAAAAGTTTGTTTTGGAGTAAATTATTTTCTCTCTCATGTTGATATGGTATTTAAGGAAAAGCATAAGGTAGTTATCTAATCTGCTTGGAACCTTGCAAAGTGAAAAATCTTGTAAGCTAAGGGGAAAAACCCTCCACTTTCCACCTAGTGTTCAAGAAAGTAAAGAGGTTAAGGGACAAAAGACCTAGAAGGATTACCTCAATAAGGCAAGGCTTAAATGCACTAATGAAAGTTTTTCTCCATGGTCTACCACGTATTGAAAATTGCCAATATCTCCCATTTGTCCAAACATTTGCTTAAGCGAGCTCTTGCTAATTACTACTCTTTTCCCCTTTTACTATGGCTTCTACAAATGTTTTCACTCTACATCACACGGAGAGTTAGAGTGTCTCAAGGTACCCTTAGGAAAGTATGTTTCCTCACTTTAGTTCACATTTTTCCTACCAACTTTTAGGCCTTTCTAAATTTGTTCCCTGTAACATGTTGCCTTTATAGGAATCCTAGCATCTCAAAACAAAGTGATCAACACAACAACCAACTTGGACAAAGTTTCCTTCAGAATTTAAACTCGATAAAGTAATAAAAGCACTTTGGCGGCTTCATACCAAGTGTCAATCTAGTACTAGATACGATGAATGCACTAAGTACATGTATACAAAGAGATAGTCGAGTGGTTCACTCGATATATGCTATACAGCGTGTCTAATAGGTGAGAAGAAGAGGATTGTGAAGCCGGAGAATCAGCGCCTGCCGACCACGAATATTCAGGTTGAAGCATAAGGAAGCCTAAGTGCGCTGTTGCTGCTGCAGTAGAGTCAGCCATGGCAGCACTGATATGATTATGCAAGAAGATAGCGCAGGCAGAAGATTGAATAATGAGACTGACGCTGTGAATCGGCTATATATAGGCATATATATTACACACACTCACCCTCAAACTCTTACGCGCGCGCACAAACACTCTCTCTCCCTCTCTCATATTGAATATTCTATGTGGATCAACAAATCACACGTCGCCTCCGTTGATTTCTGAAAATCTAGAGAATCTTCTAAGTTGTTGTAGAGAATCTGTTGTACTTTTTGGCGATTGGAAAGTTGAGTCCCAATTTCAGCTTTATTACATTTATTCCAATTTCCCCAAGCTCAAATCCTCCTTGAAGATTCTCACAATCCCCCCTACGCTTGGGTGAGGTCTTCTAGGTCACATGAGTCTCAATTACCAATGGCGTTTCACCCCTTGTGATGGCTTTAGAAATTAGGCCCATAATACACGCATTTTGAGTTTCTCTCTTGTGTGAATTGGCTAGAAAGCCTTTGAAAGTTTGTACATAAGAAACTATGCATATCATGGTTTGATAACATTAGATTGTGTCAGTATATTGCACAAGTTGATTTTTAGAACATAAGTTGATGCATATCTATTATGCATACTTAGAAAGGGTTTCACATGACATTGTGTCAATACTTTACACAAGTTGAAACCAACATGATTTTAATGTATGATTTGGTGTTATCTATACTAATTTATCTAGAAAATGTTTTAGAATGAGAAAAAACCTATCATTTGTGGATTATCTATTCGTACACATGATTATGTAAGGAAATAAGTTATCTGAATCCATCATTGGTAGCCACTGTAAAATATGCATTAACGTCTCAGACACTAACCAATCTTCAGCCATGCTATCTTTTGGCCAAGCTCGTTGTCGCACAAAGCCTTTTAGGGTTTTTATGAAGCGCTTTAAGAAGAACATCCATTGCGTATGGACATGTCCAGGAATCTCCACTTCATCTACAATATGTACTAGAAGGTGGGCTTGTATTGTGAGCATGCTAGCAGGCAAGTACTTCTCAAAGAGGCAGACCGTCTCCACTACTCCCTGCCTTGTGGATCCAATAGAGGATGTATTGATCTCCTTCTGTGAGATCCATTGCACTAAATTTGACAACCTATAAATCACCCCTCGTATTTCTAGAGTAAGGCATCCTATGACCACGATCAATAGTACAAACTGCCACAAATGAAGAAGCATTACCAATAATGACTACACTCGAAATAGCAAAATACATGCCACTTACAATCCATTCATAGTACAAACCTAACATATCTTATGCCAATCATAGGATTTTAGCCTTGATAATTGGTTATCTTTAGAAAATGTGGACCTAAGAGGACACATCATACCCATCAAAGTGCGGATAGACTGGAGAATTTACTTCACAAGGCGCTCTTCTTTAGTACACAAAACCCAAGGAGCGCGAGGTAGCTGCAAGTGACCATTAGCACTCGACTGGGGCTAAAGCGCCTCCATCTTGTCTACCTCCTTTAAATCCATTCGTGCCCCTATTGTGTCTCTCTTTCCTATGATTTGGTCCTATAGTAAGTTGCCCACATTCTTGAAAATATGCATGGGATCCAACAAGTGGTTGATCTATAAGTGGGTCCAATACGACAACTCGTAGAAAACTGAGAATTGTCACATTCCATTTGGATGTGACATGGTGTGGACCATTTTTTACTCGTACCAGCTTTGGGCATTTATTCATGCTGGAGGTCATCTAAGAAAACCTTTCCTCAATTCATGAACCTCAGGCAAGAAAGCGGTGTGTCCTTGATATACTATCTTCTTCATGGTTCATGACCAACACAATGGACATGCATGATAACCTGACGTAACCAGACCTTCCCCAATACCTCTATCAAGTGAATACAAACTTGAACGAGCTATGATAGATATTACCAACGAGAACGGAAGCCTATTTACTTAAGAACTCCTCGAATCCCGAAAAGTCATGCGTGGCCCACATGAGAATGGCTCGAATATTGGCGGATCGTCGCCCATCGCGCTTGCTCATATCTTCCACCGTGACCCCCTCCTCCCACAAAATCTCAAGTTCATCAATTAATCGATAAAGATACACATCCATATTCTTGACTTTGTAGCGGTCGGGAACGAGCAAGCTAAGAATGAGGTGTCCTTTCTTCGTAGCAAGCCATGGAGGGATGTTGTAGTTAATAAGGACTACAGGCCACATACTGTAAGAAGTTGATCGTAGACCGAATGGATTCACGCCAACCATAGCAAGACTGAGTCGAAGATTCCTTAGCTCTCGGACAAAGCTTGGAAAGGTAGAGTCAATGTGGCTCCGTGCGCATAAATCCATTGATATTCGTTGGACTCCATCTGTGGATCTATTCTACACATGCCACGTTGTCAAGCTCGCCATGCCGGACGTACGAAACATGTGATGTATAGGGGGGATAAGCGGAAAGTGTCTAAGAACTTTTTGAGGGATGGTTTGCCCTTGTAAGTCCTGTCCATACTTGTGAGCACCACACTTTCGACATGTCTCCATAGTCTCGTATTCTCCTCGAAACAGTACGCAATCATTGATACATGCATGGATACTGTTGTAGTCCATACCAAGCTTTTGTAAAATATATTACACATCATCACGAGACTCGTGTATGGTATTTTCAAGTAGTAATATATGAAACTTTAGTAACCTGAAAAAAAATCATAAAACGCCTTGAAAAAGATTTTTTTAATAAAATGATCGTGTCCAAAAGAAATCAAGGAAGCGTACGTAGAAGGGACTTGAACAACTCAATCACACTCGTATTGCTCCACTGTCACTACAACAAAAAGACCCCTTAGACGCACTTTTAGACGCGATTTTTGAATATAGAGAAAATCTTACAGGCGTGTCTACCCGCTCATCTATTTGCGCGTCTACAAATTCGCGTCTATAATCGCATGTATTAAGGAATTTACACATAGAAATAGATGCGCAACAGACGCACATATACACGCGTGAATAAAAGCGCATAAAAAAACAAAATTGTTATTTATTTAATTTATTTTGTGCATCTACTAGCATGTCTACTTGGCAAATTAGACGGACATATAGACACGCGCGTAGATGCGCTTTTACAAGCGGCCATAGACGCGAACGAAAAAAAAAATCTCTTTTTAAAAAAAAAGATATATATTTTTTAAATTTAAATTATGTAGCGCGTGTATAAGCGCGTGTACTCTGCATTTTAGATGTGCTTATAAATGTGTGTTTTCTACAATTTAGACGCGCGGATAGACGCGCAGAACAGAACTAGAAAAAAAAAAACCAGAGAGCATGTGCCCATACATCAGATTGTGCATTTGGGAAAAAGACAATGGATCTAAAAACACGAGAATTGAAAATAAAAGTCCATGTATTCATTATAGATCAAAAGCATTTACATGGGAAGTTTAAGTGCTTGCGACCTAAAGCATGGCCGCAAGCAGTAGGCTCAAAGATGGATAATACATATATAAGAAAACAAGGCCATAGAGGAGGTATGATGCTCCTCTACGAACCTGAAGAAGAAACATCTTCGCTAGCACCACCATGGCTACTAGCATCGCTATCCCCCTCCTCGCTATGCTCCACATCCGGGTTCGCCTACACATACAAAAGATCAAGGTTGCTTACGTACACATGGTGGAGAAAAAGTTATAATTAGCTATACTTTTAATAGGAAAGTAAGAAAAGCATACCTCCTCTGGCTGTCGAATCCTCATAGCCTAGTTGTATTGGTCCTTAGTGATGAGACCCTCCTCATAGAAGTGAAGCCATGTGGCTACGCAGTTATGGCCTCGATGGTAACCTACCTCTCTAGGAGTAGGTATCCTACCAACGATAGTAGTCTGCAAAACCATTATGATATATACAAACAATTATGAGACACAATGTATTAGAATAAATTATATAAAGAATTGGAAGAAATATAAAATTTAAAAAACTAGAAATCAAAATATACTTACAAACTCTGCCTTCCACGACTCTCTGCCGCCCGATCCATAATGCGACGATCCCATGGTTTCCATTTGGATGCGTCACGCCTCTGCGTGCTAGTGACTCTTCACTTTCTTTGTTGCTTTCTTCTTGGCTTTCTTCCACTCTATGTGGTGGCACATAGGTGGTTGGCTATAGGCTCCACGCCCCTTCTCCTGTCTCCGCAGTGAGTCCCTGACGCGTGTCATGAGGTGGGATCTTTTGTTGTGAAGCAAATCCCTCACTTTTGTGCGTCCCCAATCATCCAAGAATTGTTGACCCTCAGGATTTGGGTACCTCCTATGGACTACCCTGCCACAAGCCGCTTTTCTGATTTTTAAAGTAGACGAAACAATCTTTATACGTCGCATGCACGACACTCCTCATGTACGCCATTACATCCCTTCCTTCATCATCATGGAAGATGCCACCAGTATCTGTAACTCTATAATACTTGCATACAGGCTCCTCTATGTGATCTACTGGTGAGGGTGATTGCTCGCCACCTCCTAGGAAACCCCCACACAAGCCTCATCCTCCCCCTCGACTCTCCCTCCTCCCTCTCTGTCAATTACCCTCTGCCTCACTGGATGCACGTGCGTCGGCTGATGCTTGTGCTTCAGCTGATGTATGTACAGGTGCTGCACATGGAGTACCTGCAATTGGAGTTTGGGAAGTAGTACCAGGCAAAGAAATCAGAGGTGTTTCAGACATGACGCTGAACACCTCGTCTGCTGTGGGAGAGCGGCCAAGGTGTTTGGTCATCTCTCCCATGAAGTCTTCCCTACTAGGAAAACCTCCAAAAAATGCATTGACCCCCTGCCGAACAAGCCCAATATATCGTTCATGCAATCCAAATCCGGGTCATTGCTAGATGAACCAAGATGCGGTGTCGTATTGCTGCGCATTCGAGGTGTGAAATCCACCCAAAAGTTGTGTGTGGGATTTGATACTTTGTACATATCTAGTTGTTGTGTTTATACTTTTGTTCTGCGTGGAAGAGGGTTTGGAGCAAGAGGAACTTATCAATAATGCTCTAGTTGGCATGTTTTGCTAAGTGGTTAGTCAACCTAGACGAGGAGGTTTTGATCAACAGTTCACAGGAGCTTTGGGAGATGTGGCTAAGACTAGCACAGATTCTGAAATTGGTTATGTATATGGTGCTTTGATATTCGTAGGTGTGGATGGTGGAGTTCTTTGTGAAGCTCAATATTTTCAGAATGTCATGCATGTTAGGTTCCGCATTAGATCTTCTATGATTGCTGCTGTATTCCGTAAAACATTGCGGTTGACTCATGAGGGAAAGAGGAAATTTGCTTCTGGTCGTATCATTAACCTGATTACTTCAGATGTTGAAGCTCTTCAAGGATTCTTTTAGTTGGATGACACCACTAATGAAGCTAGGCTATAAGAAACCCTTGGTGGATTCAGACATTTGGGATTTGGATACATGGGATCAAACATAAACACTCTAGTGAACCCATTAAGGGAGATTGTTAATACAATACAGGACAATGTTACAAAGCTCAAAGATGATCTCAAGGTCAGGGTTGCTGAATACAACAATGTCAAAAGTCAGCTGAATGCGATACTTCGAAAACAAACTGGAAGACTGGCAATTTGTGATATATCTTCTGTGATTGGGTCCTTCAAGAGGTTCATTCACATACAACAGTGCCAGTGGATAGTCTGCTCATTGGGACAATGCACATCCAACTGGAATCTTACAACCACCTCCTGAAGGACATGTCAAAATTTGGGAGAAGGCCGCTTTTCTGAGGCTATTGTGAGAGGAGCCGAAGGGAAAAAAAAAGCAAGAAGGGGATGACTATTTTCAAATGGGGGCTTTTTGGAGGGAGGAAAAACAAAGGAAGGATGGCGCCCTGTGAGCGTGGAGAAAAGTCAGAGACGGGCATGGCATAGCGAGGACGCCACTTGATTGATCTGGGGTCGCGCTTTGGTGGATATTGCATGAATTTGGAAGGAAGAAGAGGGGAGGAGCAGAAGGGCGCTTCTGTCAATCATTCATCAGGCAGAACGAGGAGGGCTATAATGTTGACTTCTACATCCTGCAGGAATGCTCCTCAACGAACAGGCTGATCACCGCCTCTCTTCTCTTGCCGAGGATGATTTTTCTCTCCCCGAAGAGCCTATCCACAGTCAAGACTTCTTCTACATGCCTGATTTTCTCACTCCCGTGGAGCAGCAATTTCTTGTCGATTTTTTATGCGAACAAGGAAAATGTACCTACCATCCCTTCTCCAGTGAAGTGTAGCCCTATTCAAAGCAAGTGACCAAGACCAATTTTTTTTTATCCTGCTCCAGTCTGTTATCTCACCAAAAAAATAACCATACCGAGTCTCGAAATGATCAACAACTTCCTTACCAAGAAGCTTCTAACGGCCCTGTCACTGAACTACAATCACATCTGTTGATGGCTCATGCAGATTATATCCCTCCCAATTCTAAAGCAAGGCACCTGAATATTGGGATCAAATCGATAAAGCTACTTATAATTCTCCGATATCAACTGCATCTGATTTTGATGAGGGCTATATAACAGGTCTTGGTTGTGAAGAACAAATGCATTCTCACAAGATTGCGACCAGTCAGGAGAATTCAGGTGTGTTGTTGCCACATACTGAATATCGAAAGGCAGATGGTGAATTTAAATCTTAGGGGAGGCTCGAGCAGTTGAAGGTGTCACAAGAGCAACGTTGCATACAAGTTACATGTGTTTCTTCTCCCTTTCAAAGCAGTGGAGCAGTAGGGTCTGGGAGCAGGAGCACCACATTTCCTGATTGTGAAAGAGTAGCAAGAGAAAAGTCTTTGCAGGAGCAGAATATGCTAAGAGAGGAGTGCCATAGGTTAACAGAAAGCCCACAGTCTGTGGATTCTTCTGTGGCCAATGCTATACACAAAAGCTTAGAGCTTTGTGCAACTGCTTTAGCTCAGGTGGACAAACTATAGGAGACGAATGCAATGCTGGAGCATACTCAGGTCTTTCCAAACAGCACTTTCAATATGTAAAACATGTCAAATCAGGCCTAGTAAAATGCGCTACCCTGCACAAGAAACTTGACATGTAAGAAGGAGCTTCAAAGATCGATATGATCATTATAGTAAAAGGATCTACAAATGCTGCAGAATTAAATCGGGTGTCCTAAAACCAGTGGACTGATCAGATTTGAAGTCATCTTGTATTTTCCAAACTTCATGGTAGTAATATAAATATTACTTGGCATCATTTTCTCGTCTTGCTTATTCATATGCTGGATCTTCTATCTTGAAATTCGTCAAGGTCCTCTGTGGTCGCGACTTTGCTTTTGGAAACCCTTCGACATCTTTGGTGAACCCGACGTGAAAGCGTTGTAGAAATTTCAGGATGGGAGATACTTTAGCATCTATTTCAGCCTCTTCAACAATTCCAGCTGCGTCCTCTACTTCAGCTCCAAAAATGACTACTGCGTCAAGTACTTCAACAGATGATCGAAAGCAGATTTTGCAGAATATGTCCATGTATATGCAGCTTCAAAATCAACAGACACAATTGTATATGCAGCAACAACAGCAATTGCATCAACAACAGTTGTCTCAACAAAGGCAACTATATTCGGAACAGGAGAATGCAAACAGCGCGACTAAGGCAATTGAGATGATTATGACAGGTGACAATGATGAAGATATCCTTCATGTGAAAATGCTATTGAAGCAAACGTTTGAGATGAAGGATTTGGGAGAGCTGCGTTATTTCTTGGGCATTGAGGTGATTAGATCACCAAGTGGGATACAGCTCTTGCAGAGGCAATATGGATTGGACATGCTGTCCAAATATGGGATGACAGGATGTAAGCCTATTGCAGTTTCTTTGGAGCAGAATGTGAAGCTGAGCACAGATGCAGGTGAGCTTCTGGAAGACCCTACTATGTACAGACGCATAGTAGGAAGTTTGATTTATATGACTATTACCAGGCCAGATTTGAGCTATGCTGTTGGATTGGTAAGTCAGTTTATGCAAGCTCCAAGGAAACCGCATTTGGATGCGGCTAGACGCATACTCAGGTATGTAAAGTCCACATTACAGTATGGACTATTTTATGAGACTGGGGTTCAGATACAGTTACATGGATACACTGATGTTGATTGGGCTGGTAGTATTTCTGATAGACGATCTACCAGTGGATATGTGTTCTCTTTTGGGAGTGCTGCAGTCACTTGGAGCAGCAAGAAACAGCCTACAGTTGCCTTGTCAAGCACAGAGGCCGAGTACAGGGGTGCAGCAATGGCTGCATGTGAGGTAGCTTGGTTGCATAAGCTACTTTATGATATGCATCAGTCTACAGATGGACCAGTTGTCATTTATTGTGACAACATGAGCAGTATACATTTGGCAAATAACCCAGTCTATCATGCTAGAACAAAGAACATTGAGGTGCATTATCACTATGTGCGGGAGAGGGTTTTACTAGGTCTTATTGATCTAGTTTATGTCAGCACAGAGGATCAGGTAGCTGACATATTCACGAAGGCATTGGGCGCAGAGAAGCTGCGCAAGTTCAGAGACCTGCTTGGTGTACAGGAATTGGGATTGAGCTCGAGGGGGAGTGTTGAGATATCGAGCTCCACTCGTGATATGCCAGGGTGACCGTTGTGCATTTATGTCACCGACTTGTCAGTTGTAGACGCAGTTGGTACACCGCCCATGAATAATAGCTAGATGACAACTATCCTTATCTACTCTAGTTCGTGCCTTGGTTAGTATGCCACCTTAGTTAGTTGAGTTTGGTTTGAGACCCATATATAGGGTTCTTCTATTTCTTTGTATGAGGGTTCTTTTACCTTACACAACTAAGAAGAGGAAAACTGTTTTCAGCCTCCACCCTTGTGTGTATTCCCCCATTGTGCAAGCAAGAAAGCTACAAGTGAGACTCCTTCCTTCTCTCCCACAATCTTGACATCCGCTCCCCTCCCATCATGCCTTGAAGACCTACCTATGCAATTCCACGCCGAAATGGTAGTCTAGGAATGGCAAGAACTAGAAAAGGACCCTTTCTCCTTCAGTTTTCTTATGTCTCATAGTCTGAGAAGGGTCTGCCGATCAAGGCGATGGAGGAGGTGATAGCGGCTGGCAGCCGACTAGGCCAAAGATGGTTGGAGGACAGAGCAAAAACCCCCACCTTGTAGGGCACTGAAGAGGCCAAGTTCTGGCAAGATAAGATCTACGAGGTACCACATACGGTGAGGGGCTATGACTGCTAACCCCTCTGGAGGAGGCAAATATGTAATACCAACATGTTCACCTAGATGGCTTTTTGTAACACCCTATCCCACGAGCGGAACGACCCCACGTTTATGGCGTATCCCCGTAGGGTAGCTGTGGATTTTGTCGCCACCCTCCATGGGTAGCACGACTTCCCTGTTATTTACAATGCCAACGCCACTTCCTTTGAAAACGCTCTACTCTTTGATCTAGAAATCCTACCTGCCTCCATGACATGTTTTCTTGCGGAGTTCTCCTCTTGCCCAGACCCCGCATTCATAACCACTTGTAGTTACCTTAGGCTCCTTAAACTCTTACTTAAACAAGACCTGGCACCGCAAGAAAGTGGCTTGCCTCCCCTCTTTTTTGATCCTAACACTATCGATAGTTGCACCATGACCCGCTTAATGATGCGGGCTAGCCTTCTACCTTCATTCTACCTAGCGCTCCTAGAGGATATGAGCGACAGCCAATTCACTAGGTGCAGCCACCCCTTCCTATCCACCACCTCTCTCCATGTCCGCATGAACCTGAAAGGGTACATGCAGAGCCATCAATTTTTATGCAAATCCATCCGTCCACCCTCCCCTCCTCATTCTGATGATGAAAGCTAGCCTTGGCTATTCTGCTCCTCATATAATATTATCTTGCAATGTGAAAAAAAAAAACTGCACCTAGGGGTCCTTAAGTTAGGCGTGTCCAGTGACCTCAGTCGGCTGGCTCCACTCCTAATCCCCTAGCCCTTTTGATCCCCCCACATCACGCTTAGGGCACATCAACGGCAGGACACACCTGGGGAAGTAACACTCCCCTATGGTTCAACCTGTCACCCTAAGCCACTTGCACCACTCCCCCTTGGCACAAATGGGGTCCTCAAGTGTGGGACATCACCCGGGTACCCACTTCCCCATTTCACTAGCATGAGCACACCGCACCAACACGCTGACAATAGCTGCCTCCCTAGGTAGAGCCCTGCACCTTCTTCTTCAAATCCACCACTTCCACCCAACCACCAACTTCAAAGGCCCTCGTTCACCCATGCAATCCACTGCGCTGCTCCGACGACCATCGTTCTTGAGTTGCCACAAACCCCTGAGTCTCCATGCTATCCTTAACCTTAAATCCACGCCAAAAGTGCCATGGGATTGGCACCCGTCTAGGAGATGGCGAAGCCAAGATGGAAAAAAATGGAGAAAAAGCAAATGAAGATGAAGAAAAAGAGCGAAGACACGCAAGCGGCCCCTAAAGATGGACTGAGCAAAAAGAGCAATCATAAAAGAAAAGGCGCCTCAAAAACTCGAAAAATCTTTGTAAAAGAGTGCCAGGCTCCCTTCTGTGCCCATTGTAAAATATTAGACGGGTGTAGACTAGAGGCACGGGGCTAAAAGAGGAAAATGGAAAAAGGACCTTGCCACAATGGCCGGTCATGTAAAAAAGGGGTGGGCGGCCATGGGATTTTAGGGTTTGTATATATAAAGTTCAAAAGTTGAATAAGAGATCATTCTTTGGTGTGTGGCAAAAGGAGTCTTCTTACTCTTCTCTCCTTCTCACCTTCTTGCTTGTGTGTGCTCTTGAGAGAGGGAGTGTGAGAGTGTGAGGGACTGAGTGGGTGTGAGAGTGAGGGATCAAGAGGGTGAAGCTCTTCACCATCTCCTCTTCCTCTTCTTCTCTTCCCTTCTCTCTTCTGGCGCGCGCGGCTATGGAGGATGGAGCTTGGAGGTGGAGGAGGCTTGAGGATGCTTGAGCTAGCATCTAGGATCGTGGAGCTACCAGTGTGTAGAAGAGAGGAGGCAACTCGTATCGGCACTAAGGTAAGCTCATTACACTCGTAGGATCGACAGCGCGTCGGCTAGGTGAGAGATAGCCATTAGAGCTCACTTGGAACGCTTGAAACAATAAGCGGTCCGTGGGTCTTGGCGGTTGAGCAAAAGCTCCCACAATCGTGACGAATTATCTTTCAATCCTAAAGATGTTGGCTTTCTGTGGCCTAGAGTCTACTCATATCTATTCGATCACTCAATCATCCGTATCATACTCTATTGTATTAGTCTCTTCCTCACTTTCCTCATTTGTAGAGTAGCAATCTTCGTACTTGTCATTTGAATCGTCACATTTTGGTAGCTCATCATCTCCTAGGCTTCTTATCTCAACCTTCTTCTTGTCCATGATTAGTGTCCAATTGTACAATAGGTTCAAGTCATGCACTTTGTTCCATTTCCACTTTGACTCATCTATGAGGTCCTTGAGAGGTTTGAGATTGGCTACTAGAGAGCTCTCTCATCAAGTGTTCAAGAATCCCCTAGAGTTCAAGTTTGTTAGATGGGGCGTGGAAGGGGACAGGTGTTGGTCATCTCCTAGAGCTCTTGGCCATCATGCAGAGTGGTATTGATGGTGTGTTCCTACTCTTTAGTAATTGCAATGGTGTGACTTTGTGGAACTCACCGGCTACCCTTAGCAACCTACTTATAATCCTCCTTGTCATATCTGAGAATGGCACATCGATGGTGGCTAGCACATGCATCCAATTCTACTTGCCCTTGGGGCAAGGGATATACTTTGTTAGTGGCCCGTAAGAATTATTGACTTGTGAGTCTCCTTTCAAAATAGCGGAGATGGCATCTAGATTGACTGGCATGGTCTTCCAGGTGTCCACCTTGACTCTTACAGCTTTTGATCTGTTGCCAAGAATATTAGACCATTGCCCTAGTCTTCTATCACTCGTGCATTTCACATCCAAGTCAGCCTAGCAAGATATTGTAGTCCACTCTCTTCATTACTATGAAGTTCACTAAGAACTAGACTCCAACCACCTTCAAGGGCCAGTCTTTTAGTACTCCAAATGGTCTAACCTTCATTCCGTTAGCCATTGCATAACATTAAACCTAGCGGTCTCCACAGAGAGATCACCCCATGCCTACAAGACTATACGACTGAGTACGATGACTCCTGCTCCTGTATCTACAATCAGTTCCTTCTTGTAGCATCTCCTAATGCATTGATAGGTAAGACCACGTGCATCTCTGTGCCTTCCCAAAAAGCATTTACATGCAAAGACTTAGGTAATGAGTTGAGGGTCAAGCTCGTTATGTCTATTACTATGTCAAGGTCATGCAAGTTGGTCTCTTCAAGCTCGTCAAGTCTTTCTACCCACTACTTCAACCCTTGCCATAGCATTGAGTTTTTTCTAAGCATCTCTCCTTAAGGTAGAGTCATAGGAGGCCGATATCAGTGTCATGAGTAGGTTGCCAACCATGTGCTTTCCGCTAGGCTCTACACCCATTTGCCACTGTTCTTGGATGGTATACCTACCTATGGTGTCTAGGATTTGTCCATGCAGGTGCTATATGATGGGGTGCGGATGCGTCTCTTGATCTTAATTGTGTAGGTAAGGCTCGTGTGCTCACACTAGAGAGCTCATCAATCTCATCTTCTATGATAGGTTTGGCAACTTTGAGGTACACTTTGACTTCTCTTATCCGCTCCTTGACCTTATCCACTACTTCCAATTGGTGCCTCGAGTTGAGTTACTCCCCAATCTTGGCACTTCCCTTTTCTATTTTCTTAAATGTAGATGTTTTTGCTTCTACGTTTGTGACTTGCTTTCCCTTGGGTAGTGTGGTGGCACTATCGATCTTAAGCATTACCTTCATCTTAGTCGTTAAATCTCCTTCTCCTACGACTCTTCTTCCCCATTGAAGCTGCATAAAGGTTGCTAGCTCTGGGTAATGAGACACCCATTTGCTTCGTTTGTGCTCAAATCATGACATTTGTTAGCCTCAGCACAAGAAAAAGTAGAAAAAGTGAAAAAGCGCAAGTCAGGAGTTGAAAGAGGTGGCCTAGAAAGGAAGAAGCAGGAAGGGAAATAGTTGAAAGCACAAGCTTGGCCTCAAAAGCTAAGTCAAAGGTGAAATCAAAATTTTCAATACAAGACCCCCCTAGAAATTTTGTAAAGGAGTTTCAAGCTCCCTCCTATGCAAGTTGTAAGGGTAGACGTGCGGTAGAAAAGAAGCTAGGAACATAGGAGGACAATAAGAAAGAGGGCCTAGGCCACGGCTAGCTATGTAAAAAAGGGGGGTGACCACCCACGAGGGATTTAGAGTTTTTTATAAAAGGAAAAAATTGAATGAATAATCTCATTCTTTGGTGTGTGGCTAAAGTGGATCTTCTTCCTCTCTTCTTCTCTCCTTCTTGCTTGCTTGTGTGTGCTTGAGAGAGGGAGTGTGAGAGTGTGAGGGAGTGAGTGTGTGAGGGTGAGAAATCAAGGAGAAGAAGTTCTCTATCATCTCCTCTCTTCTTTTCTTTTCTTTTATTCTCTTCTCCTCTCTTCTCTTCTCTTCTCTCGCACACGACTATAGAGGATGGAGCTTGAAGGTGGAGGATTGAGGTTGCTTAAGCTTGCATCACGAATCGTGGAGCTACCGGTGTGCACAAGGAAGGAGGATACTCAATTGGGCATCAAGGTAAGCTTAGTACACCCCAGTAAGATCAAAGGTGTGTCAGCTAGGTGAGAGATAGCCATTTGTGCTCGCTTGAAATGCTTGCAACAATGAGTCTATGGGTCTTGGTGGTTGAGCATGAGCTCCCACTACATTTTGGTTCCGTTGAATGAATTCAAGCTTGAGTACTTGTGTGCCTCAAATCCAACGACGATTAAAGATTCATCACCGAACCGCAGCTAAATCAGAGCTTGAGATAAGTAGCAAATTTTGGAGTTTTAATATTTGCAACAAGTATTTAGATTTTTTTATGATTAGACAAGTATGAGGATTCATTTCAGTATTTGTGTTTTGATTGTTTTTGCATTTAGATTAGGATAGGAGCAAGAAATCGAATGTAAAAACTTTAGGGTTTCTACTGTAAAAAAAGCCAAAAAAGAAGGTGAAATTGGGGTAATCTGGGCCTACAATCCATTGACAAGGCTTGAGCATTAACAAGGTAGCACTTACACATTAAAATAAGGGCTTAAGACCCAAGGAAGGGGGTTGGAAGGCTCATTTTCAGTTCTATAGTACAGAGGGAGAGAGAGAGAGCTTAAGAGTGAGAGTGAGACTTTGAGATTCTGACAAATAAATCGTCTTTTCCAAGAGTTTTTTGCTTGGATCACATATGTAGAAGCCTTCACGTGTATCTACCCTTGGATTTTGGAGATCCTTGATTGTGGGCGTGGCCAAAATTGCTACCACAAATTGATTTTCTGTTGCCACTGTTTGCATACGGGTGGAATCGGACACAACTCACAAGGATCCAATTCCCAGAATCGGACACTTGGACGTCCGATTCCTGGAATTCACGCGATCCAACTCAGAAAAATTGGACACTCCCAAATTTGAACGGCCACACTGGGCCCAGCCCCAAAATCGTCCCTCGGCCATTCAGCCCAATCACATTCATACACTCACATTTGGCCCACTCGGCCCAACTAGACTCAGCCACCTAGAATTCAACCCACTTGATTCGACCCCATCTCACTTGGCCTTCGGCCATTTGGCCCAACCGATTTGGACTAACTACCACTCGGACCACATTTCCACATGGCATTTGGATGGCATTCGTCGTCCCTAGTTCCACCGTGATATCATTCGGCCCTAGGCCACTTAGATGGACTGAATCTAATATTTGTCAATTTTGGTATCTGTAGACCTTGATTGACTTGGACCATATCCAAACAAACCCTAGAGAGTGATACAGATGAACAAAATACCTTTCTAACACAAGAAATGAGGGTACCAGTGAATTGCATATCTAGCAATGATGCTAGCCAACTTGCTAGTTGTCTTGGGGGTTCACTATATATATATTCTCTATATAACATGTGTTCATGGCCTATTTATAAATATCCTAATCTATGAATTTTTCTTGAATAAAACACAACCCTTTTCTATTCAATTTGTAAGTAACCCCTTTATATGACACCCTTCTGTATGTTAAAAATATATAAAAGTGATGTTTTAAAAACCCGTTATTTTGAACTCATGTTATATATACATATATTCATGACTGATCCCCCTGAGCTAGTTGTCCACCCACTGAGAGCTCCAAACTCAATCATAGATCTCAAATTATCTTGACTGAACAAAAAGATGCAGCACAAACCCTAGAGACCAGCGAGAGCGGCCAGCAATCGAGCAGCTTAAAGTCCTATTAGGCTAAAAATGTAGACCAGAGTGCTGAAGCTGCATTTACTTTACCATTCTGCATTGCACCCCACATTGTTTTTTGACACTTGAAGTGCACCTAACAAAAATCTAAAACCCTGATTTCGCACAGTGCACAAAAAAGAGCACACACACACACACACATAGAGTGATGATTAATTGAGGATTTTTTGTAAATAACAAGGAACTCACTCAGACTTAAGAAATTGAACAAACCCACCAATAGGAGAAGAACCTATTGAAACTTAGACAAGTAATCGAGAACCCCAAGTGGTAGGATTAAGAGGCAGACGTGACATAGGAGCTAGGTGAATCAAAGTTTTATAGGCATGAATCTACCCAATTTAATCAACCTTGTCGACACCCTAGTGAAACAAGAGACCGCCGATGTGGCAGAAAAAGCACCAATGCCACAAACAACTTAGGCTGCAAATCCCATAGATCCTCAAATGCATAAGCCAACAAAGACTAAACAAGCCTATCGACCACAGCTATAGCCTGCTACTCACATGTTGCCTCAACCTTGTCCTACTAGTGTCCCTAACACCTCACTAGCACCTAGAAGCGTGACATTTGCATCACAAGCCAAGCCAGTGCACCAATGACTCATCTGCCCCATTAAGAACAACCAAAGCCACGACCATCAGATAGCTAAAATAAAAAAAATTTAATCCACATAAATTAAAGTTGAATCTACTCACTTTTCATTGGATACTAATTCAATAAAGCACTGCATGGGACAAACTATCTAGTTTGGTCAAACCCCAACCACATCCAGGCCTTAGACCCTCTTACAAACGAAGATCAATTCTCACTTTGGCTACAAACTTTGCTAAAAATATGGGGGAATGAATTGGTTGCTTGCCTTTGACAGTTGGACACCACATTTATCACACTTGCTAAAAGATATGATCGTCTATATCTAGGTCTTTTGGACGAGCTTTTAGCAGCGGAGGTACGTACGCTGCCTTGTTCATGGGAGGAATCCAAATTCATATTTGTTTAGGCTCCTCAGCCAGCCAAGGATTTAATTACCACCGAGATATCCCAAGAATACACACAAAAATAACACCTGATTACATCTTATGACAAGAGCACAGTCCTTGCCACCAACTAGGAAATTGAGGAGTTGAAGCAGCTTGCTGACATCAATTCCCCGTTCTTGAGAAAATGGTATGCTCTTCAACTTCCATGGGAGCTAGTGGGCTACCAAATCATGAACAATGCTAAGCAATGATGCACCATTAAGACCTCAGAGTATGATCCCACTTACATAGTCCCCCTACCTCCTTTAGGGTATTGGCCATCACTTGCAATCGATCATTGGAAGATCATGTCATGAGCCACCCTTATCTAGGTCGAGTCCTTATTGAATAAGAGCTACACATTGCTAGTAGGATTGACTCCGGTGACTTGTTCACGGATGTTCTCACCTACATCACTCAAGTAGGCATCCGTCCTTTTGACATGGACCGCTATGCTAGTCTAGAATACAATCCGACCTTCTATGCTTGGCTCATGTGAAAGTAAAACACCGCAAGCATGCGTTGAATGCCATTGACCCCTCAAACCTTAATCCTAGAAAGGATTCTTCTCAATTCCAAAGGGGAGAGGGTAAGGTGAAATAAAACATGTAAACATGTAAGGTGAATGAAACACAAGGAAAAAAGCCTCAATCAATGTCCAAGAGTGGAAGAAAGTGGATGAAAATGAGATCCTGATTGAGGAAAAAAGTCGTAAAATTTTGGAATGAATGGACTACTTGAAGAAAAAATTCTCTTTTTGTACTTAAGCATGTTATTATTTCCATAAAAGCATGATCAATTCATGCTTACCTTTTAGTAAGAAATTATCTTAAGGACACTAATGGTGAACTATGGTATCATTCAAGAACTCAAGATGGTAGCACAACAGGATTGGACCCATCGGCTCCCATTCATAGAAGAAGAAAGGGCAAGGTACCACATCTCCCTCGAGAACCACACCTACAACCCGCTAAAGTTTAGGACTATCCACAACATTGGAGAAGTTGTGGCCAAGGAGGCGGCTGCTAGAAGAGTTGTGGAATAGTGTAATCTTGCTCAAAATGTCGAGAAATTTGGGCAAGAGACCAACCACACTGAATGTGTAGAGTTCTTGAGAACCTACAATCCCGACAGAGAATGTGGCTCTATGACAATTGGAAGGGGAGAAGGAGCCAAGCAGGTACAGGTCCATCTCAGTAAGGTCTTGGTGGAGAAGGCACTACAACTAGAACCGAAGGTGGAAAGGAGACCAAAAAGGGATGTCTATGCCATGCTAAACATGAAAAAGGACCATGTTCTGACCAACGATGGCATCAACATCTAAGACATCCCGGATCTAGAAGTGAAGCTTTAGGAAAACGTCATCCACTCCATGTTCTCTAGCCAGAGGTATAATGTGCTCATGCACAGAATCAGTATGCCCACATTGGAGAGCCTCGCAGCCCATTCATTGGATGAGATTGATTGGAATGGGTATGCAAGGAAGACGAATGACCAATCAACCAAGGCACTACCCCTAGGGAGCAGACTAGCTGGTGGGGAATCCACAGTGTTAAAGGTTGGAGTTGAAAGGAAGAAACCATCATCGAAAGCCTCGTTCATTGAATACAATGGTATACTGACTGCTCTTATCCAAGAGGCATTGAAAGAGGTGAAGAATGAAGAAGGAGGAGTTGAGACAGGTCACCTCTCCACCATGAATGAGAGCAATCCAATGAAAGAATAGTGAGTGACCAAGAGGAGGAAAAAGAAACACAATCTAGCTGTGGAAGGGCTAAGAAAGCAAAGAAAAAGATTGCACATGTGAAACAAGAAGAAGAAAGCAGGAAAAAGGAGAAGGCAAGGCCAAGAAAGAATCTAAGAAAGTGGAGGAAGAAAGAAAAAACAAGGAAAATGAGAAGTCAAAGAGGTTAAAAGAAGAATGAAACAGAATTGAACAGAAGAGAAGGAGGAAGGTAGCTGAAAGAGAGGAATAATTGAGAAGGAAGGAAGAAGAGGACATCGTGCTAACAACGCACATGTCAATAGAAAAATAGTACAGACAAGAAGAGTTGGGAGCCATGAGCCCACCACAAGAAGAAGGGCCAAGCTCAAGTGCCCAAGTTCTAGTGATCACGCTGCCTCCATTGAAAGAAGGCAAGGGCAAGGGCCTAATGGATCCCGTCCATACTCTCCTAGTTCCCACCACCGCCCCTAAAACCACAATCACCCAAGGCTCCATGCCTAAAATCGATGCTAGCAACATCTTCGCCTGGGTGAAATTCTTGGTAAATAAGGAAATGGCCCAAGAGGTAGGGTAAGGAACCTGTGTGACTAGAGCTAAAAGACCAGTTGCTACGGATGAAGAGTCCAAACATGACCCAAAAAGGCCAAAAATAGAAGCATCTATGATCACGACTCCCACCACAGTACCGTCCTATGTAAACTACGATGAATATGTACAGGAGGTCCTAGCACAGCAACTGGAAAGGGCCAAATAAGAAAAGAAAGTTGTTATTGTAGAGTTGGAGCCGAAAAAGAGGCTATGGAAACATTCTAGATGGAGAAGACATGCCAAGTGGCAAGCTACTAGAAAGAGATAAGCGAGCTAAAAGAGAAACTCAAAGCTAAGGAAGGAGAAGAAGGAAAGTGGGAAGCAATGCTGGCTAGGGAGAAACAGAACCTCATGAGGATGCAGCAACATATCGATGAGCTAGTAGAGTTGTATAAAAATTTGTAAGAGGAAATGGAAAAGTTCTAAGATGCCACAAAGATTCTAGAAGTAGTAAGAGAGGAAAGGGCACACAGATATCAAAAGGAGATAGAAAATTTGAAAAGGGAGGCAGGCTTGGGTAGGAGGAGCAAAAGAGATTAGAGAGAGAGACTAAAGATCAAGAGCAAAGAATGATGGTCCTAGCTCAAAGGCAAGGGAAGAGCCTTGAAGAAATGAAATGAAGAGCAAAAGATTGGGCTAATCATAATCAAAAAAGATTCAAGGACTTGGCATGCCGTTTAGCCCATACAGAAGGAGATAAAGTGTTAGTAGAGAGCAAGGCAGAGGCTGCTCAAGTGAGCCTAGAGACCCAACAACGTACTTTCCTTGACACAATCTTGGATATCACTCAAACAGAGGAAGGGGAGGTGGTGCCCCAAAAGGAACACCAAGGAAATAGGGTTTCTACTACAAGAAAATCTATCTTGTAATATCAACAACCATCTTTTTCATCTTTTATGTGATCTCAACAAAGAAAACAACACCAGGAATAAGAAATCTTCATGCAGCTTCATAGAAACAATTCTTCCATGGCTTTAACTTTAACAAAATCCATCATTCTCTTCATATTCTTCATATAATTCATTGATATACATTGCAAACACAAAATAATACTCCATATGATTCATCTTCAAAGATTCCATAGCTTTCTCTCACAATCTCTCATAGATAAATACATTATTTTGCATAGAATTGATTATCTCTGACTCTCTCTTTTTCTCTCAATCAATAGTACATCATCTCCTCACTACAATACTCAATAATCACTCATAATAATCCTTATTTTGTTTTGGATTCCCCTTCCAAAAGGTATGTTTGATATGAAAGGTCACCAAAGCCACTACAATGACTCTTCATAGCTCATCACTGTCACTTCACCTTCAGCCTTCTCTTGAGTCTTCAACAGCTGCTTCTTCCACTTCCTCGAGCTCTTTTGAATTTACATTCACCTCTTTCCAAGGCTAGAAAAATTTTCCAAAGTCTCACATACATTCCACAGAACACTTACAGAGGTATACAAAACAGAACAAAATAGAAATAGAGGCTATAGGCCTTATACCGATGTTAAAAGTAACGAAAATGTTCATAAAGAAAATTTCCTCTGTTGTCACAAAAAGCATCGTTATCGGTGACGCCATATAATAGTCGGTATCAAGGTCATTATCAACATCGCTATTTGCGTCGGTATCAACATGATACCGACGCAAATAACAATGCTTTGCGATGCAAATAGCGACATGTGCAGTAAACTTGCGACGCCAATAGCGACGGTAACAAAGGAAAAACAAATTGTGGCAGGGCAACAAGCTGCACTGCCACATATAGCACTATGTGCTTTATTTGGGCCATACAAAATAGTTCCAATAATGTGTACAATGATTATGTAAATAAAGGCAAAGTGAACTTAAATCATAACACTAATACATGAAATAAATACATGATCGCATAATAAAAGCAACCGGTACAATCATGGCAAGATACTACTACTACATAGAAAATGTCTACACAAATCACGTGACCAAAAAAGAAGGGTATGTGAGCTCCAGGGATCCAAGGGCGAGCTATAGATCATCGCCATCCGAAACCTCATCCCGCCACAAAGGAGCATCGAACGGACTCTCCAAAAAACGAAACAACTATATATCAGTCCACCATACAATAATGCATTCTAATTAAACATGGTAACTACGAACAAGAAAGATGAGTGACTTACAGGGTTGCCGCGTCCATACAATCAATCGATCAATGCAGTGAGACCATGCCTCTCTGCATATTGAGTCTCAAGGCTGGTGGGATCACGATTTTGTTGAGAGTGGAAAAAGACTGAATTTTTTACTGATTTTTGTTATTTTTGAGGTCTAAATGGTCGATCTTTTATGGATTTAGAGTGATATATGGTTGTCAATGGAAGTTTTTGAGAGTGTTTTGGATGATATTGATTATGTTTTGGAAGTTCATGATGATTCTTAGTAGAAATATAAAGCTCTGTGATGTTTTGATAGGTTCTGTTGAGGTTCTAATTGGTTCTGATACCTTCTGTATAGCTTCTGTTTTATTCTGATTTTCTTCTCTATGAAGCATGGATTGATGATTGATGAAGGTCAAAATCTTTTGGAAGCGTATTGAATAGTTTTTTATAGTTTGAAATGGTTTTAGTATGAGTTATGAGGATCTGATGTTCTCTGATGACCTTCTGTAACTCTCTGTAAACCTTCTGTAGAGCCTTTGTCTCTACTCTATTTCTATTCTGTTCTGTTGATCTTGTGTAAGTGTTCTATAGAATGTATGTGTGACTTTGGAAAAGTTTTCTAACTTTTGGAAAGGAATCTAAGTTCAAAGGAGCTAAAACAAATAGAAGAAGCAGATGTTGAAGACTGAAGAGAAAACTGGAGTGACAGAGACATTAGCAAGATATGAAGGATTACTGTAGTGGCTCTGATGCCTCTTCACATCAGACATACCTCTTGCGAGGTGTATCCACAACTTAAGAAGGATTATTGAGAGTCATTATTGAGTATTGTAGTGAGGAGATGATGTATTATTGAGAGAGATAGAGAGAGAAAGCCAGAGATAGCCAATTCTATCAAAATAGTGTATCTGTATATTAGAGATTGAGAGAGAGAATTATGAAGACAATGAAGATGAATACTATGTGATTGATTTTCACTAAAAAGTGGTATATTTCTTTATGTTCTTGTTTGTTATGATGAATTCTGTGAAGGTGTTGAAGATTATGGTTGATTCTATCAAATCCGTGGGAGATATTTACTATGATGTTGTGTGAAGATTTTTTGTTTTCCTTGTTTTGGTCATCAAAATAATAAAATAAAAGCTTGTTGATGTTATAAGATAGATTTTCTTGTAGTAGAATCTCCTTTTCCTTGGTGTCTCTCTTGGGGCTCCATGTTTTTTGTGCGCAGTCAGGGAAACTTGCCATCAACAAGCATCCGAAGAGGCTGAAAATGAAAGAAATGGCATTGCCAAGAAGAAAAGAATTTAATGGATGCTTGCAAAGTTCCTTCTTTCACTGAAGAGTTGGAGATTCTCATTATCAAAGCCACTTTCCACAAGAAGTTCATCCCACAATGGGGGAAACATATTACCATCATGATGCAAGCTCTATGTGGTGGACTATTTCCTCTTCCTGTTGAAGCAGCAGAAACTTGCATCTTGGTGGGAAATTGTTTGGGAACAAACTAAAGGGTAGAAATAGAGAAAATGACCATCCATGGAAGATTTGACATTCATTGAGAAGTTTCCAGAAATCATCAAGTGGAAGACCGTGAAGAAGCTTCAGGAGTCATGGAGGTTCACGAGAATAAGAAGGAAAAGAGTTGGAATTTGTTCGTGGATGCTCAACAGCAAGATACATGGGATGCTTGGTGCACTGACAACCTCCTGTTTGTCCAATTAGCAACCCACTGGAAGTTGGTAGATAGAGTGTTCTTTACAACATACACTATTGAAACCATCAAAAGCTGGCATTATTATAATGATGGCACAACAACGATCCTAAGAAGAATGAGTTTTGATACTTTCAGAACGAAATATCTCCCCCTTTGTAGTGGTTTGAAAGCTGAATTCAGAGATGTTGAAAAGAAGGAAGTAGAGGAGATGTTGGCCAGAGAATCCCCCAAAGACTGAAGCCCCTCTCTATATCTATTCTATTGAGTACTGAACAACTGGTTGGAGCTAAGCCCCTGATGAATGATGCAATCAAGAGGCAAGCGTTAGAACGAGTCCAGAGGTACGTGAGAAGAAAAAATGCAAGAATCAAGGCTGAAAATGAGCTTGCAGCAGAAGCCTCCTTTGACGCCGTAAAAGCACTCTTTATAGAAGTCCCCATGGTGACTCAAGGTCCCCTTCCTAGTCAGATTCGTCTTGGAAATATTGATGACAGGCCAACAAATGTAGTCCCATTGCCAATTTTTAAGGGAGAGTATAATGAAGACCCTGATCTTCATGTAGTAGAATTTATGGTAGCATGTATGGGTAACAATGCCAGAACCCCTAAGCATTGGTTAGCAATCTTCCCTGCCACTTTCATAGGCGCGGTGTTTTAGTGGTATGAGAGACAAGCAAAAGGAACTTTTGGCATATGGGACGACCTGAAGTTGGCCTTTCTCACTAAATTCAGGCGTGAAGGTTTTGAAGAGCGGATGGGACGACCTGAAGTTGGCCTTTCTCACTAAATTCAGGCGTGAAGGTTTTGAAGAGCGGATGCAAGAGGAGTTCATGAACCTAAGTCGGTCCTCTAGAGAAAGAGTAGAAGCTTATGTCTCACAAATGGAATCCATCCTGAAGAGATGGACTAACCATCATTTGGACGAAGGTATCGAGAAAGGCGTGTTTCTTAGAGTCCTACAACCAGAATCTCACAAGTTCATGAAATTGAGAAGACCAATCAATCTGCAAGCTACAATGGAAGGTGCAAGATTGTATGAAAAAGTTGAAGCAAGGCTGTCAATGACTCCAGGAAGAGGAGTCTTACCTCCTCCCATGCCAGGAATGGTATACCTACCAAATGCAGTTCCAAGGATAGTTCCCTACCCATATCCCCAAAGGCAAATAGTGCCACAATATAATGCACCTAATCCACTGTGCTCGCCACAGACGATAGTACCTTAAATGATGGTTCAACCACAACAATAGTGGCCTCAAACAGTTCCTCCAATGGCAACTCAAAAATAGTGGAACCCTACCAACTCGAATCAACAATCCTGATCGGACCTAAAATGGGCCGGCACTGGCTATGGCACTAGCCGGACCTCATGCATATGACAGACAACCCCACCACACGGCCTCGCGGGCCAGGAGCATCTAAAACTCACTTTGCACTAAATGCTTATGATGATTTTGCATTTATATCCAATATGTAGTCCAACATTCACCTTCCCTTCTCCTCAAAGGGAAATTCCAGAACATACAGATATAATGCCTCGTAATACACACATAGGGAAGCACCTCTCGGCTGATTGCCACAGCTCCACTACGGCTCTCCTACACCTCGGGAATTCGCCCCAAGATGCGTCGGTAACACATAACATTCGCACAAACTCCACTCTTTCATAATTCAGTGTTCCAGGAGATTTTGATTTGCCTCGCAAAACTTTCCCCAAGAGAAGCACCCGTCTAACCCACAACTTAGGTTTCCTGTCCTCTCAACATTGGTCAAAGTTTATTAATCAAGTGCAATGCATTCCAGGAGATACCATGTGGCATGCTTGATGCAAGGTGTATAATAATTGTGCACAACCATTTTATGTTTAAAAAACTAGCCATGTGAGGTGCGGAAAATAGCCCTTTCATAAATTTTAATTAAGCATTACGTGTTGCGCTGCTTTAAGGACTAGCACTGGAACTTTCATGCTACTAGTCGCCTATATTTAATTATGGAATGATCCCTAAATGCTATGCACAAAGAGGAAAATCAGAATTTTTATCTTTTCAATAATTAGATCGTCGCACAAACTTCCTCCCCCCCTCACCGTTTAGGTGTTGCTGCGGTGCATAGGTGTAAATGGTTGTTTTGTGTCATTTTTATATGTAAAAACCAATAAACACGTACTATAACACAAATGACAAGGCAAAACTGAGTCTTAATCTCATGCTTTAACCTTGCCAAACATTCACGGACATAAATCTTATTTTTTTATATTTTTTTAGCACGAAAACACCAATTTTCTTCATTTTTCACTATTTTTTTCTATTTATTATTCATGAAAAATAAGTATTTTCTGATTTATTTGTGTGGGCTTATTATTTTACTGAAACTTAACATTTTCTCTGAGTTTATCCCATTTTCACTCCTTTCTCCCAACTCAAAATAAAAAAAAACCACTAATTTCCATTAAAAATGACATTTTGCGAGTTTTAAAGAATTAATAACGGCTCTAAATCATCACGAGCTCGGCAATTTTGTAGTTACAGACCTCAAACATGATGCAAACAAGGTTTAAACAAAAAATCATCGCATATGAACAACATTTGGACCATGAAACAACAAAAACAATCAAATTTCTTTGTAAAATTGGAGCATACCGCGTGTCTTGCATGTTGCAGGTTTTTTAATAATTATTCTGGGCAGCCCACGGACTGAACAACAACCATTCTTCAATGTTGAACCTCTTTCCTCAGTCTCCTCTTCATCTTGAAGCAATCCGATCACAGTCGGACAAGCATCCTTCAGCCCCTCTTCTTCTTGACTTCTTGCATGCAAAGCACTGCTTAGAGAAGAGAGATAGAGGAGAGAGAAAGACTAGATCTACATCTCCACAACTGGGCAGCCATTGGAGGAGCAAATTGGAGCGATGGAGAGCGAAGATAGGAAGAAGAACAGGTCCAAGTTTAGTTGGGGGGTTGTTCTCTGACCCCATAACCCATCTCTCCTCCATTTCTCTCCATGGCGCCTCCATTCTTGCCTGCGTGAAAAAAAACGAACCCCCCCACATTTTTTTATTTTGGGGCTCCCTTTCGGCTCTCCTAAAGTCCTTTCCCACTTGGCATTTTGGCCTTTGGCCTTCCGGGCATTCCCTCTTCCACGTCTGGTACCCGAATCGCGGTCTGAAAAATCATGGGCATTCGTCTTGAAGTCCTCCACTACCGGGCATCTCCCAGGGTCTCGTCTATGATGCCAAAAAATTATGAAAATTCCTCAACCACCATCCAGTGGCTCTTTTAAGCACTTTCCAAGCATTGCCACTTAAAATCATACTGATTGCCACGGCCACCGCCTTCGACGAAGTCTATTTTTCCCCTGATATTCATAATTTTTGGCTATTTTTAAGCACTTCTCGGCATCAAAAGTCGTCTGTCATTGGCGACCACGGGATAGGGCGACTCATCCCATCGAATCCCATGAATAGATCTGCACATAAACAACAAAAAGGAGCATCAAGCTGATACAAACATACCCTACCCCCTGACAAAACCAAGGCATGAAATCCACGAGGAGTAGGCCTAGCATAATCTGAGAGAAGGCCCAAAGCTTGTCACTAACTGACTGCTCCAACATGACCAAACTAAAAAGAACTATCAAAGAGGTTGCCCTAAGTGGTGGTCTGGACTACCTACCTAACTAAGGACAACTCAACTAGGAGCTTCTACTAAGCGAGAACTCCTATAGCCTGATCAAGAAATAGTTTCTTTTAGCACATTTCTTCTTTTAGGCTTTTATTTTTCCATGCTTGGGCGTGTAAAAAGGAGGGAACTGAGCCTAGTGACCCAAGGAGAACAGGGATTGGCCTCAGGTCCTGTCTTGGTACCCAAAAACCTACCAAGCCCTCGTGAGGCAACACTTTATCCTTTTCTAACACTCACTTTTATTTTCGCTCCAACCTTCTTTTATTTTCTTTGCTTTTCAACTAGTTGCCACCCCTAGGAAGACAAGGCGTCGGCCCCGGATCTTGTCTCATCTCCAGGAACCTACCAGGCCTTCGCAAGGCGATAAACAACAGCCCAAGGATGTTTCTTTCTTTTTTTTTCGATTTTTATAGGGGTCAAACCCCTTTTTAGACACCTCCGTATATTCATATATTGTCTTTGAGATCTTTATGGTTTTGTCTCTTTCCAATATTATTTTAATAGGCTTCTCTAACTGCCTCACAACTAGCAGGAACTCCTAGAATAGTTGCCTAGTAGATCTGCAAAATAGGGTCACTAGAACTCCCATCTAAAACATGTCTTTCAATGCCTGACAATGCCTTGCAGGAGGCAATGACTACTTAGACCTCCCCCAGATATACAGAACCTAAACCTGGAACTTCATGCCTCAAGTGCCACTCCCCAACAAACAAAAGAAAGTAACCCTCACTCGCACATATATCATTAATTTCTTAAGGAAAAAACTCAAAAAGGGGACGAAACCGCTTGGAATGGCCACAAGAAGCTCCTTTGCGGCAACACATACCTCCAGCGACTTCGTCAACGTGTATGGTGCAATCACTAAAACAACAAATCATTAAATGTACCTGCACCAAATAGAGATAGGGCCCTCTTGGCCTAAAGAAATAGCACATTTCACTGCAAACTAATTGGCCCTCTTGGCCTAAAGAGATATATTATTAAAACCCAAAAACAACTGGCCCTCTTGGCCTAAAGAAATCAAACATTAATTACTTAAATCTACTGGCCCTCTTGGCCTAACGGAATCAAACAAAACATCTCATAGAGATCCCTCCTTGGAAGAAGGAAGATATACGCAAATACGCTCCATTCTAAGGGGAGAAATAGGGCTCGCAGCCCTAAGCTAAATGCATCAAATTATGGCCCATACCTCCTGTATACATAGCAAGAGGCGTATGCATAACATGTCTTCTGATCAACCTATGGGTCCAATATAACCACGATAGATGGGTCTCAGCTACTCTTTGCATCACCCATATCAACCATCACCTGCCATATAACGCGTGGTCTGATAACATTCCCCACAAGCGACCAGGTCCTGTCTCATTATCAATAGCAACGTCCGGACTAGGACCACAATTGAAAAATAGGTCCTCTTCATAAGAAAAAATAGCTAAGGAATCCACAAACTAATTCCAATAATGTGGAATCAGCTGAAGAGATATGCTCTCAAATTCATCAAGTAGGGTTATAGCAATTTGATGATACATACGAAGGAGAGGATTCTGGATTGTATAAGTCCCATTGAGTTGATTTAAGATCAACTCGAAATCCCCTTTTATTAACAACCGCCTAATACCACCTTTCTTAGCAATATTCAATCCCATAATCAGGGCTTTATACTCGGCCATGTTGTTAGTGAATCCTACCCCGAGATAAGCAGCTAATTTCACTGTAACTTTACGTGGGGGTCGCAGATAACTACTCCAATACTTCCTTTTCTATTAGGGCCCCTGGACGGTCCATCAAAGTATTGGACCGTCCAGGGGCTCTAATAGAAAAGGAAGTATTGGACCATCCAGGAACTACTATCATAATTACGAATAGGGGAGTTCTTGATGGCTGGCTATGTAAACCCATAGAAAAGGAAGTATTGGAGTAGTTATCACATCAAGAACTCCCCTATTCGTAATTATGATAGTCAAAGTTCAACATATTTAGAGGATGAACTGACGGCTCCATCGCACCTTCTTCATTAAAATCAGCAGGGATGCTTGTCAAGATTTGTAAGCAATGATGGCAGAAAACTTTAATCTCCCAGACAAAGGTACCGTCTTCTTGCTCAATCACTTTATATCCCTTGCTCCACCAAATAAGCCTCCCGTTCCAGATTTCCTGGAAATAGCTCCCTACATGCATCGTAATATAGAACTAACTGCCCCTTTTTAAAAGTATATTTATTCGCTTTCAAATCATGCAACCGTTTCATCCGACGTTTAGCTACCTCCTAGTGCAACAAACTCTGCAATTTGAGCTCGTCCAAGTGGGCTATAGTCGTAAACCGCTCAAATAGGATATCTTCATCACCTAGAGAATGATTGATTGTGAATCTAATGGTCGACAACTCAATTTCTAAGGGCAATACACACTCCTCCCCGTAAACTAATTTGAATGGGGTGTGGCCAGTGGCTCATTTAAACATCATATTATATGCCCAAACTGCCACATATAATTTTGTATCCCAGTCCCGCTTCTTTTCGGAGACTATCTTGGATAGGATACCCGCAAGCTGTTTATTGGTAATTTTGACTTGTCCATTTGCTTGCGGATTATAGGGGGTCATCTTGTTATGCTTGATTTTCCAAGCTTCAGTCTGACTTTTAATCACTTTATTTAAAAAGTGGGTTCCACAGTCCAATACTATTTCTTTTGGCGGACCAAATCGGCAGATGATTTGCTCAAGTAGAAAACTGGCAGTCTCTTTTGCATTGCCTTGCCTCGTCGTCCATACTTCTGACCACTTTGTAAAATAATCAGTTGCTACTATAATGCACCTCTTCTGAGTAAAAGACAATGGGGTGATAGATCCCACAAAATCGATGCCCCATTTCTCAAATGGAAGGGTAGCCATGATAGGTGTAAGTGGATGCTTCCTATTCTCTCTGTTACATATATCACATCTCTTAACGTACTCAAAGGAATCTTGGAAAATGGACAGCCACCAATAACCAGCTCGTAAAGCCTTCTGTGCCGTTAACTGCCTAGCAAAGTGCCCTCCACAAGCGAAGTCATGGCACTCTTCCAAAATAAAGGGAACCTCATTAGGCATCACACATCAGCGATAGATATCGTCAATACCCTGTCGATATAATGTGCCTGGGATCAAGGAAATTTTCAATGCCTGCTATTTAATTTTCCTCTTCTCCGATTTTGATAAAGTAGCTCCAGTCTCTCCCGTAAAAAAATAGTGCGTTATAGCAGCATACCAGGAGGGAATAGACGCCGTATCAATCTTGAGCAAAGTCTCCATGTAACTTCCTTCAGCCAAGACCTCTTTTGGTTCTCCAAAATCCACAAGACACTCTACAATGCCCTGCAGCTTCGGCGGCTTGCTCTTAATCTCATAATCAAATTCCTATAAAGCGATTAACCACTTTGCTAAACGGTCAGGCGGCTGTAACTTATTCAACAACAATCAAAGCCCTTCCACCTTCGTATAAAAAAACCACCCTCTCATAAAGAATATATTGCCTAAACTTTTTGGTCGCAAATACCATCGCAAGGCACAACTTCACCATATAGGTGTAGTTAATTTTCGATATGCCCAACTTCTGAGTAGCAAAAGCTATCAAATGGTACCACTTTTCCTCCCAAATTTGAGCTAAAGAGTAGCTGATGCTATACATGGTTGCTGCTAAAAATATGTAGAACATTTCACCCCTTTTTGGTGCTTTTAAAATAGGTGCTTTGGCAAGCTCCTGTTTCACATCATCAAAAGACACTTTGCAAGCATCACTCCATGAAAACTGACAAAGAACAATAGGTTTATCAGTGGCAATGTTCTTTCTGCCAAGGCATTGATAAACCTCCGATAATATCCTACTGATGACAAAAAGCTATGCACTTCCTTTAGAGTATGTGGTGGACTCATGGCGACTATGACCTTGATCTTTTCAGGATCAATGGCAATCCCTACGGAACTCATCACATGGCCTAACAAGAGCCCATAAGGGACTCTGAATACGCACTTCCATGGGTTAAGAGCTATGCAAAATTGTCTGCAATGCTGAAAACACTTGCGCAAAATGATCAACTGTCTATCCCTTACGGTGGCTGCCCCCAGATCATCAATGAATACTTTCAGCTCCTCTGGGGAGATGTCACCAAAGGTCTTATCGACTGTTCTTTGCAACGAATCAAGTCCATTACACAATCCAAATGCCATCACATGGTACGCAAAGGTACCGAAGACTGTAATAAACGTTGTTTTTAGCGTGTCTTGCTCAGCAATCGCCATTTGGTTATACCCTGCAAAATCATCCATGAACGAATAGATTTCCCTACCTGCTAGTTGATCCAAATTTTGGTCAATAAACGGCAATGGGTAGTAATATTTAACAGTCTACTTATTCAGCTCTCTAAAGTCTACACAAAGACGGATTTGATTATTCTTCTTCTTCCTGATCACAACTAGTGAGCACCATTCAGTATGCTGAACAGGGAAGATCAAACCCGCTTTCCGCAACTTCTATAGTTCCTCGCACAACCCGTCCCTTAATTCAAAAGGCATATGCATTACTTTCTGACGTACAGGGCGGGTACCTTCCTTTACAGGAATAGTATGCACAACTAGACTGGGAGGAATGCCCCGAAGTTCATCATAGCTCCAAGCAAAGATATCACGGAACTCTTGAATTAAGGACACATAATCCTCTCTTTCTTCCAAACTGAGCATGGACCCTAATTTAATTGGCTGCGAATCATTTAGCGTACCAAGATCCAGCTCAATAATGTCTGCGTCTCTTATTTGATCATGAGGCTCTATCAGCTCATTCAAGGTTATCTGATAAATATCATCTGTAGTGGACCCTTCCTTAGATCCATCGCTCGATGATGTCTCACTACTAGATGGATCATCTATTGTTTCTAGTTCAATGGAGAATAGTGGAGCTCTCTCACTTTGAGGGGACTAAGGATAAGCATCCACTATTACACGATGGGCACCTCGATATAGAATCACTCGACCAGCAGGTATATCGACTTAATAGTCTATTCATAGAATCCATGGCCTGCCTAGCAAAACTCGATAGCTAGGACATCCTACAAACCTTATCACCCTAAAGTCCACATAGCATTCCACACTTGTAACCGTAACGTGGACCTTAGTAATGCAACCTTCTTGTTGTCTTAGACTATCATCAGCCATCCTAAGTAGTGTGGAGCCGTCTTTTTGGATCTCTACACTACAACAAAAAGGCCTCATAGACGCACTTTTAGACGCGATTTTTGAATATAGAGAAAATCTTACGGGCGTGTCTATCCACCTGTCTATTTGCGTGTCTACCGTGTCGCATCTATAATCGCATGTATGAACAAATTTACACACAAAAATAGATGCGCAATAGACGCACATATACACGCGTGAATACATACCCATAATAAACCAAATTTGCTATTTATTTAATTCATTTCGCGTGTCTATTAGCGCGTCTATTTGACAGTTAGACGGGCATATAGACACGCTTATAGACGCGCTTTTACAAGCACCCGTAGACGCAAACGGAAAACAAAGAATCTCCTTTTTTTTAAAGATATTTAATTTCTTTTTTAAATTTGAATTATCTAGTGCGTGTATAAGCGGGTGTACTCTGCACTGTAGACGCGCGTATAAACGCGCATTTTTTGCAATTTAGACGCGTGGATAGACGCGCAAAACAGAACTGGAAAAAAAAAACCAGAGAGCGTGTGGTTGCAACCACACGCTCTCTGGATTTTTTTTTCCCCTCCCATACATCAGATTGTGCATTTGGGAAAAAGACAATGGATCTAAAAGCACGAGAATTGAAAATAAAAGTCCATGTATTCATTATAGATCAAAAGCATTTACATGGGAAGTTTAAGTGCTTGCGACCTAAAGCGTGGCCGCAAGCAGTAGGCTCAAAGATGGATCATACATATACAAGAAAACAAGGCCATAGAGGAGGTATGGTGCTCCTCTACAAATCTGAAGAAGAAACATCTTCGCTAGTACCACCATGGCTACTAGCGTCGCTATCCCCCTCCTCGCTATGCTCCATATCCGGGTTCGCCTACACACACAAAAGATCAAGGTTGCTTATGTAGACATGGTGGAGAAAAAGTTATAATTAGTTATACTTTTAATAGGAAAGTAAGAAAAACATACCTCCTCTGGCTGTCGAATCCTCATAGCCCGGTTGTATTGGTCCTCAGTGATGAGACGACCCTCCTCATAGAAGTGAAGCCATGTGGCTACGTGGTTATGGCCTGGATGGTAACCTACCTCTCTAAGAGTAGGTATCCTACCAACGATAGTAGTCTACAAAACAATTATGATATATACAAATAATTATGAGACAAAATATATTAGAACAAATTATATAAAGAATTGAAAGAAATATAAATTTTAAAAAACTAGAAATCAAAATATACTTACAAACTCTACCTCCCACGACTCTCTGCCGCCCGATCCGTAATGCGATGATCCCATTGTTTCTATTTGGATCCATCGTGCCTCTGCGTGCTGGCGACTCTTCACTTTCTCTACTGCTTTCTTCTTGGCTTTCTTCCACTCTATGCGGTGGCACATAGGTGGTTGGCTATAGGCTCCACGCCCCTCCTCCTGCCTCCGCAGTGAGTCCCTGGCGCGTGTCATGAGGTGGGATCTTTTGCTGTGAAGCATATCCCTCACTTTTGTGCGTCCCTAATCATCCGAGAATCGCTGACCCTCAGGATTTGGGTACCTCCTATGGACTGCCCTCAACACCTCCTGCCACAAGCCGCTTTTCTGATTTTTGAAGGCAATGAAACAATCTTTATACGTTGCATGCACGACGCTCCTCATGTATGCCATTACATCCCTTTCTTCATCATCATGGAAGATGCCACCAACATCTGTAACTCTATAGTGCTGGCGTACAAGCTCCTCTACGTGATCTACTGGTGAGGGTGATCGCTCACCACCTCCTAGGCAGCCCCCACACAAGCCTCGTCCTCCGCGTCGACTCTCCCTCCTCCCTCTCTGTCGACTACCCTCTGCCTCGCTGGATGCACGTGCTTCTGCAGATGCTTGTGCTTCAGTCGATGCACGTATAGGTGCTGCATGTGGAGTAGCTGCATATGGAGTACCTACATGTGGAGTACTTGCAATTGGAGTTTGGGAAGTAGTGCTAGGCAAAGACGTCAGAGGCGTTCCAAACATGACACTGAACACCTTGTCCGCTGTGGGAGAGCGGCCAAGATGTCTGGTCATCTCTCCCATGAAGTCTTCCCTACTAGGAAAACCTCCAAAAAATGCATTGATCCCCCTGCCAAACGAGGCCAATGTATCATTCATGCGATCCAAATCCGAGTCATTGCTAGATGAACCAGGATACGACATCTGCAAAAAAACACAAGAAAAACACAAATTTGTTTGCATACATAAAATCATATATTACCTACATTTTCAAATAGCTTTATTTAGACATTGAGCATAAAACTTAAGTGCTAATGCTTCTCATAAACAAGAAAACTGATAAACACAAACATGGGATTGGTCACATTCATCATTGTAAAAATATATTATTTTTTTATCAGAGCTGGGAGAGCTGGCGCATGTATAACCGCATCTAAATTGCAGGTTAGATACGCTCTCAGACGCGCTCCTAAAGTCAACCTTTTGTTCAGCGCGTCTATATTTGCATCTGAGATGCAGTATAGACGCGCTGTCAGATGCATATTCCAGGTCAATCTGCGTGCGCATGTATTATCACGTGTAGATTGACCTTCACATGCGCTAGCACACGCGCTCTAAGATGCACCCTCAGACGCAATGAGAGGAAACATTCTCTCGCGTCTATACCTGCGTCTACACTGAAATGTAGACGCGCTAGCAGACGCACTCAGTCGGCTGATTTTAGTCCGACGACAAAATGCAATACATAATGGAATCAGAAATCCTAATACACAGACAGAGCAGAGAGAGAAAGAGAGAAACAGAGAGAGAGAGAGAGAGAGAGAGAGAGAGAGAGAGACTCACCTTGGGTGTTTGGTGTGGCGGGTGGTGGCGCTTCTTCCTCTCCTTGGTAAGTTACCCTCCCTTGATGCTTGCTTGCTTGCTTGCTGCTTCTTCTTGTTCTCCTCTCTCTTGTTCTCTCTTTCTTCCTCTCCTTGGCTTTCCTTTTTCCCTTCTTATGTGTTTGAAATGAAAGAAGAGGTGAGTCATGAGGAGGTGAGGCATGAAGAGACTAGGTGAGGCATTAAGAGATTGCATGTCGGCTAAACTCAAGCTTCAGAACCGCAAAAAACGCAGGAAAGGAAAGGCGCAGTTTGAAAAGAAATGATTTAAGTATGATTTGAATTTTGACGTGGGCGTCTATTTTTGCGTGTATATGCGCATCTATTATTCATGTAGACGTGAGTATAGACGCGAACATAGATGCGCAAATAGACGCTAATATAAACGCGTACGTAAACGCGGATATAGACGCGCATTTAGGCTTTATCATAATTTTTTGTTTTTAAGATAAGTTTTGATAGTGAATTCTTATCATAAGTTTTAATGTATTTATGATTATTTTTGTGTATTTAAAATTGAGATCTTAGAATAATTAATACGCTAGTTTTAAGTTTTTATGTAAACATATGAATGACAAATATTTTGATGTTGTCATGAATTAGGTTTAATCATGTCGTCATCATCACCTAGTGTGGTGCATGCTGATGAGTCAATGAGCACATCCTCAAGTGAGGATGAAACATTGCATCTTCATAATCGAGATGCATGGCTACGACGAAAAATTAAATGCATGTGTGATCGTTATCGAGGGTGTATTTTTCGAGCACGTCGAATTTCAATGTCACACCTCAGCTTGTATGGAGAATGGGACCGAGAAAAATCACCGGTATTCATTGTTTTTTTTTACCACTAAGATTGCTAGTCTATGTTTGTCAATTTCCTTCTTGTCAATTTCCTTGCTGTCAATTTCCTTGCTGTCAATTTCCTTCGAGAAAAGTTTCCGGCCAACCGGGACCACCCATTCGTAGGACAGACCCATGGCCACATCCACCGCACTCTCCTCAGGTTTTCTTTAGTTATCTAATTACCTTTCACAATTTAGTTTGACACGCAAAAACAGCTTCCTTAATTAACCAATTAATTCACCGGTTCCTTCACGTAATCTTAGCACTGACATTAAAAAAAATTTCAAACAAGTTCCTTTTCAACAATTGATCTTATTTATCAGTCTTCGGAATACATCATAATAATCTAGTCCGAAGGCTATCCATAATCCGCCCGAAGGCAATCCATAATCCGCCTAAAGGCAATCCATAATCCGCTCGAAGGCAATCCAGCAATCCTCAAGGATTACTAATCCAAGTTTCCGCTCGTAGACTAGTATGCGGGCCTTGAGATCCAATCTCAAGTCACGTCGGCCTCTTGTCCAGGACCCGGAAGGCAAGGGATTTACGGCCAGAGCCCCCCCTAGCACCCAAGCATCCTCCTGCTCCAAGTAGCGCCCAACAGAGAGACCTCTCGCGGTGGGTTCGGTCCATGTTCCCGGCGCGGCTAACAACCCCCTTGGTTAGGGTCAGGCAGACAGTCAGGGGTAACTGATGCTGCCTCTCCCTCCAGACCTTCAACTTGAAGTAATTAATTATTTTCTAGCCTTAGATTCCTTGAGCAAAGAGTACAAACAGTGCTCCTAACTGTACAAACACAATCAATCCAATGATCGTTTATTTGGCCAACTGCTAAGGTGTGAATCCTTCTCTCTGAATGCATCCAACATTTGATCCGGGATTAATTGTGACTTGGCAAGATCCCCAAGGGTTTGTTTGTTTATCCTTTTATCGTTGGATTAGGGTTTATACCCTGTTAACCCAATTAACAAACACCTTAGGTTCCTTAAATTAAGACAGTAAATCCTGGGCAATCCTCATCGCCCAACTTGATTGGTCAATTTCTTGCTAGGCATAACTTCCTTATCTTGGCAAATCAGCCCAAGGAAGGGTGATGTAGCAGGATGTCTACTCAATCCTCTTGCAAATTAGACTTGCACTAGAACCTGCCAACCTTGTTCCAAGGAGTGGCAAATCTATCTTGTGATTTAAACACAAGCCATGCGACGTTGCAATTTGTTGCATAGGAGTCGCATCTGACTGGTGGGATCATTTCTCCCATCAAACGACGTTCCTTGGTCAAGAAATATGTTGTTGAGATTACAAGCTCAACACATGCGGACATTGATGATGGACCGCCTGGTTAGATGGGTTCACACGTCTACACTTAGCACGTCGGTGGTCATTATGACTCTCACATGGCCACTGACTCATTACTTATTATATTCAGGTTGTTACACCTATTTACAGCTGGCATAGTTATAGCGCCAGTCGACTAGTGTAGTCGGTTATGCATTGTTTGACTTAGTAGGCCACTTTCCTTTTATGTTGTATCTTATCTATACTTTGAGTACATTGTAAAGAGTGTGGAAGAAGAAGAAGAAATCAGAAAGAAAACGTTTTGGCCTCCATCTCTCTTCTTGTCTCTTGAGTGAGCTTCTCCTTGTGCATTCTGTGTGTGTTCGGCGCAGCATCTTGAGCAACCCCCTCCACCACGCGATTCTTGACATATGTTTGGTCAAGATGTAGGGTTTGGGAGTCCTCTTGACCCAACCCAACCCTAACCTTACTAGGTCACAACATTTGGCCCTAGGGTTTCTAAACTCAATCGGAAGTCTACTATTAGGTCATTCAATCCTTAGGGTAAAAACCCTAGATCGTTATTGTATGGGCGTCCAATTAACCCAAACATTTTGTGAATGTGGGTAGGACCCTTTGGGATTGGAAGTCTTGACTTTGCGTCCCAAGTGTGATACTAAGCAGAATTTTTAACGTACTAAACCCTACCTAGCACTTTGAAGTATTCATCATACCAACTAGTTATGCTTTTACGAATCCCTTGAGGGTTATTCCATAGAAGTGATCTACCTAAAACGATCTAATTGTCTTGCGACAAGAGTGATTTTTGCCTAGAAGAGATGCAAATGCTTTTCCTAAGAGATGCGAATAAATAAATTCAAGATACAACATTCCATGCAAGTATGTGAATCATAGACTTTTACTTCTATGCAACTATAAGGTTTGCAATGACCATTTCTTTTCCTTGCTAAAATCATGATGATTGACAATTTGGGAAATAACTTGCATAAAACCTACATAGATTTACATTAAGAGCTATGCCTACAACCCTTTCGTTTAATGCAATTGAATTTCAGGCTTTAATATGACATGCAACCTTTTCTAGATACAACTTCGATAAATGAAGTTCATGTATGACGAATGTCATAAGACTTATGCTGACTTAATCCGTTCTATGACACTTAATCCGTCTTAAAATGCAAGCATCTTTATATGCAACAGGTAAGTTCATGGTTTCATTTCCATGCAATGCAACTACTTGGACAACATCGACAACGATTATGTCATACAAATCTACAAGTAGAAAATTAATACCTAAATGACTTATGTGCTTTTCTTTTTCGTGGCCAATCAAAGATGTATTTAAACAATTTCATCTTTTTAAACCTAAGCAATATGCACTTACGATTTGCAATTTGGAAATGCAAGCAAGGAGCAACATGCAGCTAAAACTCTTAAGATGAATGAGTAATTTGCATTCATAACTTCCTCATGAAATTTAAACGTGTGTAATACATTCCTTTTATGCGGAATTAATCCTTTTAAGAACCTGGGCATGAGGACGCACTATGATGTCCACGTGTAAACTTGGGTTGGAGGCTCCCACGTGTGCGCCTCGCGTCTTTGGCTTTGGAGCCATCGTTGATGTAGTGGATTTGGACTCTGCAATTTGTCCTCGCCTTTATGCGATCTCCGAACTCCCTCTGGGCTGTGGGAAGTCAGCCTCAAAATCTGCCTACTTCCCCCTCATGCAGGAATTCCCTTTATAGGACGTGGATTTTAAGAAATCGGGGAAAAGGCCATGTGCACAAGGCTTATGGAAGCCTTATTTTAAGAAGCTTCCAAAAGCTTCTGTGTCAGAACATGACGGGGAGGGAAATGATTGGAAAGGAGGGGTGAAGGCGACGATTGAAGGAGATGAAGATGATGATGGTGATCGCGGCATTGAGGGCCGCCGTCTGGCGAATTGTGTGGCGTAGCAGGGTGGCGATTGGCGGGCTGCAGCACAGCGTCAATTCTCCTCTGACAGCGCGGCGCTCTCTTCTCCTTTTCCTCAAGCTCCAGGGATAGCCACCACGTGGATGGCTTGCATGCCTCCTCCCCTCCCCCATGCACTCCACCACTACGCCTTCCTCTTACACTCCCTCTCCCCCTGCCATGCATCGGCTGAGGGGAAGGGGTAATTATTAAAAAAAATTAGACTAAAGTTATCCATTAACCCCTTTTTTCCCATGAAGGGTGTTCCTGTGTGGCTTGCAGGATTTAGCCTTGGCCTTATCTGCACAACACGGTTGGGGTTTTATTAACACGCACACGGGGTAAACATTTAACTATCAACTTTTTATGATGTGGAAAATTACTTGGGGGTGCCTTATTGCGCGGGGTTTAAGGTCGACTTAATATGCCCCATCAAGTTGTAGAGGATGAGATTTTGGACAACATGGTACACGATCTATTTTCACAACAGGTTCGGGGAGAAGGTCACTCGACGAAGCCAGATGACCCACTATACGTAGCGTCATCTACTCTGTTGTATGAAGGTTATACGTACTCCGTTCTTCGTGTGTCCCTTGAGATACTTAACTTGCAAATAATTTATGGATGGAGTAATGTCAGTTTGAATGCGTTATTGAAGTAGGTATCAATTCAGTTTGGCTTATGAATCATAATATTAATTGTTCTATTTTGAAATCAGACACAAATATATTTTGGTGGTTTTTAAACTCACTTTTAAAAATATATGTAGGTTATTATCACAAATGCTTCCAAAAGGAAAAAAATTGCCAACTAAGAGAGAGCAAGCAAGACATTACTTGACATCTCTGGGAGGCCTCGATTATGTCAAGATCCATGCATGTGTCAATGTGATTGTGTCTTATTTCGTGGGATTCATGAGTTCGCACGAGAGTGTCCTGTTTGTGGTGAATCAAGATACGAAGTGGAGATGAAGTCAATGGATGTGCCTCGTAAGGTTTTGTGACATTTTCCAATTATTCCATGTATTCAACTTATGTTCAAGTGTAAGTCTATTGGAAAGCTCATGTCATGGCATACTAGTCATCGTTCAAGTGATGAAAAATGGAGGATCCCTACAGACACACCGACATAGCAACATATAGACAATTTGTGGTGTGTTTTCAAAGAAGAGCCAAGAAATTTGAGATTTGGTTTAGGTATGGATGGAATCAATCCATTTGGTATCAAAAGCACATCATACAATGTATGGCCAGTGGTATTGGTGAACTATAATATTCCTCCATCCATGCCAATTAAAAAAGGACATGTAATGTTGTCCCTTCTGATTCCTGGAAAGCACAAGGTAAAAAACATGGACATTTACTTAGATCCTTTGATTGAAGAGTTAGAAATGTTATGGGAAGATATTGAGGTGCAAGATACAAGCGCATCTGCATCCTCTAGGCCATGTTGTTGTGGACCATGCATGACTTTCCAGGATATGGAGAGTGTTCAGGTACATATATATAACTCTATATTTGAAATTCAAGACTTGAATCAATTGCATGTTATTAATTCACTTGTTTTTTCAGGTTTAACCACATCAGGATATCATGCATATCCTATTTGCGGTCCCTCTCTAGTTTCCTCTAGGCCGGCACATTTAAAGAAGGTTATCTATGACAATCATCATCGATTTCTTCCTATTGACCATCCCAAATATGTTCTCCATACTAATGGAATGACTCCACAATCTCTAACCATTCGAGATCGGAAGGAGAGATTGATTAATGCTGATAGCCACCCTCCACTCGACATGAGTCGGTAAGAAGTATATTTCTCTCGATTGACTTTAAAGTATTTAGCGCGATGAATTGTTTACATAATATACTGTTTGTTTGTTAGGTTCTCTATATTTTTTTGTCTTTCGTATTGGACTGAACTCAAGATCAATCACCTATTGGACCCCATGCACATATTCAAAAATGTTGTATCTACATTATGGGATCACTTGATAGGGGCTCCTGATTCAGTCAACGTAAGGAAGGATTTACGTAACATTGGTCGCATGAGACGAGCCTAGCCACGCATTGGACCAAGAGGAAATATTGAGCTACCCCATGCACCTTGGATGCTATCAAAGAACAAGGAAAAAATAGTGAAGGAATAGATATGTAGCTTTCGAACATCCACAAGATGTATGAGATGTCTCAAGGGAGCCTTCATAAAAAAAAAGAAAAGAGGTGTGGAGCAACTATCTGGTTTGAAGTCCCACGATTGGCACAAAATGATTCAAGTATATAGACGCAAACATAGACGCTCAAATAGATGCTAATATAGACGCGTACGTAAACATGGATATAGATGTGCATTTAGGCTTTATCATAATTTTTTTGTTTTTAAGATAAGTTTTGATAGTGAATTCTTATCATAAGTTTTAATGTATTTATGATGATTTTTGTGTATTTAAAATTGAGATCTTAGAATAATTAATACACTAGTTTTAAGTTTTTATGTAAACATATGAATGATAAATATTTTGATATTGTCATGAATTAGGTTTAATCATGTCGTCGTCATCACCTAGTGCGGTGCATGGATGTTGATGAGTCAATGAGCACATCCTCAAGTGAGAATGAAACATTAGGTCTTCGTAATCGAGATGCATGGCTATGATGAAAAATTAAATGCATGTGTGATCATTGTCGAGGGTGTATTTTTCGAGCATGTCGAATTGCAATGTCACATCTCAGCTTGTATGGAGAATGGGACCGAGAAAAATCACCAGTATTCATTGTTTTTTTTTTACCACTAAGATTGCTAGTCTATGTTACGGAAATTATATATCAATGTACATGAAACTCCCTTTTGTGGTTGAGCAGGATGCGGTGCCACATCCTCAGATGCTCCCTCCCGGGCGTCGAGAGGCTGCAAAATATCGACGCGAGGAGGCAGAGTCTTCAAGAAGAGTAGAGACTCATGACCATGATAGTAGCCCTCATGAAATGCCCCATCAAGTCATAGAGGATGAGATTTTGGACAACATGGTACACCATCTATTTTTGCAACCGATTCAGGGAGAAGGTCACTCTACGAAGCCAGATGATCCACTATATGTAGCATCATCTACTTCGTTGTTGTACGAAGGTTGTACATACTCTGTTCTTCGTGTGTCCCTCGAGATACTTAACTTGCAAACAATTTATGGATGGAGTAATGTCAGTTTGGATGCGTTATTGAAGTAGGTATCAATTCAATTTGGCTTATGAATCATAATATTAATTGTTCTATTTTGAAATCAGACAGAAATATATGTTGGTGGTTTTTTAACTCACTTTTAAAAATATATATAGGTTTTTATCACAAATGCTTCCAAAAGGAAACAAATTGCCAAATAAGAGAGAGCAAGCAAGACGTTACTTGACATCTCTGGGAGGACTCGATTATGTCAAGATCTATGCATGTGTCAATGATTGTGTCTTATTTCATGGGATTCATGAGTTCGCACGAGAGTGTCTTGTTTGTGGCAAATCAAGATACAAAGTGGAGATGAAGTCAATGGATGTGCCTCGTAAGGTTTTGCGATATTTTCCGATTGTTCCACGTATAAAACTTATGTTCAAGTGTAAGTCTATTGGAAAGCTCATGTCATGGCATGCTAGTCATCGTTCAAGTGATGGAAAATGGAGGATCCCTGCAGACACACCGGCATGGCAACATATAGATAATTTGTGGCCCGTTTCCAAAGAAGAGCCAAGAAATTTGAGATTTGGTTTAGGTATGGATGGAATCAATCCATTTGGCATCGAAAGCACATCATACAGTGTATGGCCAGTGGTATTGGTGAACTATAATATTCCTCCATCCATGGCAATTAAAAAGGGACATGTAATGTTGTCCCTTCTGATTCCTGGAAAGCACAAGGTAAAAAACATGGACATTTACTTAGAGCCTTTGATTGAAGAGTTAGAAATGTTATGGGAAGGTATTGAGGTGCAAGATACAAGTGCATCTGCATCCTCTAGAGATTTCACATTGAAGGCCATGTTGTTGTGGACCATGCATGACTTTCCAGGATACGGAGAGTGTTGAGGTACATGTATATATTTGAAATTCAAGACTTGAATCAATTGCATTTTATTAATTCACTTGTTTTTTCAGGTTTAACCACATCAGGATATCATGCATGTCCTATTTGCGGTCCCTCTCTAATTTCCTCTAGGCCAGCACGTTTAAAGAAGGTTATCTACGACAATTATAATCGATTTCTTCCTATTGACCATCCCAAATATGTTCTCCCTACTAATGGAATAACTCCACAATCTCTAACCATTCGAGATTGGAAGGAGAGATGGATTAATGCCGACAGCCACCCTCCACTCGGCATGAGTCGGTAAGAAGTGCATTTCTCTCAATTGACTTTAAAGTATTTAGCATGATGAATTGTTTACATAATATATTGTTTGTTTGTTAGGTTCTCTATATTTTTTTGTCTTCCGTACTAGACTGAACTCAAGATCAATTACCTGTTGGACCCCATGCACATATTCAAAAATGTTGTATCTACATTAAGGGATCACTTGATAGGGGCTTGTGATTCAGTTAATGTAAGGGAGGATTTACGTAACATTGGTCGCATGAGACGAGCCTAGCCACGCATTGGACCTAGAGGAAAGATTGAGCTACCCCATGCACCTTGGATGTTGTCAAAGAACGAGGAAAAAATAGTGAAGGAACAAATATATAGCTTTCGAACACCCACAGGATGTATGAGATGTCTCAAGGGAGCCTTCATAAAGAAAAAGAAAAGAGGTGTGGAGTAACTATCCGGTTTGAAGTCCCACAATTGGCACAAAATGATTCAAGTAAGGGTATCTCTAACCATGAATATAGTAATTAGTGAAGTAACTATGTGTAAACTTTGGGGTATGATGACTTTTTCCTCAACTAATCATTTGATCTATGAATATTGTTTACATTCAGTTCGTACTTCCTACTAGCATATCCCATTGTGTATCCAAAGATGTACGTGATATCATTTACAAGATGGGAGAGCTTGTGAGGTATGTATACATTGTATTTTTTCATTATATATCTTTGAATTTCTACACAAAAATAAACAATTCTCAAATACATCCTGACAGATACGTGAGCTTGAAGGAAATTGATCCAAACACATTGCAAGATGCTCGAGTATTATCTGTTGAGGTGGTTTGTTTGGTGGAGGAAATTTTTCCTCGATCCACTTTGACTACTCAATTACATTTACTCGTACATTTGATTGATGAGATCGCACTTTGTGGGGCAGTTCATGTAAGGTGGATGTTTTTTCTTGAGCGCTTCATGAAAATCTTGAAAGATTTTGTGAGGCAAAAAGCACGGCCTGAGGGAAGCATGGCTGAGGGTTGGTTAATGCAATCATCCCTTGTTTATATCTCTGAATATCTTGTTGAATTGGATCCCTCTCAACCATGACTATGAAAAGATAATGAAGACTTGAGGATGACCTCTATAGTACCTCAAGGAAAAGGAATGAGTAAAGTGCTAACAAAAGAAGAACTTCGTAAGTTCAATAGTTTTTGTGTGCTCAATAGTGATGTAATGAGCAAATGGGTGACACTATATAATGAAGCAAGGGCAAGAAGAAAAAGCGAAAGACAAGAATTTTGCACTAGATATGGACGTAATGTCTCATTTCCAGATCATCTAAATGCACTCCCACGTCATATTGATATAGATTGGTTACATGAGGAAATGGAGAGAATGGAAAAAGATGAGTAAATTAATATATCTCAAGAAGAGTGGGAATATACACGAGGTTGCTTATCAAAGGTGAGACATACTATCAATTAATTTGTTTCTATAAGTTTTATTTTATATAAATAATTGACATGTTTGATCTTTTATCTTTTACTACTAGTGCACATTATTCAATGCACTTTGGTGTGAGGGTAAACATCTTCGAACTCAACGTATAGATGAAAAGAGAAATACCCAAGATTGTGGTGTCCTTGCTCACTTCGAGGATGCCAATGGTACCATGGAAGGTTATTGTGGCTTGATCCAAGATATTCTGAAGCTTGACTTCAGACGATTCTTTATATATGTACTGGATGTGAAGTGGTTTAAAGAAGTGGTAACAAATGGTGAGCATTGCACAATCAGACATCATCCAAGTGGTTTTGTAATCATTGACTCTACAAAATTTCACCAAAACAAGAATGACACATTAGTACTACCTCAACAATGTGAGCAGGTATATATGCAAAGGCTAATTTTTTAATATGTATACATGTGATACATATACACAATATAATAAGTATTTAAGTTTCTTGCTTTTGTTTTTCAAATACAGGTTGTGTATCATCCAATGGTAAACAATAACCGATGGTGGTATGTCATCCCTATATCTAATCGTTCAAAACCAATATATGGTAATATTACCGACATGGAGATAACAGATGACAATCCAACAATTAATGATGATGTGCATGATGATACCATAATGGATTATATGCGTGATATAGTACAAGATGAACCTCGCAAGGATGTTCAAGGAAACGCAGAAGAAGACAATAATGTGATTGTCGATGATATTGATGAAGTTATTGAGCAATATAGCAACACATCTAATAGTGGGATAGACTTATTTGTTTCGCTACCTCTTGGTAACATAGACCTAGAAGTAGATAGTTTAGCAAGGGCTGATCTCATTGAAGATGAGATGGATCATTCACTGTAACATACTTAATTTGCTTAATGATTCAATGTGTATTCTTAATTCTATGGTTTTTATCATGCGCACACGTGCATACTCAAGAATCAATAGTCAAGTTTAAAGCTAAATTGAATTTTCCATAATAAAAAGAAAGTATTTTTTATCATCTTCAAGTAGAGAAATTACAAGATACATATTGCAATGCTTGCTACTAATTGTAAGGTTACTGTCGCTTGCTGTTAATTACTTATATCAGGCTTGTCAACTAGAGGAACTGCCATTCATTAGAGAGCAATGAAAAAGTAATTATTAACTCTATTTTTTTAATTCAATGATTCAATGTGTATTCTTAATTCTATGGTTTTTATCATGCGCACACGTGCATGCTCAAGAATCAATTTCAGGTGGTTAAATAATTATTAACTTTGGTTTTTTAATTATATTAATTCCAATTTTAGGTGGTTAAATAATTGCACGTCTATATTGGTGTCTATTTGCGCGGATATATAGATGCAAAATTTGCATCTATTTACACGCACTTTTACCCGCACATATAAACGCAATAATAGACGTGCCCGACTTTGCGCGTCTATGCCTCGTTTCTGTTGTAGTGCTAGACCTAACCTCTCCATCAAGTGTGAACTTATGATATTGACAGAGGATCCAGTGTCCACGATAGCGTGCTCCACTAATATTCCATCCACGTATGCTAGAACCCTAGGGCAATGCTTTTCAGCATGATCGAACCAATCTTCCCCCACTCTAGCTATGCCCAAAGGTTCTATTATATACCCTATACGCAGGATTTTCTTGAATTCCTTGCATACTCCTGGAGAAAGTTTAATCAATTGTAGGAAATTCAGTCTGGTTTGACTTTGCAAAGGGAACTTGCTAGATCAAAGTCATGGTAATTAGCCAAAGTTCTCTTCTCGCGCCAAACCATTCTCTCCTTTGGTCTTTCAATCGGCTTTGGTGCCTATTTTTTAGCCTTTACCTTCTTTCTTGGAAATCCTTTATCCTCCTTGGGATCAACTTTACTGCCAACAGGTCTTAACGGTCCACCTTCCTTATCAGGATTCAGGACTTGCTTTTCCTTAGCATCTTGTTTAGGGCTTCCCTGGAAAGGTTTTACAATTCCTTTGTCACCCTCTTTAATCTTTTGACCTCTTGTTATGGCTCGTAGATTAGAAGTTTCAGCATCATTGACACGTACAGCCTCAATAAGGCTAAGTCCACTGCCATGAGGTAACTCCTCTACAATAGCCTTTCCTCTTTACAGTATTTGCCTTGGTCCATCATCTTGCTGGAGATTATTCCCTTGTCCGCAATGGTTAACTGGACCTGGTTGTTTACTACCTTGTTGGAGAGAACTGATCTTACTCCAACAGGTAGTGGCTAAGTGGCCAAACTTCTCGTAAATATCACATTTGACATTCAAGCAATTCCTAGGGAAATGTTGGTCCCCACACCTCTTATAGCTGAATCTTGAGGGGGCACCCTCTTCAAGGCATCGACTCCCTATCAAATTCTGCTACTTCTTAAGGAAATTAACATCCACAGCTATTTGTCGATATTGTTCAGAGATTATATCGGTGTAGTGCTTCATCATGTCCTTAACTTCACCAAGGACATTAGAAGCACTTGACTCATAGCCGCGATCGTCAGTCTGCCGCCCCATGGGCCTAACCACTTGATTAGGAATTAGCCGCTGACCAACTGGGACAACATTAGGATTCATTGTTTGGTTTCCACCACTATTTAGCAAGGCCGCCTGACTAGCCATAGGCATAGTCATGCTAGGAGGAGCTGGTAACATAGGCAAATTCGACATAATACTCCCTCTACCACTCGTATTTAACATGGGGTCCCCTTGACTCCCATTGGTCAAGGCCAAATTATTACCATTCCAATTTATCCTTGCTGCATAAGCCGCTTGCAAGCGCGACTCTAGTCCTTCTGCTTGGATAATGACAGTGTCAATATCGGCCAAAGCAACACTACTCAGCTGCACCTGGATATTAAAATCCAATCCATGTAGGAAATATTGCAACTTTGCAGCCCCGCTGGAATGGGAATAAAACCGTTAAGTTTGCGAAGAACTTGCTTTAGTTTCTTGGCATATGCCTGGACATTCTCATTTGGCTCTTGGCGTGTTACATTCAGAACATGCAACCAATATTGTCCACCCTTCTCATGGGAAAACTCCCTACGAAAAGCCGTAAAGAATTGGGCACTACTAGTTATGGTTCCGACTTCTAGACCGTAATACCACACTGCCGCTCTTCCTTTTAATGTCATGTTGAAGAACATCATTAGGTGTCCTTCATCTTGGATTCGATAGTTGAACATGAGTGTTTGAAACTCCTTAATGTGGAGTTCTCCATCTTCTTCTACTAACCCATGGAAAATGAAAAATGGTGCTCCTAATGCTGATAAATCCAGTGTACCTGCTGGAATTGCGATAAGTTGAGCCATGGCTACAACCGGATTGACAACAGGAGTTTGTGTAGGCAGCACTACACCCCCACTTGTTGTGGGTTGATTAACTGGAAATAGGGAAGTACCAAGGCTTCCACTTGCACTCAAAGAGCTACTCATAACACCTAGGTTACTAGAACCACTGCCACTTATGCGTAACGGGCTGCTCCTTTGAGGAGAATAGCATCTTACAATCTCCAACTGTCGTCTAGCCCTCTCAGCACGTTCTTCTTTTTGTATTTCGCCTTAACGGTCCTTGTCAGAGGACATAAACCAACTATTTGGTCCCTAAAAACCCTAGATTCGAGAACCACCACTTGTTGGTGGCTCCTGGTAGACGCACCACTGATGGGACCTAAAATAGGCCAGCACTGGCTATGGCAGTAGCCGGACCTCATGCATACAACAGACAACCCCACCACACAGCCTCGCGGGCCAGGAGTGTCTAAAACTCACTTTTCACTAAATGCTTATGACGATTTTGCATTTGTATCCAATATGTAGTCCAATGTTCACTTTCCCTTCTCCTCATCACAGGGAGATCCCATAACATATAGTCATAATGTCTCATAATACACACATAGGGAAGCACCTCTCGGCTGATTGTCGCGGCTCCACTGCAACTCTTCTACACCTCGGGGATTGGCCCCAAGATGCGTCGCTAATACATATAACATTCACACAAACTCCACTCTTTCATAATTTAGCATTCCAGGAGATTTTGATTGCCTCACAAAACTTTCCCCAATGGAAGCACCCGTCTAACCCACAACTTAGGTTTCCTGTCCTCTCAGCATTGGTCAAAGTTTATCAATCAAGTGCAATGCATTCCAAGAGATACCACGTGGCATGCTTGATGCAAGGTGTATGACGATTGTGCACAACCATTTTATGTTTAAAAAACCAACCATGTGAGGTGTGGAAAACAGCTCTTTCATGAATTTTAACTAAGCGTTACGTGTTGCGCTGCTTTAGGGACTAGCACCGGAACTTTCGTACTACTAATCGCCTATATTTAATTATGGAATGATCCCTAAATGCTATGCACAAAGAGGGAAATCAGACTTTGTATCTTTTCAGCAATTAGATCGTCGCACAAACTTCCTCCCCCCCCCTCACCGTTTAGGTGTTGCTGTGGTGCATAGATGCAAATGGTTGTTTTGTATCATTTTTATATGTAAAAACCAATAAACACATACTATAACACAAAGGACGAGGCCAAACTGAGGCTGAACCTCATGCTTTAACCTCGCCAAACATTCACACACATAAATCTTATTTTTCTATTTTTTTTAGCGTGAAAATCCTAATTTTCTTCATTTTTCACTTTTTTTTATTTATTATTCATGGAAAATAAGTATTTTCAAATTTATTTGTGTGGCCTTATTATTTTGACTAAAACTTAACATTTTCTCTGAGTTTATACCATTTCCACTCCTTTCTTCCAACTCAAAATCGAAAAAAACCACTAATTTCTATTAAAAATGACATTTTATGGATTTTAAAGAATTAATATAACGGCTCTAAATCATCACGGGTTCTGCGGTTTTGTAGTTACAGCCCTCCAACATGATGAAACAAGGTTTAAACAAAAATTCATCGCATATGAACAACATTTGGACCATGAAACAACAAAAACAATCAAATTTATTTGTAAAATTGGAGCATACCACGTGTCTTGCGTGTTGCGGGTTTTTTAATAATTATTCTGGGCAGCCCACGGACCCAATTAGCAACCATTATTCAGTGTTGAACCTTTTTCCTCAGCCTCTTCATCTTGAAGCAATCCTATCACAGTCGGACAAGCATCCTTCAGCCCCTCTTCTTCTTGACTTCTTGCATACAAACCACTGCTAGAGGAGAGAGATGGAGGAGAGAGAAATACTAGATCTGCATCTCCACAACTGGGCAACCATTGGAGGAGCAGGTTGGAGTGATGGAGAGTGAAGATAGGAAGAAGAACAGGCCCAAGATTGTCAAGATTGTGGGAGAGAAGGAAGGAGTCTCACTTGTAGCTTTCTTGCTTGCACAATGGGGGAATACACACAAGGGTGGAGGCTGAAAAACAGTTTTCCTCTTCTTAGTTGTGGAAGCCAAAAGAACTCAAGTACAAAGAAATAGAAGAACCCTATATATGGGTCTCAAACCAAACTCAACTAACTAAGGTGGCATACTAACTGAGCCACGAACTAGAGTAGATAAGGATAGCTATCATGTAGCTATTATTCATGGGCGGTGTACCAACCGCGTCTGCAACTGACAAGTCGGTGACATAAATACACAACGGTCACCCTGGCGTATCACGAGTGGAGCTCGATATCTCAACACTCCCCCTCGAGCTCAATCCCAATTCCTGCACACCAAGCAGGTCTCTGAACTTACGCAGCTTCTCTACGCCCAATGCCTTCGTAAATATGTCAGCTACCTGATCCTCTGTGCTGACATAAACTAGATCAATAAGACCTAGTAAAACCCTCTCTCGCACATAGTGATAATGCACCTCAATGTGCTTTGTTCTAGCATGATAGACTGGGTTATTTGCCAAGTGTATACTACTCATGTTGTCACAATAAATGACAACTGGCCCATCTGTAGACTGATGCATATCATAAAGTAGCTTATGCAACCAAGCTACCTCACATGCAGCCATTGCTGCACCCCTGTACTCAGCCTCTGTGCTCGACAAGGCAACTGTAGGCTGTTTCTTGCTGCTCCAAGTGACTGCAGCACTCCCAAAAGAGAACACATATCCACTGGTAGATCGTCTATCAGAAATACTACCAGCCCAATCAGCATCAGTGTATCCATGCAACTGTATCTGAACCCCAGTCTCATAAAATAGTCCATACTGCAATGTGGACTTCACATACCTGAGTATGCGTCTAGCTGCATCCAAATGCGGTTTCCTTGGAGCCTGCATAAACTGACTTACCAATCCAACAGCATAGCTCAAATCTGGCCTGGTAATAGTCATATAAATCAAACTTCCTACTATGCGTCTGTACATAGTAGGGTCTTCCAGAAGCTCACCTGCATGTGTGCTCAGCTTCACATTCTGCTCCAAAGGAACTGAAATAGGCTTACAGCCTGTCATCCCATATTTGGACAGCATGTCCAATCCATACTGCCTCTGCAAGAGCTGTATCCCACTTGGTGATCTAATCACCTCAATGCCCAAGAAATAACGCAGCTCTCCCAAATCCTTCATCTCAAACTTCTGCTTCAATAGCATTTTCACATGAAGGATATCTTCATCACTATCACCTGTCATAATCAAATCATCAACATAAATGACAAGTAGCATAATACCTTTCTCTGTTTTTCTCACATAAAGTGAGAAATCTGCCTTGGAAATCTGAAAGCCAATAGTGACAAGATACTGTCCTATCTTGTCAGACCATGCTCTAGGTGCTTGCTTCAAGCCATACAAAGCTTTCTTCAACCTGCAAACAAACTCAGGATGAACAGCATGCACATAACCTGGTGGCTGCTCCATATAGACCTCTTCTTGCAAATCACCGTGCAAGAAGGCATTCTTTACATCCATCTGATGTAAAGACCATCCCTTTGATGCAGCCATAGCAATGACTACTCTTACGGTTGCCATCCTTGCAACCGGACTGAATGTTTCTTCATAGTCAATGCCATATGTTTGTGCATACCCCTTGACTACTAATCTTGCCTTGTATCTGTTCACAGAACCATCAGCATTGTGCTTCACCTTATAAACCCACTTACAGCCAATTGCATTCTTACCTTTAGGCAAAGGTACCAATTCCCATGTAGCGTTTGCTTCCAAAGCATCCATTTCTTCATCCATGGCTTTCTCCCATTTTTCTTTTCCCATGGCTTGCTCAAAAGAAGTGGGTTCTGGTTCCTGTATCACCTTGACCATATATGCATAGTGAATGGCTGTAAATCCATCATATTTCAGCCTATCCACAGGATACCTAACTCTGGTAGACCTGCGCAAAGTGGGTTCACTCCCAGGTGCTCTCAAAACATCCCTGGTCTTCCTTACTCCAGGTGTAACAATAGAAGGAATACCCAACTCATCATCAATGCTCTGTTCTGAGCCACTGGATTCACCATCCACATAAGAGTGACCTGCATTCACATCAAACATGGGCTGATCAACCTTCTCTTTTCCTTTTCGTGATACCTGCATACCACTATCTGCATTACTTTGAGAAGATTCTCCTGATCTCAATCTGCCTGTCCATGGCGAAGAATGTGAACCACTGCTAGAGGACGCTCCAGGTCCACTAATATTTTGTGACTGCTGCTGTGAATTCTGTGCAGCATTACCATTTTGTGCATCTACATCATCAATCACATTTACTGGTTTATACCAGCTACTCATCTCATCAAAAACAACATCTCTGCTCACTGTAAACTTATGAGTAGAAGGGTTATAGCATCTATACCCTTTTTGCTGCAGAGAGTAACCAATAAAGATGCACTTCTCAGCTTTTGGATCCATCTTGGATCTCAGCTCATCTGGCACATGTACATAGGCAATGCAACCAAAAATTTTCAAATGAGAAATATATGGTTTCCTACCAGTATACCTCTCCTCTGGAGTCATTCCATGTATTGCTGCAGTGGGAGTCCTGTTCATTATGTAGACTGCTGTAGCAACTGCTTCAGCCCAATAAAAATCTGGCAAGTCTTTTTCATTGAGCATGGCACGAGATACCTCTCCAATATGCCTGTTTTTCCTTTCTGCAATTCCATTTTGTTGTGGGGTATAACTGCATGAATATTGCTGCTTTATGCCATGCTCCTGCAAGAACTTTGCAAACTCATTTGAGAGGTACTCTCCCCCTCCATCTGACCTTAGGCATTTTATTTGCAGACCTGTTTCTTTTTCAGCCATAGCTTTAAGGGTTTTGAAATGCCCAAAAACTTCACTTTTCTTTTTCATAAAATACACCCAAACTTTTCTGCTATAGTCATCAATAAAAGTGACAAAATAATGACAGCCTCCAAGAGATGCAGGTTTAGTAGTCCACACATCAGAGTGGATTAATTCCAATGGCTTCTCACTCTCTTGAACATGTCTAGGAAATGGTTTCCTTGCCTGTTTTCCAAACTGACAGGCTTCACATACCTTATGCATTTCTGCAACCTTGAATTTTGGCAATCCTGCAACTATATTTTGGGCCTGCATTGATTTAAGTCGCTGTACATTAACATGACCAATGCGTTTATGCCAGATATCAATATCTGCAACTACACCGGTCCCATGTGCAAACATTGCTGCACTCAATTCAGACATGTCTGCATCCAACGTAAACATTCTGCCCTTCTTCTTTCCTTTTGCTATCAAGCGACCTTTATTTTTCATATCCTCAACAAAGCATCCATGAGGATTAAATCTAACCTGCAAGCCCTGCTCAACCATTTGACCGACAGAAACCAGATTCTTGGTGATATTCGGGACATGAAATACATCGGACAGGTATTTCTTTTTCCCATCCTGCATAGACAAGGGAATTTTTCCAATCTGCACAATAGGATGTGCAGTATCATCACCAGTCTCCACAAATCCTGGTTTTTCCATTTTCCTTGCATCCTCCATCCATTCTGCATGACCTGTCATGTGGTTTGATGCACCTGAGTCAACATACCATACATCATTGCTTTCTTCTGCACTTGTCACAGAATTGTTCATGTGCTGCACCATGAACAAATGCTCATTTCTGTCATCACCCTGTCTGCTAGAAGATGCATAATTCCCTTGTTGCAGTTTTCCATTCATGATGTCATTCTGCTTTTTATAGCAGTCTTTAGCCATATGACCCATTTTACCACAGTAGTAGCATTCAACATTACTGTTTGCATTTTGACCTCTTTGCCATCCACCACAACCTCTTTGGCTCCCCCTGCCTCTAGAGTTACCATGTCCTCCTCCATAGGACTGGTTTTCTTGAGTTTGCTGCATATTCTGATTTCTACCACGGCCTCCTCTACCTCTGCCTCTACCTCTTCCAGCATTTGAGTAGAAGACAACTTCTTTTGAAGTTCCTCCTGAAGAAGATGCACCACCATTTCTCTGCTCCTCAGAAATTAGAAGAGCAATCAACTCCTCAAAATCAGGAAATCTTTCACGAACTGAAATGGATGTCCGAAACTGTGCATAATCCTTTCCTAGACCATTCAAGGTCACAGAAACTAAATCATCATCTTCCACTGGTGACCCAATGGAAGCAAGTGCATCTGCAATCTTCTTCACCTTCATGTGGTAGTCGTTGATGCTCATATTTTCTCTTTGCACATTGTGCAACTCTTGCTTGAGCTGCATTTTCCTGGCTTGCGTATTTGTGCTATACATTTTTGACAAAGTATCCCATGCCTCCTTTGGCGTACTTGCATCCTAAATATGCACAATCATAGAGTCTGAAATGCTGATAGACAGCCAGTACATAACTTTCCTGGCTCTCTCATGCCATGCTTTGAATGCCTGCATTTGCTGTTGATTGGGAACATCAGGAAGAACTGGTTCTTCTTCATTTCCTGCAACAAATTCCCAATATCCTTTTCCCATAAGGAAATTCGTCATTCTAAACTTCCATGCCTGGAAGTTGTTCTTGTCAAGCTTTTCAGTTACAATCTGTGAAAGAGAATCAGACGCCATTATAGAACACTGCGAAAAATTCTGTCACTGCAAAAACTCAGCTTCACCCTCACAAGGGCAAATCTGCAAAACTGGCGAAAGTGGTATTTGACCACACAGTCACTTCCTAGTGACGATTTTGCATAAACCAGAACCAAGGATGATTCTGAAACTCCCAATGTCTCTGCGCACAAGCATACGATGCAATTTCTACAATAACTTTTCACCGACCTGTAGAACAGTGGCTGCACAGCATAAAACTGAGCCTTTTCCTGAGTGCGTGCAGAAAACTTCCGCCTTCAAAACAGGCCCCGAAATGGCCTCAAATAAAAAAAACAGGGTCGCCAAGGGCTAAAGCCCTGTCCCGCAGCATATACTGCCCTCTTGCTTCACCGCGAAGGGCGTCTCAACCTGAGACAGTGCACTCTTGCAATTTCCGGCTGTGCTACCTGCAGAGATCTGCTCCCAAAACAGAAAATGAAAGCAACACTGCTCCTCTTACCAGAACACCGCGAGCTTGGCTTGCTTTCTTGAGCTCCTTACCACGAACAAGGCTCTGATACCATGTCAAGATTGTGGGAGAGAAGGAAGGAGTCTCACTTGTAGCTTTCTTGCTTGCACAATGGGGGAATACACACAAGGGTGGAGGCTGAAAAACAGTTTTCCTCTTCTTAGTTGTGGAAGCCAAAAGAACTCAAGTACAAAGAAATAGAAGAACCCTATATATGGGTCTCAAACCAAACTCAACTAACTAAGGTGGCATACTAACTGAGCCACGAACTAGACTAGATAAGGATAGCTATCATGTAGCTATTATTCATGGGCGGTGTACCAACCGCGTCTGCAACTGACAAGTCGGTGACATAAATACACAACGGTCACCCTGGCGTATCACGAGTGGAGCTCGATATCTCAACAAAGATCAGTTGGGGGGTTGTTCTCTGACCCCATAACCCATCTCTCCATTTCTCTCCATGGCGCCTCCATTTTGGCCTGCGTGAAAAAAAACGAAACCCCCCTCCCCCCACGTTTTTTGATTTTTGGGGGAGCAAGGGTCAAACCCTTTGGTCTCTCCTAAAGTCCTTTCCCACTTGGCATTTTGGCCTTTGGCCTTCCGGGCATTCCCTTTTCTACGTCCGGTACCCGAATCATGGTTTGAAAAATCCTAGCATCCATCTTGAAGTCCTCCACTGTCGAGAAACTCCCAGGGTCTCATCTATCATACCAAAAAATTATGAAAACTCCCTGACCGCCATCCAGTGGCTTTTTTAAGCACTTTTCGGGCATTGCTGCTTAAAATCGTACTGATTGCCACCGCCGCCTTCGACGAAGTCTATTTTTCCACTGATATTCGTAATTTTTGGAAAATCTTAAGCACTTCTCGGCATCAAAAGTCATCTTTCAAACCCCAAGTCTCAACGGGAGCTCTGAATCAGAACCAGAACAGAGGAACCTCTGGATCAACCCAACCTATATATACAGTAATTACTGAAGCTTCGCAAAACCCTACTACAAGTACTTGAGGAGGTGGAAATCTGAAGGACTACTTATCCAACTCAGTTGCAAGTATCAAGAAAGAGCTTATGGATGTGATTACAGAGCAGCTACAGACGCTGAAGGTGAATACCGCCAATATATTCACTCCTGCGGGAGCTGGGAGAGATGTGATGTGTTCTAATACATGGTGCGGAAAGTGTCATCAAGCGGGACATTTAGCCACTGAATATACCCAAAAACCAACCATTCTTGGAGCCTTTTGTTCCTACTGTTTGAGGAAGAACCATACAAAGGATATTTGCTCTCTGAACGAGATACACAAACAAAGACAGAAATATGAAAATGCAAGATTCAACTTGCTAGAATCCAAAATGAAAACACAGGATATTGGATAAAAGCCTAGGGAGTTTGGTCCTAATTTCGGTCCAAGGAGGTTTCCCTCTCAAAGTTACAGAGAACGACAATTTGGCGGTGGTCAGAGATCAGAGGTAGAATGTTATAGGTGTGGAGAAAAGGGTCATATCTCCCCAAATTTTCCAAACCCTAGAAGATCTATGGATTATAAGCCCTTATGCAACAGTAGATGCAAAGGAGAAGGCCACACTACAAAGGACTGTCCAAGTCCAGCCCCTGTCAAGGCCAATGCCACTGATAGCCAATAGAAGGTACAAGAGCCTGTCTCCAATTTGGTAGAGTTGGAAGTTACCGCTATCACACACTCCAAGAAGAAGGAACCAGTTGTCCAGAATGAGAATAATTTCCCTACCAAGATGGAAGTTCAACCTGCCAAAACAGAGGGATAGAGCAGTACAGGACAAAACAGTGTAGTACAGAGCATTGCACTGCCACAGAGAGTCACAGAGACAGTCCCAAAAATAGGACCAGAGGTCTAGGAGATAGACGATGCAGAAGCACCTCCAGAAACAGAAGAAGTTCCGATGTTGCCATTGCTAGAAGGAAAAGGAAAGATGAAAATAGATGTAGCCCCATTCCCCAGCAGATTGGAGAAGCCCATGGATCCTATCAAAGAATATGACTTGGTAAAAGACCTAGACACTTTTAAACCAAACCTAACATTCTGATGATGCTATCTCCCAGTTGCTAAAAGAAATTCAAAAGCATCTTGACAAGAAGACGTGGACTAAGGATTGGTCCTTCAACAATGACCAAGACCAATAAGGCCCCGAGATCTGTAAAAAGGAAGTAGATGTGGCTAACACCTTCCTAGATCCTGGAACCCCAGAGATTAGTGTATGGATAGAAGGATGCTTTATTTCAGATGCACTGATTGATGGGGGCTCATCAATAAACATAATGATGGATGTGATAATGAAGGACTTAGGGTTGCAAGGAATTCAACTTACACAGTGGCTTATCAGATTGGCAAACCAAAGAAAAATTAAACCGTTGGGTATCCTCCCATACGTAAAAACAACCCTTGCAAGAAAAGATTACTGGCTAACCTATCTAGTGGTTAAACCAAATTCTTATAGGACCTCATACCCTTTGCTATTGGGAAGACCTTGCATTTTTGAAGCGAGAGCCAGGATGGACTGGTTCAAAGGAACCCTAACCCTAGGCCGAGGACCCAACAAAGTGGTGTTGAAATTGTATGGATCGCAAAAAGACAATGGATCCACATCCATCGAAGTCATAACCGACTCCTCCAATGAGGTAACAGATGGTACATCAAGAGACGAAGAGGCTGTTAAACAGATCTTTCCCAAGAAAACTGAGGCACAGTCCCTAACAGTGGGCACTGTAAGCCAACTACCAAAGGAAGCCAAGTCTTTGTCTATGGGAGAATACCTCCTGCCTCAACTAGAATTGACCTCTGAAATCACCTCTGATAGTGAAATAGAAGCATGGATGTACTGTTCTCCCTATTACATGCCAGTCACAGAGACAGTAGTAGAGACAGAGCCATAGACAAAAGCAGAAGCAGAAACAGATACAAAGACGGAGGATATGTTCTTCTCCTACAGTAGGGCATTACTCGTTGGAAGGTGATAGAAGCATTACATAGGCCAAATGGCAGCACTCTATAGGCATAGGTCCCCCATTATGTGTGGTGAAGGTTGTTTTTCATTGGTCCTCTTCTACAATTTGGACTTGGTTATATCCACTGAATCCATCGAAGAGGGAATAGAGCTCATGGCCTGCCATTGTGTCCAACAGTTGGTTTGTAAAAGGGAGAGGGAAATGATCCTTATTCGTCTTCAAATTGAGCTTTCGAAAGTCTATACATATTCGAAGTTTCCCATTCTTCTTAGGTACTACCACAATGGGAAAAACCCATTCACTGTTAGCCATGGGATAAATGAACTCGGCTTCAAGAAGTTTCAATAATTCAGCCTTCACTAGAGCAGAATAATTAAGATTCATACACCTTTGTCTTTGCCTTACAAGTTTGGCATCAGGCTCTAGGTCAATGTGATGTTTGCATATTGTGGGATCAATCCCCTTTAGATCCTTATATGACCAAGCAAACACGTCTAAGTTCTCCTTTAGTAAGTCTTGTAGGACCACTAGTTCTTCTTCTAGAAGATTGAGACCCACTTTTAGGTGAGATTCAGTACCATTAGTATCCAAGAACGTCACTTATCTTTCACCTTCCACTTCGTGGATAAATGTCCCACGGATTGCTTCTGGATAGAGGCCTGACTCTTTCAAGGGAGTAGTGTCATCGTCTGATGCTCCACTACAACCAGTGTTCTCCTTCTGAACAGATGACTCATATGTCTGTGGAGATTGCTGGAAGAGTATCAGAGCTTTGTTTGCTTGTGTGTGAGTGGTAATTTCTTCTGGACTTAGGGATTCATCTTCAGAGGATGCATCCAGGAATGTCACATAGCATGGACCTTCTAGAATTCGTGGCTTTGATGGTTCTCGCTTCTATTTGATAGGGGGCATCATCATCATCTTTTCTCCAGAATGAATGGTCAGGGCTATAGGAGCCACTGGTGAACTTAATTTTTATTCCTTGGATCCATTGCTTATGCAGATTCTGCATACTTTGTGGTCCATTGGTCAACCCAAATGGAACCATGATCATTCCATCCAATACCCCGAGATCTTCGGCCTTTGAGATCTCTGTAGAGACATCAACAAGATTGTGTTTCATTAAGGTGTATCTTGATGACTTCTGTGTCTATAGTTTAATCCGTGAGCACTAGGGACACCTAGAGCAATGTTTTGACAGTTGCCAAGAGTATGGGATTTCTCTCAACCCTGACAAATGTGTCTTTGGCATCTCATCGGGAGTTCTTGTGGGTCATATTGTCGAGTCTGCACAAGGGATTACAATGGACCTGGCGAAGATTGAGAAAATTGCCGCCTTGGCAGCACCAACAAACCTCAAGCAATTGAGAGGATTTCTTGGCCATGTGGGTTACTATAGAAGATTTATTGCATATTTTGCAACCAAGGTAGCCCCTCCGCACAAGCTCCTAAGGAAAGATGTGGATTTCCTTTGGACTGATGACTATGAAGAAGCCTTTAATACCCTAAAACATCACCTTATCCAAGCACCTATCTTATATCCTCCTGATTGGACGAAGGAGTTTCATGTGCACATAGATGCATCAATTGAAGGGCTAGGTGTTGTCCTATGTCAAAAGAGCCCCTTTAAATTATATCAACCGATATATTATGCAAGTCGAAAGGTCACTGATAGGGAATGTAACTACACAGTGACATAGCTTGAGTGCTTGGCAATGGTGTTTGCACTAGAGAAGTTTCGACACTATCTATTGTCAACACATTTCAAGTTCTACGTGGATCATGAAGCCATGTCCTTCTTGATGAACAAAGTAGATGTTAAAGGACGACTGATGAGATGGTTGCTCCTATTCCAAGAGTTTGATTTTGAAGTGCTCACTAAGCCTAGCCATTCCCATATCCTATCCGATCATCTATCATGGATCCCTCAAACTACAAGAGAGGAATAGGATGATTCACACCTTCCTAATGCTTCCTTGTTTCTAGTTGAAACAGTTACTCCCTGGTATGCAAACATAGCCAACCTCCTAGCAACTCAACAGTATCCTCCTGATATCTCAAGCCATGAGAAGCAAAATCTTCTGTTAGAATCAGCCCCCTACACTTTGCTAGGCGGTGCACTGTACAAGAGAGGCACAGATGAAGTATTGGGAAGATGTGTTGCAGGAGATGAAATCGATATAGTATTGAAAGCATGCCATGACAAACCATGTGGTGGACACTTCATAGGAGAAGCGACAGCGAGGAAGGCTTTGTTGGCAGGATACTGGTGGCCAACCCTCCACAAGGATGCATATGACTACTGTAAGAGATGTGATACTTGTCAACGAATGGGGAAACCCACCAAAACAAGTGCCATGCCACTGTAACCTATTCTTTCCCTAAAGCCATTTGAGAAGTGGGGGTTTGATTTTTTGGGTCCCATTGATCCACCCACCAGATGGAAACAGAACAGATATATCTTAATGTGTAAGGATTATGTCACAAAGTGATGTGAAGCTAAATCCCTGAAGCAGGACGATGGTAACAGCGTAGCTCTGTTCATGTACGAAAATATTATCACCCATTTTGGCAGTCCCCTCAAGCTGGTAAGTGACAGAGGTACTCATTTCCTTAACAAAATCATGGAGGATCTGACGGAGCTGTATAAGATCCGCCATCGCAAGTCCACCTCTTACTACCCTAGAGCCAACGACCAAGTTGAAGTCACCAATCGCATCCTTTGCTCGATCTTGACAAGAATAATTGCCGCACATCATCGCGACTGGGATGATTGACTTACAGAGGCCCTCTTTGGGCATACAGAACCTCCCATAAGGCAGCTACAGGACAGACCTCTTTCCAGCTGGTGTATGGTACAGAAGCCATCTTCCCTGTTGAATTGGAATTGCCCTCTTTACAAGTGGCAGTTAAAGAACGCTTGGGAGATGATGAGTCATTGCAAGGCCTCCTACACTTGGAATGTTTGGATGAGATTCGGCAGATGGCCCTGCAGTGTATGGAAAACACTCAAGCGCAACACAAGGCCTATCATGACAGTTTCATCAAGCACAAGGAGTTCAAAGAAGGTGATCTTGTCCTAGCCTATGATTCAAGATTTGGCAAGCTTCAACAATGGTGGATGGGCCCGTATAAGGTACTTGTTGTCAATCCTAATGGCTCTATTCAAGTGCAGACCGTTGATGCCTCTGATGATCATTTTCTAATCAATGGCTATTGTCTGAAGAAGTACTTCCCTCCTTGGGGATCTTGACAATCACAGTCGACCTACCCTCACTCTTTTGGTCTTCGCACTGTCATTCTCTTCGTGCTTTTGATAGCCCTTATGATGCTCCTCATGAGGCGGTCTCATTCTGCTAGCCCCTCACAGATACCTCTCAACCCTACCTTGTTCTCTTCTCATCTAATCCAACAACGGTGGCGAGGTTGGTCCCGACACATGGTATTTCTACCATTCTCTTTATTAACAAAAAACAAAACAAAACAAAACAAAACAAAAACAAAACAGACAAAACTGTTATGGGAGAAAATGAAGAAATTCCTTGTCATAACAGGCTTCGTTCCAAGAAAAGGTGGAAACACCCTTGGACGGAAAGCTAACTATGGAAAAGGTGGTAACACCCCGTAGTTCAGGATAGCTAACTCACCAACATAACCTTTCCAGCAATTAATTTGAAGCCACCTCCCTTGGTGCGTTGTCTCTGCAATATCAGTCCGTCTGCCCTTCTTAACAGATGACCTTTCTTACAAATCATTGAAGTATCAGACTTGTTGGCTACTTCCCTGGGTACGCAACGTCTTCAATATCCTGATGACAACAACAGTCGACACGATCTTCATCACCAATCCCTTGAGTGATATGAGCTTTCATCCGAACAGGATGGGGACGTGTGTATGGACTGCCCTCTGTATCTATCAGTGAGCGTGAGACAAAGGGTAGGCTGATCAGTCTTTCCCTTCAAAACAAATGAGAGGTGAGATGTGTGAATGGAGTATTGCACGCACGGGATGGGCCTCTCAATGTACAATGCACGATCTGTTCCTGTGCACTGTACCATAAGACTCCTTGGCCTTTCTTCTTGCACTGTATGCTGGCACAGGGCGGGATGCACTATTGCACCATCAAATGCGCACAAGGCATACAACCTCTACACAAGTGACAGTGAAGATTACATCAATGGGTTTCAAGAACAGATTGCCCTCCTGGATCTTTCAACAGAGAGTGCAACAGAGGGTGGGATGAGTGTGACTGGTGTTTCTTCAATAAATTATTGAGAGGTGAGGCTTGAGGGACGTTACGACAATTGGCGTCAGGTACGTTTTTGTTTCCCTATGCACCCATGGGATGGGTCTCTGCCATCAGCACAGGACATGTCACTCTATTCTGTACACTGCACTGCAAGGCTCCCTGGCCTTCCTGCTTGCACCTATGCCAAACGGGTTGGAGGCACTAATGCACCATCAATTGTGCACCCTGGCATACTTCCTCTGCCCCACCCCCTTGTCGATTCCTAAACCGGGTGTGAGATCTGGGTTTCCATCAATATTACCTCGAGTGATGTAAGTTATGGGACGAGTGAATGTTTTCTCATTTCATTTGAGTGCCCGTGAGTTGAGTGACTATCCTTCGTCAATGACACCTCCCCTGACGGGCTTCATCAACCAGCTACCTCCCTAGGTGCTGTTGCATGGTCCCTGCCCTGCTGACTGAGTGCTGGAGCGAGCCATGGTACCTCCTGTAGTCGACTCCAATCCTTCTGTAGCAGTGACGGTTCCTTCAACCATACGTGAACCATGCCAATCCTTTCTAACCCTATTCTTATGATTGCAAGTGTACATTATGTTTTTAAGTGTGGGAACACCAGAGTCCAGTCGGTTGATGAGTCCTAGACTGTGTTGCTATATTTAACCCTGCCCGTTAAGGTTTTAAGTGTGGGGACGCGTCCTTGCGCGTCTATGATGCATCCCCCCTGTCTATGCCTTACTTTATATCTTGTATGTATGCCGTGACCTGATTTTACCCTTATGGGGTCCCTTCCCCACCCACTCGTCCCTGTTCAACCCACCCTTGGAGCCGTTCCTTCCCTATTTTCCTTTATCCCTTGTTTTGATTTTTTTTCATGTGAATGCATCCTATGTTCACTAAAACCCACATCCAACCTTTTAGCCCTTTTTGTCCCTTTGACCTAACTATTTTTTCTTTTTATCAACCCCTATTTCGGTCGACAGTTCTTGCATTATTAATTTTTAAAGCATTTCCCGTAAATTAGCTTATTTTTCATGTGAACACACCTTTATTGCTTTCGAACACCAATGTGATGTGACAACCTTGTCCTCCATCTTCCTCCTGACATTTTTTCTTTTTTCTCCCTATCCTTTTGATGCACGGTTCATCTGATATTAATTTTTACGCGTTTTCGGGTCATTTTCGTGCATATTTCTAACATTTTTCCATGTGAACATGCCCTAATTTCATTGGAATTCTTGTTTCATTTGATTGTTGTGTCTCGCCAACCTTTTTCCACATTTTTTCTTTTTTCTCCACCCTAGTTCAATCATTGTATTTTTCGTTATTAATTTTTCAATATATTTTTTGTTCTATTTTTTGTATTTTTCGCATATGAACCCCTTCTAACTTCACCAAAAGTGTGTTTTGACATGATAGCCCTGTGCATCCCCTTCTCACGACATTTTTTCTTTTTATTGCCCTTCATTTTGCTGCTTGGTTCTTTCTGTATTCATCTTTGAGCCCATTTTCAATTTTTTTTTGGGTTTTTTCCATGTGAACACATCCTTTTTCAATCGGAACCGTGTTTTGACATGATAGGTCTGTTAGTCACGTTATTTGGCACAATTTTCCTTCTTTTCGTCCCCCGTTTCAGCATGTTGATTTTCCAATATTAATCCCCATATGTATTTTTGGCATCGTTTTTCATGTTTTTCCCAGGGAAACGCCCTGATTGGATCCCGGCCACCCCATTGTACTTTTTTGCAATCTCCCCCTTACCTTCCAGCCCAGTTTTTCTTTTTATCACATTGCGTTCCGACGAACGGTTTGCGAGTTATTAATTTTTCTTTTTTTTTTGCCACATCCCCGTGCACCTTGCCTTGCACGTGAACCCGCACGTTTTTGAATTTATGCACCTCGACATGCCTCGTTCTCTTTGCGCCCTTTTTTCCCAACATCCTAGCCCCTGTCGTTTCCTATCCCTGTAAATTTTTTTAACCTCGCCCCGCACATATGCACAAGACGAGACCGACTTTCCGTTCTTTCTTTTTTTTTTAAATTTGACAAAACAAAAAAACAACAAAACACATTTTTTATTAAAAAAATCCTCCTTTACCCCCCTTTTTGTGGTCGTTTCTTTCCCGGTTCCCTTTATTCCTTGTTTTGAGGTTTTTCCATGTATACGCATTCTCCATTCACCGAAATCCCCATCCAACTTGATAGCCCTAATTGTCTCTTCAACCTGGATACTTTTCCTTTTTACAATCCCTTATTTCGAGCCACAGATCTTAAGTTATTAATTTTTGAAGGATTTTCTACCCATTTCACGTGTTTCCATGCGAATGTGCCTTTTTTGCATCAAAACTGCAATCTGATGGGCTAGTTCTACCATACACCTTACCATGGACATTTTTCCTTTTTATTTCCTATCATTTCGATGTACGGTTTGTCCATTATTAGTTTTTCTGTAAATTCGGGTATTTTTATGTGCGTTTTTGACTATTTTTCCATGTGAACCTGCCTTAATTACCTCCCAATTGAATTTTGATTGCATAGTCATGTCCGACTTGGCCCCCTTCATGATTTTCCTTTTTTCCCATCCCATTTCGGTCTATTAATTTTATTTGATTAAATTTTCAATGCATATTTATGATTTTTTTTTCTTTTTCATGTGAATGCTCCCTAACGCCCTTAGAACCACGTTTTGACTAGATGACCATGTTCCACTCCCTTCCCCTGGCAGTTTTTCTTTTCGTTGCCCTTCGTTTTGATGCCCGGATTTCTTTGTATTAATTTTCGACTCTGTTTTTAATTGTATTTTGAGGTTTTTTCTATGCGAACACACCTTTCCATCCCCGGAACCATGTTCGACATTTTCCGTCCAGTCCATCCTATTCTTGGGGACATTTTTTGTGTTCACTTCATCACATTTTGACTGCTGGATCTTTTCGTATTAGTTTTTCTTTCCCGTTTCAACTATGTTTTCTTTTTTTAGTTTTTTCCACATGCATAGGTCCTATCTCTATCGAAATGGCCTTCTGATGTGATAGGCTTGTCTGTCACATTGTTCCATCTATTTTTTCTTTTTTTGGCACTTCATTTCGGTAAACAGAATCTCCAGAATCAATTTTTGTCTATTTTTGCTTCCCGAAGTCATATGGGTTTGCATGCGAATGCCCTCGATTCTGTCTTTTGACGTATGTGTCACGTTCCTTTTGTCGTCCTCCATCCCTATGCCTGCCTGCATCCACTCCACATTCCCAGTAGTAACGCAAATTCTTTTATCCCCGCCCGCTATCGGAGGGGTTTTTGTCGAAAGGTCAAATCCACCAGGGATCAGAAGTAGAAGGAAGTAGAGAATAGGAGATGGAAGAGAAGATAGAGAATACCTAAGTGGTAAACACGACAAAAACAAATCACAATGAATTGAATCAATATGTATTGAAAGAACCTGGAATCTTTGCACTACTCAGAAGCAATCTCCAGGCACATTAGTTCTCCTGGAGCTCCTTCGTAGACCAAAAACGTGGATCAGAAAAATTAGCTCTTTCTCTGCTGCCCGGAACCCAAATCTAATGGCTCCGTTGGCTCCGAAAGGGGGGTAAAACCCTAGGACACCAGGAGACTTGGTCACGGATCTCCCTGATCACTCCTTCTTCTTCCTTCAGTTCAATCTGCAGTTTTCAGCCTATTTACAACGATCACGACGCGTGCAATTTCATCAATCTGTCTTTTTTATGAAAAATCTCCTAATTGGCTGAAAAAGCAACTAGCTTTTGCATGCCATCCTAATCTAGAAGCTTTTTCTAACTTTTTCATATTTTTACAATAAATAATATAAAAAATAGACTAAAATTATCCAAAAATCTAGTATTTTCGGATAATCCATGCAACTCACACCAATACTAATGGCTCAGATCACATTGACTCTCTAGATCAATAAAGAACTATAATCCTATAACAACACTATGAGTTGTTCTGTCAACCCACAAAGCATAAGAGAGCAATCGTGGCCACTCTTTTACCTTCTCTCCACATGCTTTTGCCAATGCCTTCACAATAGGTGGATGACCTCTTTCACTTTTTCCATGTGTCAAAATCCTCTCACAATCCACAATATGAGTTGCAACAAATTGTCTGCATCCATGAGCATCCATCTCTTCATTCTTTTCATCCACTGCACACCCTTTGATTGGAACATCATCCAAGAGGGGCATAGTCAATTGTGGTATAAAATCACTGAGTACCCTATTCATAGCATTTGTCATGTGTGCCACTGAGTTTGTTGCACCCTGCGGGAGAGTACACATCCATAATAACCCCAAAGGAGTCTTCATGGTTGTGATATCCCTGCTTTCAATTGCAAGCTGAAACTGATCATACCCCGAGTAAAGATCGCCCAAAGAATAGATCGCTCTACCTGCAAAAGCCTCTGCAAATTCATCAACCACAGGACCTGCACCCACATTTCTTATTGTCACTTTATTGACCGGTTGCATGTCTTGAATAAATCTCAAAGCCCCATTCTTTTTGGGCACAGTAAACCAATGATTCGAGTACGGGGTTGAAGAAGGCTTCAAGATCTTCATGCGAATCTTTTAATTTAGCAAATCCATCAACTTTGGCAAGTAAACTTTAGGCACTAGAATAGGCCTCAAGTTCCATGGTACATGTGGCACAGTAAATATGACCATAGGAGAGACAACATTTGGATCCACACAACCTATTTCACTTGGTTGAAATGCAAATGCCTTCCCATGTCTAGCCAACATCTGCATAAAACAGTTTCTCTCAGCAGGCAAAAGAAACCCTTCTGCACCAACTTTCAATTCCTATAATGTTTCAGATGTAAACTGATGAACTATATCTTTAGGATCCCGTAAGCTTGGCTGCCTTGACACTTTTTCATACATACCCTCACTCTTTGGTGGAAGTGGCAAAGCAATTGGTTTCACCTTTTTGTCAACTGTCTTATACTTTGTCTCCACAATTGCTTTAGCCCATTTAGCCTCATTTTCTGCATGTATAGTTGTTGAAATTTCAGCCATAGTGTCAATAATGTTCAGTCCATAAAAGATGCCTGAAATGCCATCATTTCCAGCTAACAGCCCCAATGATCTCAGTTTCTTAATAGCCAGTTTCATAGATATGCATTCAGCCCTACACATAGCTTCCATAGGCTTAAACCAACATGAACTGTTTGCTGTAAACTGAGAATTACCAATAGTAAATACATGCTTCATTTCATCAAGAGGCGAGTACACCCTCTGAACAGCAACACTGTAGCCTCGCATTACAGCAGTGCTTAATGAAAATCTAGGTCTTTGAATCCCTTGCATTTGGAACCAAAGGAGACTTTCGAAGCGTATCACGATTTCTAGGATGATTAACACAAACAGTAAGAAATTGGATTGCTTTCCTCCCATCTTTGGTTCTGACACTTGCATAAGCAAAACCATCATTAAGTACCTTTGTTTCCATACGCAATCCTGTAATATAGGGCTGTCCCAAAATCACTGCATATGAGGAATTATCTTGCACAAAGAAGTGTTGCTCTTCCTATACATCACCAATTGTCACTTTTACATTAGGACATGCAGCATAGAGCTTCCCTAAAGAATTATTTGCAACCCTCATACGCCAATCATGATCAGTGTCCACAGGCCATGCACCATTTTCATACAATCCCCGCTCAATGACATTTATCTCAGACCCATGGTCAAGTAAAGCAACACAAGGAGTTTCACGCTCCCCTATTTTCACTACCGTTTTAGTGGTAGCTCTAGCCCAATGATTTCTTGTGTAGTGACTTCGAGGAATAAATCCTAGAGTCTCTTCTCCATATTGTTGCATTTTCCTTACTCCACCATGCATATTGCTACAAGACAATGCATTTTCAGCCACTTTCTTCTCTTTTCCACATGTTGTCCACTGATTAGTAGCATCCTGCATAGATAATTAGTACTTACTTCATGCTCATATTCATCCCGAATACCCAACAAGCCAGTTTCCTCTTCAAATTGCAACAATGCACTAATTGTATCATCAAGAAACGGACGCTTCCTCTTAATTATATCAATGATCTCATCATGAAATTCTCGCTTGGCGATGCCAAACACCTCTCCCAAGGTGAATTCCACCCGATTGTTTAATATCCGTTCTTCAAGAACCTTCTTAAGATCTGTGGATGTCTCAATGTTAGATTGTAACTTATATCCTAGCTGCTTGCCCTTCTTTTTGCTCTCTTGTTTGTTATCCTGTTTTTGCTTCTGACTGACCTCTTCCATAACATGCTCGGGAGGTGGTTGATCTGCAGCTTTAGGCTGATCCACACTTCTTCTTGTCATTCTTTTAGATGTCCCTGCAATATCTTCATCTCTTTTTCATTTTTCTTCCACAAGTACATCTGTGTTTTGTACCTTTGCTAAATATACATACACTGAATATGCATCTACCGGTGATTCCCAACCAGTTATGCCACGAATATCTTGCCCTGCATGAGACATTTCACTATCAGTGACCTTTTTCTTTTCAGTTGCATGTAAAGCATGTCTCCATATTTCAGCCTTTGGACCAACCATCACTTGGCCATGCATTCTATCCAACTGTAGACCAAAAGTAGAATCATGTACCGCCACATAAGCATTTTGGACAGCCAAGTCTTCCAACAACTTCTACATACCTTCCTTTCCAAAATTCAAAGCAAGAGGCAATCCCGTTTCTTGTGCATGGATCTTGCCATCTTTCCAAAAGATAAGCTGTCGTTCCAAGGCCTCCTGATAGGCAGCACAATCCTTTCTCTCGTGCTGCAAACGGTCACACCTCATACATCTTTTTCAGGCTTAGGAGCTGCTGCCCGTCCCCTTTCCTCTTGTCCTTTTTCATCCAATTTTTGCAACCTTCAATTGAAGATCCCGCATCCCTTTGACCAATTCATCTAAGACATCTTCCCTAACAGAGGGAACAATAGCTGGTACAGCCATAGGGTTAGCCACAGAAGCGGGTGGTTTACTGGATACTTCAACTGTCTTACCCGTAACAGTGGGCAAGCTAGAGACATGCAATCTTTCTCTTCTTCTATGCTTCTTCATAAGTGCAATAATAGCTTCCTTGACATGTCTCCACTCTGTTTTCAAACTTGTCTCTGTAGTTTGATCCTCCACCAAATCATCAAGCTTCTCTTGAAGCTCAGGATCAGCTGCCTGTAGAAACAATTCAATTTTCTGACTTGTAAGAGCTTACTGTTCTGCAAGATCCAACTGCTCAAATTGACTTTCAAATTCTCTTAACAATTCCGTAGCCACAAGACCCTTATTGGGTTGTATAACCCACTCCTGAAAAGTCTTGTGCGTAATCAAACTAGTGTCCTCAATGTAAAATTCTTCCCTGAGTATCTTCTTGCAGGCTACCCAGTCTGCGTCTTGCCAGTAATCCGTGCTTTCAGTTCATGAACAATAACACGTACAAAATACCGGCTCCATGCAGATTGAGCCACTCCAAAGAATTCCATCTTCTGAGCATAGGTATGTACATATGTAGATACATTCCTACCATTGAATAACTTCACCTCACGCTCAACTGCTTGCAAAGCATTCATCACAACACTTTCTGTTTGAGCTGAAGCTTGCATCACCTGTTGTTGTTGTTGTTGTACCTGCATAAGCATATTCATATTTTGCACCAACTATTGCAAAACATCACTGGAGATTGTATTCAAAGGTTCTCCCATATTATCTTTCCTTCTTCTGTGACGACCTTTCACGTCGGGTTCACCAATGTTGGAGGAGTTTTGTCGAAAGGTCGAATCCACCGGGGATCAGAAGTAGAAGGAAGTAGAGATAGGAGATGGAAGAGAAGATAGAGAATACCCAAGTGGTAAACATGACAAAAACAAATCGCAATGAATTGAATCAATATGTATTGAAAGAACCTGGAATCTTTGCACTACTCAAAAGCAATCTCCAAGCATTAGTTCTCCTTGAGCACCTTCGTAGACCAAAAACGTGGATCAGAAAAATCAGCTCTTTCTCTACTACCCGAAAGGGAGGTAAAACCCCAGGACACCTGATCACGGATCTCCTAGATCACTCATTCTTCTTCCTTCAGTTCAATCTGCAGTTTTCAGCCTGTTTACAGCGATCGCGACGCGTGTAATTTCGTCAATCTGTCTTTTTTATGAAAAATCTCCTAATTGGCTGAAAAAGCAACTAGCTTTTTGCATGCCATCCTAATCTAGAAGCTTTTTCTAACTTTTTCGGATTTTTACAATAGATAATATCAAAAATAGACTAAAATTATCCAAAAATCTAGTATTTTTGGATAATCCATGCAACTTACACTAGTACTAATGGCTCAAATCACATTGACTCTCTGGATCAATAGAGAAGTCGGATGATGATGCATTCCATACTTTTTCACACTGTGTTCTCATAACATCATGACACCGCGCTTTGAGGGGGGATGTTTCTCTTTTTCATTTTATTTCTTCTTCATAACATCACGACACCGCGCTTTGGGGGGGATGTTTCTCTTTTTCTTTTTATTTCTTCTTCTTCCTAATGTTTATTTTTTATTTCTTCTTCTTCCTAATGTTTGTTTTTATTATTTGTTGTTATTATTATTATTATTATTATTTTCAACTAATTTTTTTCCCCACCCAAACTGGAAATCCCGTGCCCCCGCCCTAACCCTAACCGCCATGTCAAAGGCCTTCAAAAGGTGCAACTCAAGGCATCCTAATAATTATTTTTTGTACTTTTTTCTTATTATTATTTTTATTTTTTTTTCTTTTCCCCCCCCTCTAACCACCCTCCCGTATCCCTTCACCCCCCCCTCCCTCTTCCCTATTCTCTCTCTCTCTCTCTTTCTTCCTCTCTCCCCTCTCTCCTTCCTCACCTTGCCTGCCCCTGCTCCTTCTCCCTTCCCCTCCTTCTCCTCTCTCCTCCTCCCTCCTCCCCATTCTCCTCCTTCTTCTCCTCTCTCCCCTCCCTCCTCCTCATTCTTCTCCTCTCTCCTCCTCCCTCCTCCTCCTCCTCGTACCCCTTCCCCTTTTTGCCGGTGTTGCACTCCTCCCCTCGCCCGTTGCACTCCCTCCTCTCTTGTCAGGCCACAGGGCCACTCTACTGCCACCGTCGCCTCTATATCCCCCCGCACGCTGTCGTGGTGTCGCCTGTTTGCTATCGTGCCGCCGCCCGTTGGCCTTCTCCTGGTCATTGCCCGCTCATTGCCGCCGCTTGCACCATGCCCCCCGCGCTCCCTGTCACTGCCTGCACTGCATTCCACGCTGCCACCTCTGTGCCTTCACTTACTGTTGCCGCCATTGCACCTACTTCCCCCCCGCTATGCCCGCCGTTTACCTCCTCCCCTCCATCCCTGCCTAAGCCTCCTTCACCCCAACCACTAAGCCCCCTTCGCGCCACCCACCCACTAAACCCCTTACCCCTCCACTAACCACCCTTCCCACATCCTCCACTAACCCCCTTTCCCAGCCCCATAAACCTAGTTCCCACATGCAGCACCCCTTTTCCCCTACCCCCTCGCAGGCCCCCCTTCCCACGGGACTCGCGACATCTGTCATAACATCCTACCCCTTGCAGGAACCCTTTCGTCACGGGCATGAACCCATGGATAACGTTGACCTACCGTTCTCGTGAAACCCTCCTGCCCCCCACAGGCCGTTCGCGTATTGGCGTGCGTTTTGCATTTTCTATGTGTTGGAAGCCCCGTTCATGTACAAGTACGCGCATCTTGTTTCGTCCGTGCCACGGAGTTGTCGTTTGCGCGTAACTGTTGTTTGGTACCTTGCTATCCCAATTTTGATTATTTTATTCCCATAAATTAAAAAACCCATAAATTCATTCAAAAAATTATTCAAACGTGTAAAAATCAATAACAAAATTCATTAAATTGCTGAAAAAAGAGAAAATTCTTGAAATTTAAAAACAAATTCCTTCACATTTTTAACCAATTCAAACATATAGAAAATTGAAAAAAATAATAAATAACCCAAAATAAATGAGAAAAATTCTAGAAAATAGCTTAAAAATCCTATTTTTTTAAAAAATGGTATAATTTCTAGTAGTTGATAATGCCATTCAAAAAACAAAAAACATAAAAATATCATTAAACCACAAAAATTTCATAAAATCTCTAAAATGTTACTAATAATTAGCAAAAAATCCCACAAAATTTCCATAAATTAAAAAAACATCTTTCATTATGGATAACTAACATGAGTTGAAACCTTCAAAACACATTGCCAGATGATTATCTTCATAAGAAATTAATTCCTAAATAAGTACATTTATTACAAAACTCTTTTCACAAACCAAAAAAAGTTGAAAATTTCCTTAAAAATAAAAAATAACAAAATTTAGTATGGAAAATTAAGTGGATATTTCTATTCCATTTTAACCACACTTTCGTTAATTCAAACAAATAAACAATTGTCCAACTTCCATACAAATATGGTGACATTAACCACATTAATTAAAAATTAAACAAATATAATTATACAAATTTCAAATATTTTAGAAAATGATAAATCAACTAAAAAAACAACGAAACCCAATTTAAGACTGCCCCATAAATCCATAATTGAAAATCTAATTACCACATTAAACGCATGTTGAAAATTTCTATATGATATTTCATTTTTAGCTCATGTGCTCAACTTTCTAGCCAGTCACCCGGTTGCTTGCTGGCTTTTGTTGTGATCACATTTAGTCCGTATTGCATCACATCAGTGGATGAGTGTGTCAAAGTTTTAGTTGTATGCACACCCCTACTAGGTATTTCTTTTTCTATTTCTTTGATTTTTTGGTTCTCCCAAAACCATGGTTAATTACTTAAAAAAAACTTTTAATCCATATACGTTTTCACACGCATCTACGCTAAACACACATATTTTTAATTTTAAAATAAACCTGTTGTTTACTTAGCACACACTTCGTGCGCTACAACACATCTAAGTTTATTTAAAAATGAACTCGCTGTCACAAGTGCACGCACTAAGCAAAAAGGTGCTCAACACACACTTAATTTTTAATCAATGAATTTGCATTTAGAGACCCTAGTCAAGGTTCAAAGTTGGGATTATGATAAATAAGTACCGTTTTATACTTAATAATTTTTAACTAATAGATAAGAAAGAACCACCATTTTCTTTTAAAGGTTTGTAATCTAATAAAATCTCACCCATTATTAATAACTTTATTAAAATGAAACCTTCATTATATTTAATTCCTTTACACTGCACATTCGCTTTTTAATACACGCGATTCATGGTGGGGATGGATCATAGTAGAGTCTTGTCTAGTGTTTGTTGTCGTTAATGATTGTTAATATTTCCATTGTCATGGCAATGTGATTAGTTCTTTTGAGATTTTCCTTTTTGTCTTGGTTATATGGACGTATCAGGGATACAATATGTCTTGTTATTTTTCTTTTCTGCCGGATATGGGGATTTGGGGTGTCTGATTGTATTGCATCGCATGAAGCTTTCAATCATACGTGTGTGCAGGTCATGCCAATTTTTTTTTCTAGGATATGGATTGCTTGGGGTGGTCAGTTACTCGGTCAATTCTGTGTCAGTTCCTTCAGATTGATATCTCATTCCTATATTGTTGTTTTGCAGGCATTCGTTGTGATTGTCTGTGTGTGGTGTGTGTGTAATCCATCTGAATGGCGACTCATACTCCTCCTTAAGTTTATTACATTCCATTGGTGTCTCATGACTATTCTTTATTATTGGATTTAGATCTTATCAGCAAAGCGAGCTTAGCCAAGTTTGTACCACTCTCATTGTCACTTATCCCGAAGGATACTGATACTTGTGATCAGTTTCTAGGCTCTTATAGTATGAGGTCTGGCCTTGTAAGAGAAACAATTATCCAACTGACGCCTAAAAGCTCGGGCAAGGCTGGCAAGGCTCTATCTTTACCCTATCAAGGAGACTCTTTCTCTACTGCTCAACAATTATTCTCGAATGAGGATATCCTTAAGTTGTTGTAGAAGCAGAAACAAGATGTGTTGGACCCTAAGAAGGTTCTTACTAACTTAGGCATCAATGTCTCCATGATCTCTAATCCTCTATGGAAGCAGCTATGCCAATTTCTTCAGCATATGTTTATGCCTACTAAGACACCCTCTAATTACCTTTCAAAGGAGTAACTGTTTACAACTTCTAGAATGGTGTTGAAAGGCATAACTATTGATTAGAGTTCCTACCTTTTCTCAAATATTGATAAACACTTTGTTAGAGCCACAAGGGAAAATGTAACTAATGTTACATTTGGTTCCTACCTTTCTGTCTTCTTGGCATATGCTACCCCTCCGAAAGAAGTTCCTACCTTGATAGTTGATCCACTAGAAGCTCCCCCTCCTACTGAATACATTGATGTTGTCATTGAGGATCTTGATCCTATTCCCCCTATGGTAGTTCAAAGGAAATGCCTTAAATGAGTGGCTGAATCAACCCTAGTCTTCCAGTCTCCATTCTTGTTCAATCTAGCAGTCAACTACAAGCTTTCCTCATAATGCCGAATCTTTTTAGAGCACATCGTGATGGTACTTTGGAGATTTCCATTCCTTTTGTACAATGCTTGGTAGGTGGAGATGCAATTCCCTTCCTATGTCAAGACATCTAGAATTATATTGAACTCTTGGTGAGAATGACTGCTTGTAATCCAGCAGCTCTATTCCTCTTGCTATGACAAAGTTTAACAGACCAAAGAAGAGCTGACTAAAGCAAATGATAAGCTAGCTTCTGCTCATGAACGCTTTTCTAATCTTTGTACCCAAATGGAGCAGCAGGCTAAGATCATTGATGCTTAGAAGATGGAAATTTCTAGTTTGCAGACTCAGTTGGCTGGCACTAAAACCCAAGTGGTTAATGTGACTGAAGAGAGGGATAGATTGTTGAAGGAATCTCAAGAGCTTCAAGCTTTGATAGTTGCCCAGACAGAGGAGCTTAAATTAGAAAATACCACCCTAGAACAGAGCAACATCCAAATTCAGCAACTTAATGATTAGTTGGTTTAGTCACATTCTTCTTCATAGAGTCCTACTGTACATCCAATTTCTTCATTGTCCCTTGCGGACTTGGTAGCTCTTCAAAGAGAGACCGCGTTATACCCTTTGTTCCCGGCTAAAGTGGAAAGGCTTCAGTCCAGGATGGTGAACTTATTATGGTCCTCATTTGAGTAGTTTGAGACGTATGTTCCTCAAGATCACTCATTTTTTGTGTACTAATAGCTACAAAAGTTGGCATTCTATAAATATTAATCTCTCAACGATGGATCTACCTCTTCCAAGGATGGATGCAGTGGAGCCTGGTCTTCTGACTTATTGACTAAAGTAGTTCGAATGGTCTTTGAAGACTCTGTGACTTCAAATACAATGCTGATGTCTTATATGTATTTGAGATGTGATTTGTTGATTCCAGGCGATAGAGATCTAGCTTGGTATATTGGGGATGTGGTCTTACAAGCTGCCTTATACATCAAACATTTGGAAATGCTGATAGATGAAATGTTCCAGTGTTATTCCTCCAAAGTGGTTGCTTGCCTTGACACTTTATGGCATACAATGATTGATTCTGTGATCCTGAACCAAAGACATGACAAAGCCTCTATTCATGTGCAAAACATTAATCAACTGAGGGTGTATCTTTTAGCTTATCTTTCCAAACAACATATATTTGATTCATCTGTCTTTGATGCTTACCATTGACGATCTATCCGTTCCTAGCTTATCTTATTATCAATAAATGGCCCATCGATATGATGCTTATTTTTCCCTTTATAAATCCAACTCAATAGTTATTTTACCTCTCTTTTTTCAACCTCAAGGTTCCAATCCATGCATATTCCTTCCACTTTTTCTGCTTATCAATTAACACATTTCTTAACCGATTTGCCTAAATTCTTAACTAATCTCTCTTTGTCTCATTCCTCATTTTATGATTTTACCTACCCATATTTTTATCCTCTTTTACCCATATCTCTTCCATCTCCTACCACTTCTATTTCTTAACCCCCTTAGTTGGTTGTGGATAAAAGATTCCTAGAAGAAGAGAATGAAGCTCAGCTAATTCTCTTACTAGACTGCAGATTAATTGGCTCTTAATTCCAGGGGAGTGGATGATTGCCAGTCAAGCGTATCAAAATTATCTCCATTTTACTCAACAATATTCACAATCTCCAAATCCTTCCATGAGATTGACGGCTCACTTTGCTTGGTTTCTAGCATATATGCATAGGCATTCACATAATGATCCAAAGGCCATTCCAAAGTTATACATGAATATCAATGTGAGCCATTGATTCCCAATAACTAGATATACTATATTTTCATGCCCTTTGTCTACCTAACATATACCTTGTCTTACTAGAAATGATGTGCTGCCTTCAATTTTTCCAGAATCCTTCAAAAGCTTTTGTAGATGAATCCTTATCCTTGGATCGTTTTCATAATCATCAAGCCTTCAAGAGGGATCATCTTCATTGATACCTCTGGATGTATCTTTTATGATTCATAATGATACATCTCTCTTTTGGAGGTGCCATTCAGATGGGTGTTTTGTGTTTGTGTTGCATTAATTTCTCTATGTGATGGGTTCATGGTGGTTAAATATTGGATTTGTTCGAGAGCTATATTTTCAGAGATTTGTAGTGATGGTGATGGTGGATGGAAAGCTTAAGAAGTGAAGATGCATAACCTCTTATATCCTTTATGAATTTGTCATGATTTGATGTTGTTTATAAGAGATATTAATGGATAAAGGGTTTTTCTTTTGTTGTATTCTTTATTAAAAACATGTTATAAGTTGGGGTCGTGGTTGGGTGGTTTATTGAATAAGATCAAGTTGAGCTCTTTAATGAACTTGTATTCCCTTTTTCTAGGTCACGAGGATGCTTCCTTATTAAGTGTGGAGATATGTTGAATATTGAAATGACTTGGTTTTTTGGATGATTTTTGTTGTTTTTGAGGGCTGAATATTTGATTTTTAATGGATTTTGAATGATGTTTAGTAGTTTTGGAAGTGTTTGAAAGTGTTTTAGATAAGGTTGAATATGTTTTGGAAGTTCATGATGTTTTTCAGTAGAGATATGAGGCTCTGTGATGTTCTGATAGGTTCTATTGAGGTTCTGATTGGTTCTAATAGCTTCTGTTTTACTTCTATTTTGTTATGTTTATCTTCTGTATGAAGCATGTAGTAATGATTGATAAAGGTTGAGGTTGTTTGAAAGCTCATTAAATGGTTTTTGATAGTTTGGAATGGTTTTAGTGGTGTTTTCTATTGACCTTATGTAACCCTCTGTTTGTTGAGCTGGTGTCACTACAAGGATACGGAGGCATAGCGACGGCGCTTTCTGACACAAAATAGCAGCATCGCTATTTGCATCATAAATGCGATGCAAATAGCGATGGTGCTCAAACGAAAAAACGCGGGTCAAAACCGAAGTGCGTTATTTTGCGCGAACGAATGAAAGAGAGAGCAAAAGGGAGAGCGAACTCCATCTTGCATTTGAGAGAGAGAGGGAGAGGGAGAGAAAGAGGGAAAATGAAAGCTTCTCATTGCCGCTATTGTAATATCGTGAAGAAGAGGAGGAAGTGTACGGAGGGCGAAGAGGAGCCACCGAATCCATCCTTGGGTCTTTACGGTGAGTGCATTGTTCCTTCTTGCTTTGTTTTTGTTTTTTCTCTTTTTCTTTTACTTTTTTTTGTTAAAAATCATGTGTATTGAGAGAGGGAGAGGAAATGAGAGAGGGAGAGAAAGATAGAAAAGAAAAGAAGGAACGAGAGAGAGAGGGAGAAAACATTAAACATAATAGAGAAAGAGAGAAAGAGAGGGAGAGGGAGAGGGAGGGAGGAAGGGAGGGAGAGAGAGAGGGAAGGAGAGGTTGTTGTTATTGTTGTTGTTATTTTATTTATTTATTTATTTTTTTCTTGTTTGTTGTTGTTGTGGTAGTGATAATGGTGGTGGTGGTAGTGGTAGCGGTAGCGGTAGCGGTGCGGTAGTTGTTGTTTAGTTTCTTGTTTTCTTATTTGTTGTTGTTGTAGTAGTCATAGTAGTAGTAGTAGTGGAAGTGGTAGTGATAGTAGTAGTAGTTATTGTTTAATTTCTTCTTTTCTTGTTTGTTGTTGTTGTTGTTGTTGTTGTTGTTTTTTCTTTTCTTGTTTATTGTAGTGGTGGTAGTAGTGGTAGTGGTAGTGGTAGTGGTAGTGGTAGTGGTAGTGGTAGAGAGAGAGAGAGATGTTTTGTTAAAGAAAATTGGTAGTAGAGAGAGATATATATTTTGTTAAAGGAAATGAGAGAGGGAGAGGAAGAGAAAAAGAAAGAAGGAATGAGAGAGAGGGAATAAACATACAACATAATAAAGAAAGAGAAAGAGAGAGAGAGAGAGATGGAAGGAGAGAATAGAATGAATGGATAAAAAACAAAGAGAGAGTGATGGCGAGGTCCGGTGAAGTCCGATGCAATACCATGAGACGGGAAACACTCCGACATATGTTAATTTGTGGGTGGATGGAGACTTTACATACATTAATTTTGCTGAGTTACAAGAGAAGAAATCCCTTCTCAAACAATTTAAGAAAGAAAAAGAGAATGATAACAAAAACAAATTGTTTGTCGTAATGTAGACAAAATGAAAAACGATGGAGGTTGTGATGTTCAAGATCAGGAGATGTATCTTAATCAACGTCTCCCATATCCTTGCTCTCAATGTAAGCTGGAAATTAGACAAAAACGTCGATTGTCTATAGAACACGTACGATGCTTCAGCGAGTTTCAATCTCAAATCATTGATCAGGCGATCTCAAATTTTGAGCAAACTGTAAGAAAAGTGTATATCAATCATGCATTGTATTCACAAGATAATTGAATACCATATACAAAACCATTGGGTGTGGCTGGCAAATTTTCTATCCAGGGAGGTGACATCTCGTCCCAAGGAGGAGTAAACCCTTTGCAGCCAATTAGAAGAGTTCGTGGGCATGCGATGGATGGAGTGCCTGAGCCAATCCACCACTTGGAAGGTACTACCCAACCTATACCGTCAATACGAGAGGAGACATGCAGCCTTTGAGACTTATCTACAATCTTGGAGCGTGAGATGGAGGCAATGATTGATGCATTGATGCCCATGGATGTCGAGACTTCTGATCTGCTTAGAGAGCAAGCATCCATACCATTATATGATGGGTGCCGAGTATCTTGACTGAAGACACAGCTTGCACTCCTAAGTGTGCAAGCAAAATAAGGGTGGAGGGATGCGAGTGTGACCGAGTTGTTCAGGTACCTTGTACATATGCTTCGTTGATTTCTTTTTAGCACTATCATTAAAAATATTTGTGATTTTTCAAGGTGTTTTATGATTTTTTTTTCAGGTGACTGAAGTACCATATATTACCACTTGCAAATACCATGCTTGAGTCTCGTGATGATGCACGACATGTTTTATGAAAGCTTGGCATAGACTACAATATCATCCATGCATGTATAAACGATTGCATACTGTTTCGAGGAGAATACTAGACTATGGAGACATATCCAAAGTGTGGTGCTCACAGATATTTATAGGACTTGCAAGGGAAAACCATTCCTCAAAAAGTTCTTGGATACTTTTCGCTTATCCCCTGCATAAACCACATGTTTTGTATGTCCGGCATGGCGAGCTTGACAATGTGGCATGCGCAGAATAGGTCCACAGATGGAGTTCAACGAATATCAGTAGATTCACGCGCATGGAGCCACATTGACTCTACCTTTTCAGGCTTTGTCTGAGAGCCAAGGAATCTTCAGCTTGGTCTTGCTATGGATGGCGTGAACCCATTCGGCCTGCGCTCAACTTCTTACAGTATGTGGCCTATAGTCCTTGTCAACTACAATATCCCTCCATGGCTTTCTACGAAGAAAGGACATCTCATCCTTAGCTTACTCATTCCCGATCGCTACAAAGTCAAAAGTATGGACGTGTATCTTCGTCCATTAGTCGTTGAGCTTAAGATTTTGTGGGAGGAGGGTGTCACTGTGCAAGATATGGGCAAGCGTGATGGTCGATGGTCCGCCAATATTCAAGCCATTCTCATGTGGACGATGCATGACTTTCCGAGATTCGGAGAGTGCTCAGGTAAGTAGGCTTTCGTTCTCATTGGTAATATCTATCATAGCTCGTTCAAGTTTGTATTCACTGAATAGAGGTGTTGGGATAGGTCTTGTTACCTCAGGTTATCATGCATGTCCATTGTGCGGGCCATAGTTAGACTCCCGAAGGTCACGAACCATGAAGAAGATGGTATATCAAGGACACACCGCTTTCTTGCCAGAGGGTCATAAACTTAGGGAAAATTTTCTTGGATGACCTCTAGCACGTATGAATGCCCAAAGTTGGTATGAGCTGAAAATGGTCCACAAGGAGTCACATCTAAACGGAATGCGACGATTCTCAGTTTTCTATGAGTTTCCATATTGGACCCACTTATAGATCAACCACTTGTTGGATATCATGTATATTTTCAAGAACGTGGGCAGCTTGCTATGGGACCACATCATAGGAAAGAGAGACATTGTAGGGGCACAAGTGGATTTGAAGGAGGTAGGCAAGATGGAAGCGCTTTGGCCGCAGTCAAGTATTGATGGTCGCTTGCACCTACCTCATGCTCCTTGGGTTTTGTCCACTAAAGAAAAGCACATTGTGAAGCAAATAGTCAAGTCTATCTGTACTTCGATGGGTATGATGCGTTCTCTCAGGTCTGCGTTTTCTAAAGACGACCAATTATCAAGGCTAAAATCCCATTATTGGCATAAGATATATCAGGTTTGTACTACAAATGGATTGTAAGTGGCCTGCGTATTTTGCTATTTGGAGTATAGTTGTTGTTCATAATTCTTTCTCGTTTGTGGAAGTTTGTACTACGATCGCGATTGCAGGATGCCTTACTCCAGAAATATGTAGGGCGATTTACAGGTTGTCGACTTTAGTGCAATGGATCTCACAGAAGGAGATTAAGACGTCCTCTATTGAATCCGCGAGGCAGGGAGCAATGAAGACGGTCTGCTCTTCAAGAAATACCTGCCTATCAGCATGCTCACGATACAAATCCACCTTCTTGTGCATCTTGTAGACGAAGTGGAGATTGCTGGACCTGTCCATACGCGATGGATGTTCTTCTTGGAGCGCTTCATGAAAACCATGAAAGGATTTTTGTGACAACGAGCTCGGCCAGAAGGTAGCATGGCTGAAGGTTGGTTGGTGTCTGAGGTGCTAGTGCATATTTCACAATGGCTACCAACAGTGAATTCAGACAACAGTATGCTATGGTCGCTGAAGGATGATGATAGACTGACCAGAGATGTAGTGCTTGGAAATGGGGTAGAAAAAAGAATGGATGCTGCAATGAAGGTGAAAGTGAATCGCTTTTGTATGTTGCACCATGCCTCTATGGAGACGTGGTGCTTGGAAATGGGGTAGAAAAAAGAATGAATGTTGTAATGAAGGAGAAAGTAAATCACTTTTGTATGTTGCACCATGCCTCTATGGAGACGTGGCTTGCTAGGTACTAGCAAACTAGGAAAGATTGAGAGGAAGCAAAATCTGAATTTCAACGTAGTATGCACCATCGACCGATTCGATATCTCGAGGGCATGGAGGAGATGCCGTGGTTTATGCCAACGCGATGGTTGCATGGAGCTTTGACCGCAACATCTCGTGAAGGGGTGGAGGTCTCAACTGAGGAGTGGGAATTCTCGAGGGGATGTAATCCAAAGGTGATGGCGTGTTTAGGGTTTGTCGTATCTATATTTTATATGCAACAAATAATTGAGTGTTTCAACGTACAGTACAAAATATATAGTGCAGCGTGGTCGCACGAATGGCATTTTCGCATGGAGCGTATTGACAAAATGCACTCCACAACAGATTGTGGTATCATGGCAAGGTTGAGCAAGAGAGCTGACGACAAGCAACGGATCCAAACATGGTTATAGATGAGATTAAGTATTTTGGGAACTTGCAAAGTATTTTCACGGTGGATTATGGTAGCTTCTCCATGATCCTATTCAATGTGCAGTGGTTCAAAGTGGTACTTGAAGGAGCCGGAGCAATAGTTTGATGAGGTCAATTTGGATTTCTCAAAATAGATTCCGAAAAAAAATAGATGGATTTGTGCGATACGTTTGTGTTGTCGGCCCGTTGTGAATAGGTGCATGAACTCATGTGTTTTTTAATTGTATTACGACATGGTACATGTCACAATAGTTAAATCTCTCTTGTACGTGATTGTGATTATGTAATTTTCTATCCAAACCCCCGACAACCTCGATGGTGGTATGTTATACCTTTAGCTCTCCGAAGTGCGAGAGTATATGATCAAAGCGATGTTCCGAGCATAGATGAGGACAATATGCAAATAGAGGGGTCGATATTGCAAGGGGTGGAGGCCACCGAAAGCTTGGTGCATGTAGAGGAGCCAACATTAGGTAACAATGATGGAAATACAGGATTCCAAGAATTCTTTGAGAATGAGGTGGACTCATCCTTTTGTGGTGACGTATCTATCGACCTTCTAGTGTATGCGGAGTTGTGTGAGGAGATTGACATAGGACCATAGGGTACTTTATACTTGGTGAATCCACCTACTCAATTCATTGACAAATTGCTTATAAGGGTACATAAGATATGCATTTTAAGTAAGATCATTTTTTTAAGATTTATATTACCATCCTTTGTATGATTTATATTGATTATGCTAACATAATTTTTTGTTTGTGCAGGTGACCTTTGTGGATATTTAGATCATCAGGATGAGTCGAGTGATGAGCAACGAGGAGCTACATGAGATCTTCCACGTATGTCTCCAGATCAGATGGAGAGATTCAGAGATATCAGGCGGACTAGGAGCTGTCTTAGACACCGTCAGGCCGCTCTATTAGATCTACTTTGGAGTGCTTTGATACTTTAGTTTCTAGCAGATGAGGTCGACACTCCAGACTTGGGCCAGATGGAGGGAGTGGTTTAGGGGGATGCTGTAGAGATCCGGATATAGTGAGCCCGTGGTCGGCTTGGGATACAAGTGCCACTCCTCGCTCTCATGGCGGTTCGAGAGAGTGTGGCTCAGGTGGTTGCTGTGGAGGTATGGATGCAATATCTCCATCTCATCGTTCTACCGGAGTTGCATCACCTCTGAGATTTGCCACACCTATGGGGGCGTCTACTCCACTCACTCTGGCTTTTGCTCAGCCATCTACAGGTGGCACCCCTATGGGTGCTACTCTGATAGATACTACCCCGATAGGTACACCAGATGTATAGGGGTCTCCTGGATATGCCCAACAGCGTGGTCACAGGTGGGAGAGGACCCATCTTAGGCATACCCCAGAGGGGTATGCCTACCTTGTAGATGATAGGTCAGGAGCCATCATCATGAATGATGAGGGGAAGAGGGTGATGGCTCGCATGAGAGAGTTGTGCCAACAAGTTTTTCGGCACAATGTCTTGGATCATTGGAAGAACATACCGGAGGGGAGCAAGGACTACATAGTAGCATCCTTACATGAGGAGTTTTTGGTACCAGCCGCAGCAGATAGGTTTTCTATGGGCTGGATGATGGAGTGCATGTATGAATATATGTCACACAGACGATCGAATGCACGCAAGGCACTCAAGAGTGGGGCTTCAAAGCCCGAGTGGCTAGACGCAGACGACTAGTGCCGACTTGGGGAGGAGGCTACAGAGATAGCAGCGTGAGGCGACAAGGGTATGACTAGAGGCTGGAGTGGTCCATCATCTTGGGAGTGGCGGCCACAGGACATATCTGGAGGACTTTGTAAGTTTTTCTTTTGTTTTGCTTGCTTATTTTTTTGTAATATCCTTTGTATTGACAATCGTGTTTCTAACAGTTGTATTTTGTTTTCTTTGCAGCACTCCATTACAAATCTGGAGCCCCAAGAGAGACACCAAGGAAAAGGAGATTCTACTGCAAGAAAATCTATCTTGTAACATCAACATGCTTTTATTTCATTCTTTTGATGACCAAAACAAGGAAAACAGCAAATCTTCACGCAGCATCATAGTAAATATCTCCCACGGATTTGATAGAATCAACCATAATCTTCAACATCTTCATAGAATCTATCATAACAAATAAGAACATAAAGAAATACACCACTTTTTAATGGAAATCAATCACATAGTATTTATGTTCATTGTCTTCATAATTCTCTCTCTCAATCTCTCATATACAGATACACTATTTTAATAGAATTGGCTATCTCTGACTTTTTCTCTCTATCTCTCTCAATAATACATCATCTCCTCACTAAAATACTCAATAATGTCTCTCAATAATCCTTCTTAAGTTATGGATACACCTCCCAAGAGGTATGTCTGATGCGAAGAGGCACCAGAGCCACTACAATAACCCGTCATATCTTGCTACTATCTCTGTCACTCCAGTCTTCTCTTCAGTATTCAATAGGTGCTTCTTTCATTTGTTTTAGCTCTTTTTAACTTAGATTTATCATTTCCAAAAGTTAGAAAAATTTTCCAAAGTCACACATACATTCTATAGAACACTTACATAAGATCAACAGAATAGAAACAAAGCAGAGACAAAGGCTCTATGGAAGGTTTACAGAGAGTTACAGAAGGTCATCAGAGAACATCAGATCCTTATAACTCATACTAAAAGCATTACAAACTATCAAAAACTATTCAAAAATCTTCCAAAATATATCAACCTTTATCAATCATCAATCCATGTTTCATATAGAAGAAAATCAAAACAAAACAGAAGCTATACAGAAGGTATCAGAACCAATCAGAACCTCAACAGAACCTATCAAAACATCACAGAGCTTCATATTTCTACTAAGAATCATCATGAACTTCTAAAACATAATCAATATCATCCAAAACACTCTCAAAAACTTCCATTGACAACTATATATCACTCTAAATCCATCAAAAAGCAACCATTCAGACCTCAAAAATAACAGAAATCAGTCAAAAATTCAGTCTTTTTCCACTCTCAACATATCCCCACACTTAGAAAGGAAGCGTCCTTGCGACCTAAGGAAAAGAATAATGTAAGTTTAGTAAAGAGCTCAATTTGATCTTCTTGAGTATCTTCAACAATCACTCCCCCCCACCATGACCCCAACTTATCACTTGTATCTCTAGAAAATACTACAACGAAAGGAAAACACTATTTTGGATATTATCTCCATTTTTTAAAAAAATTGTTAGCAATCACAAAGTCATAAAGGATATAAGAGTTTTCTTTGAATCAGCATCATCTTCTGCCAGCTTGTAGTCCAACATCTTCTTCATCAATCCATCTTCAACTTCAACTCCATCCAACAAAGATAAATAATATATACATACCACATATACAACTCACACAGACACAACACCATGTAATCTGAATGGCACATGTTCCCAGAACATGGAAAGCACAGAAAAAGATTTCCATTAAAGAAAAAAAACTGATACATCCAAAAAGAACTCCACTGCTAAGCAGGATGCAGTCACTTCTTCTTAAATTGCATGCTAGACTTGAGATGTTCCAGAGTTTTACTCTCATCTACAAAATGCAAAAGCACATTCTAGAGAAACCGTATACAATACATCCTTTCCAGCAAAATAAGAAACTTGGTAGGGAAAGCTTATGTGAAGTAATACAGAATACCCATTCGAGCATCAGTCACATCCACATTCGGATTGATGATCAAACGGGGGATACACTTGCGAGTGTTCAGATTAGATTACTGATGCATAAAAGCAAGGTACCAACAAAAATAAGCTGCAAGACGTACAGAGGTATCCTCAGAATGAGCATGCACCCGAGCAAAATGAAGGTAAGAGTTTGAACATGCTGTAGAGGCATCCCAGGACCCTGGAATGAAAGGCCAGTTAAACACCGGTCCTGTCATAGAATCATGCAATGTCCATTGTCGTCGACGAAGTATGTCACTATCATACCCTGGTGTATCCAACACGGATTGAGGAGGAAGATTAATGTAATCGAAAGGAGAGGGGAATGGAATAAGAGGAGAGCATTGTAAAGGAGGATAGGATAGATCATAAAAGAAGGAAAATGAAGAGATAAGGAACATGGAAGAGATGGAAAATTCAGCAAAAACTTATGAAGGCAATCTTCTGAGAAAACAGAAGGAACAAGAGGAACTACAGGAGGAGGTTTAGAAGGGGTAGGCAATGATGTCGGATCGGCAATGAAAGGGAAAAAAGTAAAAATAGGAATGTGAGGGGAATTAGAAGGAGTAAAAGACAACAGAGGAATAATATCAGGGTTGGAAGTGAGGAGGGAAATATACAACGGAAAACGATAGGACATAAGAGAATAAGACAAAAGATTAGTGGGATCTAACAGATAAAAAGAGCAACAATAAGCAATATCTTGGACAAAAGAATCAGTGAATAATGGATGATCAACAATATGACGCAACAGTTGAGTTTGCAAAGGCTGGATATCAAATTTGTGAAATACACCCCTGAGACGACAAGGCTCCAAAGCAACATCCTCCAAAGGTAGATGCTAAGCATGTCCTCTACTCCAAGACGTCTGCTCATGATAATGCTTCAAACTATCTGCTAGCAAAAGCTCAACTAAGTGCACAGACATCACTGCTTGTAAGATCACATCTTCCACATAAACATTCAAATCCTCCTCATCAGGAATCTGCAAATGCCCCATAAGATACATGAAAGACAGCAACTGTACTTCATGCGAAATCAGCTCATCAACAAATATTTCAAACACAGACTTCAGCAAATCTACAGACCACAAATTCTGCCACCCATCCTTTGGAGGTTCTAAATCCACATTATTCAAAGAGATATACAAGGCAAAATGCTGATGATTATACTTGATCCAGAAAGACAATCGGGGTGACACCAGCTCAGCATAACTAGTAAAATCATCCTGCACACAGTTCATTCGTTATTGAAGGCATTTGACCTTAGCAAAAAAACCATTACACAACTTTGCCTTTTGCTGTAACTGGTCAAGTTGCTCATTGGAAGATACTACAGAAGAAACCACAAGAGGTGGAGGAATAGAAAGACCAACAATCTTCTGATTAAGCTCTGCAATCATCTTCTTCTGTGACTCAACAGTTTCCTGTGCAGCTGACCCTCACAAGTACCCAGTCTACTAGCTAAGTTAATCATCTCCTCAAAGGCGAAATTCTTCTCTTTAGTCAAAGATGCATTCTCTGCTTCCAGGGTAACTACTTGAGCTTCTAACTTCTGAATGGTGGCCTTCTGGGAATCCATCAGGGTAGTGGCTTCAGTCATTTGCTTATGAATATAAGTGAGGGCGGCTTTCTCAAATGCTAGATCCTCCAAAGCCTTACTCAATTGACTAGTCAGGGAATCCACTTTGTCCTGCAAGGAAGTATACACCCCTATGTAAATGGACTGAAGACAAGTCATCAGTGAAGTCTCCAATGTAGCCTGGACACCAGAAACTAGCTGAGAAAGAAAAGGTCCAGCTAACATTCTTTGTAATGAAGCAGGGATCTGTTTATCCAACTACCCATCCCTTTGTGCTACAAATAGATTAGGACATGACAAGAATGAAGGAAGGAAATTGGTAGAAACAAGAGGAATGGAGTCCTATGCAGGAGAATCAGAAACTGAAATAGAAGCAGGACTAAGGGGCCCTTTAGTACGTAATCTTTTACTGTGAGAGAATCTGGCAGGGGGCTTATCCTCAGAATCAGAATTGGGTTCTAATGGAGGAGGAGTTGGAACAGAAGGTGGCGGCTGCTTCGGAAGAGGAGTAGGATCAGGAACTAGGACACCACTAGGAGGAGGTGCAAGGGAGATAATCTTCTGAAGAAAAACACCATAGGAGACATTACTGCCCTGACCTTTTTGAACTCTCTGAAAATGATGATCCATCTTCTCGAGCATGAATGCTGTCCAATTGAACTTGGATCCCTCCAGGATCCCAATAGAAGCAGTTGAACAACTCCTTGGAGAGACATTTGGAAGCAAGCTTCCCTGACATGAACCTATCTTATAGAAACTGGAAAAGTTGTTTCCATACCGGGGAGGAGATGTGAGCTATAGAAACCCCAGAACTAGTGATAACTTTGCTGGAGACCAAAGGAGTAGAGGTTTCTTTCTGTAGGAGAGAAAGGATCTCCCCAACTGTCAATAATTGATTTCCATTAGGGACGAAAGACACTGAAAGAGGCAAACACAACGCATCAGTGATATTGGCTGTGGATAAGCAAAAGCGTCGGTTATAAACCAAGCCATACTGGTTCTTGTAGGATGCTAGGAAGAGTAGCAAATCGTGTTATCCACTGGCGAAAACTTCAAAGCCACAAAAGGATGAAGACCAGCACAACGAATGCAATCCGCCTCCAGGAGAAGAGCATAGTCATGCACCGGCAAACGGCACATGCTCGATGACAATATGAGGAATAGAGGTAGATGCCATTCAGACTACAACAAAAAACCCACACACACAACCAAGGAAAAATGCAAAAAAAATTCTGCAAAACCCAGAAAAATCAATACTGAGAAGAATATCAAAACAAAGGACAGACGACCAGACCAGACCAGACTGGACTACTCTTCCTCAAACAATCCACATTCTACAAAAAAAAATTTGACATGACCTACGTACTCTTGCGATCGAAAGCTTCATGCTATGCAATAAGCAGGCACCCTGATCCCGCGTAATCAAGTAAAAAAATAAATACAAACACACCATACCCCAGACAATGACCAGACTCAAACAGAATCCAAGACTTGGACCAACAGAATAAAGATAGATGAATAAGACCGACATCTTGGACTTAACAAATCCCAATCCCCGTAAACACATTGCGTAAACCTATGGTGCAATGAACATGAATGAGTGAACACTACCGCATTCATTTTAACCATGTACAAATTAGATTGCAGTTCGTTATTAATTAACCATTAATGTATAGTGAGTCGATTCCACAATCCCAACCCCTACTTAGACTGACTTGACTGACTGGGGGTCACTAAAAATGCAATTCATTGTTACAACTTACGTGATATGTGGCTCAAAGCGCATGCATGCGTGATGGCGGGGGTTCATTTTAATTACAAATAAATTGTGTCTGCAGCGCATGTACACGTGCACTGTGGATTTATTTTAGAAAATTATGTGGGTTATTGTGCCATGTGCTGGTGCAAAAGTGGGTTCTTTTTACAATTAATAGTTGGGTTCCTTTTAATTACAAATAAATTGTGTCTGTAGCGCATGTACACGTGCACTGTGGATTTATTTTAGAAAATTATGTGGGTTATTGTGCCATGTGCTGGTGCAAAAGTGGGTTCTTTTTACAATTAATAGTTGGGTTCCTTTTAAATTAAAAATTAATAAAGAGCATTCTGTTTATTTGGTGGATGCAACGGTCGGTTGATTTTATTACAATTACATGTGTGTTATGGTGCAACGTGAGAGAGGGAAAAAGAGAAAAAACCTGGCAATGGTTGGGGCTGTTTGCAAAGTCTGATACCACATTCTAAAAAAAAAAAAGGCGCAATCCACAAATATTCCACACAATGGACAAAAGGTTGATTAAAACTAGTCGTCTTGTTGTACAGAAAAACGAAAAAAAAACTAACACATTGATAAAAAATAATAAAACAAATAATACAGATGACCAAAACAAAAAGATGGATATGTTGGGATGTTGAATTGATTGGGATTTATGATTATGTTTTTTTTTGTAAATAATATGTTTTGATGTGTTTTTTTTTTAAATGTGCACATGAAATTTTAGCAATCAATCATGAGCATCAAGTGCCAAAAGGTAATCAGATTTAATTCACATTATTCAGCTCATTTTTTAGATTTAAAATGAATTTTGTATGAATTTGGGTATCAAAATTAGGATTTTGTCTTCAAATAATACTTTGGTCCTCAATTGGTCAAATATTCTCAAAATGTACAAGGGAGTTTATGGAAATTTTTGAATTTTTTTTTGAAATTATGTCGGTATTTTTATCATTTTCAAATGAATTTTGGCCAGTTTTTAATATTTTTAAAAATAAATTTTAATTTTTGAATTTCTACAAATTTTTTACTGAGATTTCTAGTTTGAAAAATATTTCAATTGTTTACAAAAACATTGGAGATTTTTTAGGAATTTTTTGGTAATTTTTTGGATTTTAATTGAATTTTAATGAATATATAAAATTTTTAATGTGTTTTTAGAGATTTTGGGATTCGAAGTACTTGTGACTGCATATGAACGGCTGCTGATGACTATGACTGTGTATGAATGGCTGCAAGATCCTACTACACGAACAAAGTGAACATGCGTCCTCACACGTGAACGCACACGAACAACCACCGACACCAAAACGTTGACCGCAGTGCGTGAAGGGGGGCGAACAATGGTTGAGGGGTAAAGGGCAGAGGTAGGGGGCGGGACATGGGGCTTAGGTGGGGGGGTGAGGTAAATTAAGAGAAGGGAAGGGGTAAATGTGGGGAGGGGGTCAAATTAGGGGGAGGGGGGTCAAATTAGAGGGAGGGGGTTAAATTTAGGAAAAAGGGCCAAATTTAGGGGGAGGGGGTTAAAGTTTGGGGGAAGGGGGTAAAGTTGGAGGTGGGGGGTAAAGTTGGAGGTGGGGAGTAAAGTTGGAGGTGGGGGTAAAAATTGGGGGGGGTGGTAAAAATTGGGGGGGGTGGTTTGAAAATGGGCGGGGGAAATGGGGGGGGAAGGAGGAGGATGAAAGGGGTGGGGGAGGAGGAGGAGGAGTAGGAGGTGGGAGGTTGCAGGAGAAGGGGGTGGGGGTGGGGGTGGAGGAGGTGGGAGAGGAGGAAGGGGTGGAGGGGTGTAGGCAGGCGGCGCGCGGGCGGCAAGGTGCACGGGCGGCGGCGGGCGGGTGCAGGTGGGTGACGACGGCAGGGGGCACATGCGGCAGTGGGCGGGGAGAGTAAGGGGAGGAAGAAGAGGAAGTAAAGGAAGAGGAGGGGAGGGAGGCGGGAGAAGAAGCGGGAGGGGGAAGGAGAAGGAGAAGAAGGAGAGAAGGGACAGAGAAGGGAGGAGGGAGGAAGGGAAGAAGAGGAAGAAGGTGGGGGAAGGGAGGGATAAGAGGAAGAAGAGTAGGGAGGAGGAGGAGAAGAAGAAGAAGAAGAGTAGGGAGGAGAAGGAGAAGAAGAAGAAGAAGGAGGAGGAGGGAGGGAGGGAGGGAAGAAGAGGAAGAAGGTGGGGGAAGAGAGGGAGAAGAGGAAGAAGAGCAGGGAGGAGAAGGAGGAGAAGAAGAAGAAGAAGGAGGAGGGAGGGAGGGAAGAAGAGGAAGAAGGTGGGGGAAGGGAGGAGGAGAGGAAGAATGGAGGAGGAGACGAACAGGGAGAGAGAAAGAAGAAGAAAGGGAAGAAGGGAGGAAGGAAAACCGTTGTAGGGGTTTTATTTTAATTTTATTTTTTCTTCTTTTTTGGTTTTTTTTGCCTTTTTTTCTCTTTTTGTGTTTAATGTTTTTTTTGTATGTATTTATGTTGGTTAAATGCTTGTCGTTTTTCCTGTGTGCTTTTCTTTTGTTTTTTTTTTCCTGGGGTGGGGGGTTGTGTTGTAGTGGTATTTGTTTGGTGGAAAAGGGATCCCATTAGAGTACAATCAGGACCTGGCATACATGCATGATCAAATCGTGGTATATGCATGAAGATATGCAACATAGACGTGCAGGGACACATCCCCACACTTAAGACCTTAAAGGGAAGGGTGAACTAAGCAACAAGGACCTAAGACCACACATCAGACCAATCGTGGATGTCCCCACACTTAAAACATGACCGTCACTGAGAAACAGAGGGTGTAGGGTTAGAAAATCTTGGCCCATAAATATTGATGAGGATTGAAGTTGATTGTCACCGATGGCACGTGTTGTGTTGCCGTCAACTACACAGCAGGCACCAAAGTATCTTAAACACAACACACGTTCAGCGTGGCAGGGACCGTGCACCAGCCCCCAAGGAGGTAGAGCTGCTGATGGAATCGTGGGAAATCGTCGATGGAGAAGGAAGTTGCACTCAGCTCACGTTCACTCAAATGGAATGAAAGAACAGTCACTCTCTCCACAACGGACATCACTCAATTGACAAATGATGGAAACTTAGTCTCACATTTGGTTTAGAAATCAATGAGGAAGAGGGTTCAGAGGGAGTATACCAGTGTGCACAGTTGATAGTGCATTAGTGTGTCCTACCCCGTCAAGCATAGGTGCAAGCAAAAAGGCCAGGGAGCCTTATAGTGCAATGTACAAAATAGGGTGATATGTAATGTGGTGATGGCAGAGACCCATCTCGCATGTGTGTGAGGAAAAGAGAACATACATTACGCAAATTGTCGTAACGTCCCTCAATTCACACCTCTCAATAATTGTTGGAGGAAACATCAGTCACACTCAACCCCCCTTCTGTCTCATGCTCTATTGATAGATACAAGAGGGCAGCACATTCCTGAAACCCCTTGATGTAATCCTCACTGTCACTTGTGCAGAGGGTGTATGCCTTGTGCGCAATTGATGGTGCAACTATGCATCATGCCCTGTGCTGGCATATGGTGCAAGAAGGAAGGCCACAGATCCTTATAATGCCGTGCATAGGAATAATTTTGTGCTTTGTGCATTAAGAGGCCCATCCCGTGCGTACAATACTCCATTCACACATCTCACCTCTCAATTGGATATAAAGGGCAAGGACTGGTCACTCACCCTACCCTCTGTCTCACACTCAGTTTGATGAATATAGAGGGTAGCCCATACTCACATCCCCATCCAGTTAGGATGAAAGCTCACAACGCTCTAGGTTTGTCGACGAAGATCAGCTTGGTCTAGTTGATCATGTCAACATGGATTGGTTGATGAAGAGGTATACCCAAGGAGGTAGCCAACAACTTCAGTGCTTGGATTGCATGTTGAAAACTAGTCTCTTGTAGGAATCAGAAGTACTGAAGAGGCCACAGAATTCTGTGCACAAAGGAAGGCAGCTTGAAAACTTCTTCTGCAAGAGTTCGACTAGAGATTTGGCGATCTCGATTGTAGGGTGTTACCACCTTTTCCACAGCCAGCTTTCCGTCCAAGGGTGTGTGCTACCTTTTCTTGGAAGAACGAGGCTTGTTATGACAAGGAATTGCTTCATTTTCTCCCATAATAGTTTTTTTTTCTTTTTCTTTTTCTTTTTTTTTATTTTTCCCTACTCTCGAGGGTGTTTCAACCTTTTCTCGAAGAATAGGTTGACATGACAATGACGAAAGTCCTTTTCTCCCATGACCGATATAGTTTTATTTTATTTTTGTTTTCTTTTTCTCTCTCTTTTTTTCTTTTTTATTGTATTTGAAGAGTCGAATAGCAGGAACGCCATGTATCAGAACCATCCTGGCCACTTTTGTTGCATCAAAGATAAAAAGGAAGCCAAGGAGGAGGGGAAGATGGCTGCAAGGGGCTATTAGAATGAAACCATATCATCAAGATCAACAAGAGGGTTATTAGGAGCATTAGGTAAAGGCATATTGACCGTCATACAAGGAATGAGGAAGCTATCGACGGTGGTTGTCAAGATCCCCAAGGAGGGTAATACTTCTTGAGGCGACAGCCATTAATAAGGAAGGGATCATCCGATTGTCTGGACTTGGACCGAGCCATTAGAATTGATGGCAAGTACCTTATAAGGGCCCATCCATCGTTGTTGAATCTTGCTTGGAAACTTGCCAATTTGGGAATCATAAGCTAGGACTAAGTCACCTTCCTTGAACTCCTTCTACTTAATGAAGCTATCATGATAGGCCTTTCTGTGAGCGTGTGTGGCTTCCATGCATTGTAGTGTCATCCTACAAGTCTCATCGAGACACTCCAAGTGCAAGAGACGGCATTGCAGGGACTCTCATCTCCCAATAAGCGTTCTTTGATGGCCATCATAGAGAGGGTAGCTTGAGTTCAATAGGAAAGACAATTTCTGTTCCATATACCAGCTGGAAAGAGGTTTGTCCTATAGCCTCCTTATGGGAGGTTCTGTACGCCCAGAGGGCCTCTGTAAGTCAACCATCCCAATCACGACAATGTGTGGCTATCGTTCTTATCAAAATCGAGTATAGGATGCAATTGGTAACTTCGACTTAGCCATTGGCTCTGGGGTAATAGGATGTGGACTTACGATGACGGATCTTGTATAGTTCTGCCAACTCTTCCATGATCTTGTTAAGAAAGTGAGTACCTTTGTCACTAACAAGCTCTAGGGGACTACCAAAACAGATGATGATGTTCTTGTACAGGTACAAGGCCACGCTATTACTATCATCTCGCTTCAAAGCTTTAGCTTCACACCACTTGGTTACATAGTCTATACATACCAAGATGTATCTATTCTACTTCTGTCTGGTTGGTGGATCAATGGGGCCCATGAAATCAATCCCCCACTTCTCGAACGGTTGTAGGGCTGTAGGGGAAGAATAGGTTGTAGGGGCATGGCACTCAATTTGGTAGGCTTTCCCATTTGCTGACAAGCATCACACTGTTTGTAGTAGTCATAGGATCCTTATGGAGGGTTGGCTACCAATATCCTACAAGTAAGGCCTTTTTGGCTATCGCTTCTCCCGTGAAGTGTCCACCATAGGGCTCATCATGGCATGCCTTAAGAACAATTCCAATCTCTTGTCTTGAAACACATCTTTGCAATACTTCATCCTTGCTTTTTGTGTACAAAGCACCACCTAACAGGGTGTAGAGGGTTGATTCCAACATAAGCTTCTTCTTCTCATGGCTCGAAATGCTCGGGGGATATTGTTGGATTGCCAAGAGGTTGTCTATGTCACCATACCATGGGGTAACTATTTTGACAAGAAACAAGGAAGCATTAGGAAGGTTTGGATCATCTTGCTCTTCTTCATCATCGCTTTGAGGGATTCGCACAGATGATCAGTTAGGACATGAGAGCGACTGGATTTGGTAACCATTTCAAAGTCGACGAACTCTTGAAACAAAATGAGCCATCTCATCATTCTTCTTTTCACATTGGCCTTGCTCATCAAGAAGAAGGACAGGGCTTCATGGTCCATGTAGAATTTGAAGTGTGTCAACAGTAGATAGTGTCGAAACTTATCCAAGGCAAACACCATTTCTAGACACTCAAGCTCCGACACTGTGTAGTTTCACTCTCTGTTGGTTACTTTTCTTCTTACATAATAGATAGGTTGATGTAACTTAGAGGGGCCCTTTTAGCATAAGACTACACCTAAGGCCTTCAACTAATGCATCAGTATGCACATGAAACTCCTTCATCCAATCACGAGGTTGCAAGATGGGTGCTTCAATCAAACACTGCATTAGGGTATTGAACGCCTCTTCACAATCATTGGTCCATGTGAACTCTACATCTTTTCTTAGGAGTTTATGAAAAGGGGGCTACCTTTGTCACAAAGTGTGGAATGAATCTTCTATAATAGTCCACATGGCCAAGAAATCCCCTCAATTATTTAAGGTTGGTTGGGGCTGTGAAGGCAGCAATCTTCTCAATCTTAGCAGGATCTATTGATATCCCTTGTGCAGAGACAATGTGGCCTAGAAGAACTCCTGATGAGACACCAAAGACACTTTTGTTAGGGTTGAGAGAAATCCCATACTCTCGACATCTGTCAAAACATTGCTCTAAGTGTCCCCAATGCTCACGGATTAGGCTATAGACACAAAAGTCATCGAGCTACACGACAATGAAATCATATAAATGGTTTTGGAGGCACCCATCATCACTCGTTGGACAGTAGCACGAGCATTACAGAGCCCAAACATCATCATTCTATAAGCATAGGTTTTCCATTCTGTTGTAAAGGTTGTTTTATATTGGTCCTCTTCTGTGATTTGGACTTGGTTGTATCCGTTGAATCCATCCAAGAGGGAATAGAGCTCATGGCCTGCCATTGTGTCCAACATTTGGTCTATGAAAGGGATAGGGAAATGATCCTTCTTCGTCTTGGAATTCAGCTTTCAAAAGTTCACACATATTCGTAGTTTTCCATTCTTCTTGGGTACTACCACAATGGGCAAAACCCATTCCCTGTTAGCTACTGGATAAATAAACTCGACTGCAAGGAGCTTCAGTAATTCAGCCTTCACCAGGGTAGAATAATTTGGATTCAAGCACCTATCTCTTTGCCTCATAGGTTTGGCATCAGGCTCTAGGTCGATGTGATGTTGGCATACTATGGGATCTGTTCGAGATTCAAAGGGAGAGAGAGACAAAGACATGGAGCTGTAACAGAGAGTAGTGAACTCTCTTATTCTCTTCTTCTCATTCTTCCATAATTCTTACTAAAGTCTAATCACACATAACTGAAAAAAACACTAGGTCACTAACTGACTGTACCACTAGCTGTGGTTGAGTCTGATCCACTCGGTTATTACACCACACATGTAGAGAGATAGCTAAGACGACAGCTATCTAGATAAGATCAGTAGTCATGTTAGTGATACTGATCATGAGCTTGATTCTCAACACTCTCCCTTAAGCTCAAACTAATTGATGTACTCCAAGTAGCTTCGTGAAATGCACAAACTTCTCTTTACCAAGTGATTTGGTAAAGATATCTGCTACCTGGTCTTCTGTCTGCACATGGAGTAGATCAATATTTCCAGCAAGTACCATCTCCCTAATAAAATGGTAATGAACTTCTATGTGTTTGGTGGATCTAGCATGATAGACAGGGTTGCTATCCAACATCACACTACTGAGATTGTCACAATGCAATGTGACCTTCCTGTCTAACTGTATACCCAAGTCGTGTAGCAGTTTCACAAGCCAAACTGCCTCCCATGCCGCTAAGGCTACACCCCTATATTTTGCCTCTGTACTAGATAAAGCAATGGTCGGCTTCTTCTTACTACTCTAGCTAATCACACTACTACCCAAACTAAAAGCATAACCACTGGTTGACCTCCTGTCATAGAGACAACCAATCCAATCAGCATTTGTATAATCTCTCAAGTCGAATGATTTTCCATGCTCATAAAACATCCCATAATCAACAGTACCCTTCACGAGTACCGCATAATCCTCCTAACTACATCTAAGTGTGGCTTATGAGGTTTCTGCATAAACTCGCTAATCAGCATAACTCAAGTTGACAGGTAATAGTAAGGTAAATCAAGCTACCCACTATCTGTATGTACATAGTGACATTCTCAATCTCATTCCCAATATCAACTGCAAGTTTGACATTCTGATCCAATGGTGTTTCCATGGCTGCACACTCCATCATGCCATATTTCAGCAACGTATCATGAGCATATTGTTTTTGTATAGCCATATACCTTGAGGTGTAGACACAACCTCAATCCCAAGAAAGTACTTTAGTTCACCAAGATCCTTGACTTTGAATTTAGCTTGTAACATTGCTTTAATTTCAACAATCCCATGATCATCATCTCCAGTGATGATCAAATCATTGACATAAACCTCCAAAAAAACATAACCATGCTTTGTCTTCTTTGTAAATAGGTTGTGATCTGCATGACCTATCTAAAAACCAAGCTGCTACAAATAAGTGATTATGCAAGCATTCCATGCTCTCAGTGCTTGTTTCAATCCGTACAATGCATTTTTCAATTTACACACATATGTCGGATATCACAATGTACATAACCTTTAGGATGCTCCATATACACCTCTTCAAGCAAGTCACCATTCAAGAATGCATTTTTTACATCCATCTGCCATAATTTTCAGCCCTTATAAGTCGTTAATGCGATAAATGTTCTCACCATTGCCATCTTGGCAACCGGCGAGCTGAAAGTCTCCTCATAATCTAGGCCATACGACTGTCCTTTTGCAACAAGTCGGGCTTTATACCTTTCCAATGAACCATCTGACTTACATTTCACTTTATAAACCCATTTGCAGCCAATGGGTACTTTGCCTTCAAGAAAATGGACCAATTCCCATGTCTCATTTTAAGTCAATGCTACGTATTCCTCATCCATGGCACACACAAATTCTCATCTGTAACTACCTCATTGAACTTCGTAGGCTCTTTGTAGCCTTACACTTTAGTCATATATGTATAATGTCTAGCTGAATACCCACTGTATGTCAACCTATCAACTAGTTTTCTAACCCTTTCATACCTTCTCAACTGCAATGCACTCTAGGCTTGCCTCTCATGAGGCTATACATACATGCTTTACCTCTCACCAGGCATTAAAACTGATGGTATGCCCAATTCACTATCAAGACTATCACTACTAGGTGACTCATATCCAGATGTAAGCGGGCCAATCACATCATCAAACGTCTTTTCTTTGCATTTATCCAATCTCCCCCTCACTAACATATCTGTGTTAGCGGATGCAGTAGCATGACTGCGGAGTCATCCTATCCAATGACTCTATCCAAGGACTAACAATAGATGAACCATCACCTATCAGTCCACTCATTGATGTCCTAGCTAAAGGATAATTTTCAACATAAGTCGGGCTAGCTGGTCCATGAAATACCATTGCATTCGGATTACCATACCATGAGGCCAGCTCATCAAAAAATACATCCCTGTTGATCAGGGTTTCTCGAGTGGACGGGTCATAGCATTTGTAAGCCTTTCTCTCCTATACATAGCCAAGAAAAATGCTTTTGATAGCTTTCGGGTCTAACTTCTTCCTCTTTTCATCAGGCACATGTACGTAGGAAATGCAACCAAATACTTTTAGGTTATTAATGTCTAGCTTGTGCCCATATAGTTTTTCATATGGAGTCAAATCATGAATCCTAGTTGTAGGTGTTTGGTTCAACACATAAACTGCACTAACCACTGCTTCAGCCCAATAAACATTTTGCAAATTCTTTTCATTAAGCATTACCTTGGCAGCTTCCATAAGCACCTGATTTTTTCTCTCTACCATACCATTCTGTTAAGGTATGTAACTACATGTGAGCTGCCCTTTTATGCCATATTTAGCAAGATACATGTCAAACTCTCTGGATACATATTCTCCACCTCCATCAGATCTCAAACATGAGATATAACATCCAAGTTCATTTTCAGCATGCTTTTTAAATTCCTTAAAGACATCAAGCACCTCATCCTTGTGCTTCAGAATATATAGCCATGTGTATCGGGTGAAATCATCAATGAAGGATACATAATACCTAGCACTACTAAAAGATGCATTATGGGCAGGACCCCATACATCCAAATGTATCAACTACAAAGGCCTAGAACTGTTTTTGACATGTATCATGAACGGGAATCTTGCTTGTTTCGCAAACTGACAAGTAGAGCATACATGTCCAAGGCTGTGTGGTTAAATACCACTTTCGTCAGTTTTGCAGATTTGTCCTTGTGAGGCTGAAGCTGTGTTCTCTGCAGTGACAGAATTTTTTGCAGTATTCTGTAATGGCGTATGATTCTCTTTCACAGATTGTAAGTGAAAAGCTTGATAAGAACAACTTCCAAGCATGGAAGTTTAGAATGATGAATTTCCTTATGGGAAAAGGATATTGGGAATTTGTTGCAGGAAATGAAGAAGAACCACTTCTTCCTGATGTTCCCAATCAACAGCAAATGCAGGCATTCAAAGCATGGCATGAGAGAGCCAGGAAAGTTATGTACTGGCTGTCTATCAGTATTTCAGACTCTATGATTGTGCATATTCAGGATGCAAGTACGCCAAAGGAGGCGTGGGATACTTTGTCAAAAATGTATAGCACAAATACGCAAGCCAGGAAAATGCAGCTCAAGCAAGAGTTGCATAATGTGCAAAGAGAAAGTATGAGCATCAATGACTACCACATGAAGGTGAAGAAGATTGCAGATGCACTTGCTTCCATTGGGTCGCCAGTGGAAGATGATGATTTAGTTTCTGTGACCTTGAATGGTCTAGGAAAGGATTATGCACAGTTTCGGACATCCATTTCAGTTCGTGAAAGATTTCCTGATTTTGAGGAGTTGATTACTCTTCTAATTTCTGAGGAGCAGAGAAATGGTGATGCATCTTCTTCAGGAGGAACTTCAAAAGAAACTGTCTTCTACTCAAATGCTGGAAGAGGTAGAGGCAGAGGTAGAGGAGGCCGATTTGGAGGCCGTGGTAGAAATCAGAATATGTAGCAAACTCAAGAAAACCAGTCCTTTGGAGGAGGACGTGGTAACTCTAGAGGCAGGGGGAGCCAAAGAGGTCGTGGTGGATGGCAAAGAGGGTAAAATGGAAACAGCAATGTTGAATGCTACTACTGTGGTAAAATGGGTCATATGGCTAAAGACTGCTATAAAAAGCAGAATGACATCATGAATGGAAAACTGCAACAAGGAAATTATACATCTTCTAGTAGACAGGGTGATGATAGAAATGAGCATTTGTTTATGGTGCAACACATGAACAATTCTGTGACAAGTGCAGAAGAAAGCAACGATGTATGGTATGTTGACTCAGGTGCATCAAACCACATGACAGGTCATGCAGAATGGATGGGGGATGCAAGGAAAATGGAAAAACCAGGATTTGTGGAGACTAGTGATGATACTGCACATCCTATTGTGCAGATTGGAAAAATTCCTTTGTCTATGCAGGATGGGAAAAAGAAATACATGTCCAATGTATTTCATGTCCCGAATATCACCAAGAATCTGGTTTCTGTTGGTCAAATGGTTGAGCAGGGCTTGCAGGTCAGATTTAATCCTCATGGATGCTTTGTTGAGGATATGAAAAGTAAAGGTCGCTTGATAGCAAAAGGAAAGAAGAAGGGCAGAATGTTTACATTGGATCCAGACATGCCTGAATTGAGTGCAGCAATGTTTGCACATGGGACCGGTGTAGTTGCAGATATTGATATATGGCATAAACGCATTGGTCATGTTAATGTACAGCGACTTAAATCAATGCAGGCCCAAAACATTGTTGCAGGATTGCCTAAATTCAAGGTTGCAGAAATGCATAAGGTATGTGAAGCCTGTCAGTTTGGAAAACAGGCAAGGAAACCATTTCCTAGACATGTTCAAGAGAGTAAGAAGCCATTGGAACTAATCCACTCTGATGTGTGGACTACTAAAGCTGCATCTCTTGGAGGCTGTCATTATTTTGTCACTTTTATTGATGACTATAGCAGAAAAGTTTGGGTGTATTTTATGAAAAAGAAAAGTAAAGTTTTTGGGCATTTCAAAACTCTTAAAGCTATGGTTGAAAAAGAAACAGGCCTGCAAATAAAATGCCTAAGGTCAGATGGAGGGGGAGAGTACATCTCAAATGAATTTGCAAGGTTCCTGCAGGAGCATGGCATAAAGCAGTAATATTCATGCAGTCATACCCCACAACAAAATGGAATTGCAGAAAGGAAAAACAGGCATATTGGAGAGGTATCTCGTGCCATGCTCAACGAAAAAGACTTGCCAGATTTTTACTGGGCTGAAGCAGTTGCTACAGCAGTCTATATAATGAACAGGACTCCCACTGCAGTAATACATGGGATGACTCCAGAGGAGAGGTATACTGGTAGGAAACCAGATATTTCTCATTTGAAAATTTTTGGTTGCATTGCCTATGTACATGTGCCAGATGAGTTGAGATCCAAGTTGGATCCAAAAGCTGAGAAGTGCATCTTTATTGGTTACTCTCTGCAGCAAAAAGGGTATAGATGTTATAACCCTTCTACTCGTAAGTTTACAGTGAGCAGAGATGTTGTTTTTGATGAGATGAGTAGCTGGTATAAACCAGTAAATGTGATTGATGATGTAGATGCACAAAACGGTAATGCTGCACAGAATTCACAGCAGCAGTCACAAAATATTAGTGGACCTGGAGCGTCCTCTAGCAGTGGTTCACATTCTTCGCCATGGACAGGCAGATTGAGATCAGGAGAATCTTCTCAAAGCAATGCTGATAGTGGTATTCAGTATCACAAAAAGGAAAAGAGAAGGTAGATCAGCCCATGTTTGATGTGAATGCAGGTCACTCTTATGTGGATGGTGAATCCAGTGGCTCAGAACAGAGCATTGATGATGAGTTGGGTATTCCTTCTATTGTTATACCTGGAGTAAGGAAGACCAGGGACGTTTTGAGAGCATCTGGGAGTGAACCTACTTTGCGCAGGTCTACCAGAGCTAGGTATCCTGTGGATAGGCTGAAATATGATGGATTTACAGCCATCCACTATGCATATATGGTCAAAGTGATATAGGAACCAAAACCCACTTCTTTTGAGCAAGCCATGGGAAAAGAAAAATGGGAGAAAGCCATGGATGAAGAAATGGATGCCTTGGAAGCAAATGCTACATGGGAGTTGGTATCTTTGCCTAAAGGTAAGAATGCAATTGGCTGTAAGTGGGTTTATAAGGTGAAGCACAATGCAGATGGTTCTGTGAACAGATACAATGCAAGATTAGTAGTCAAGAGGTATGCACAAACATATGGCATTGATTATGAAGAAACATTCAGTCCGGTTGCAAGGATGGCAACCGTAAGAGCAGTCATTGCTATGGCTGCATCAAAGGGATGGTCTTTACATCAGATGGATGTAAAGAATGCCTTCTCGCATGTTCATCCTGAGTTTGTTTGCAGGTTGAAAAAAGCCTTGTATGGCTTGAAGCAAGCACCTAGAGCATGGTCTGACAAGATAGGACAGTATCTTGTCACTATTGGCTTTCAGATTTCCAAGGCAGATTTTTCACTTTATGTGAGAAAAACAGAGAAAGGTATTATGCTGCTTGTCATTTATGTTGATGATTTGATTATGACAGGTGACAGTGATGAAGATATCCTTCATGTGAAAATGCTATTGAAGCAGAAGTTTGAGATGAAGGATTTGGGAGAGCTGCGTTATTTCTTGGGCATTGAGGTGATTAGATCACCAAGTGGGATACAGCTCTTGCAGAGGCAGTATGGATTGGACATTCTATCCAAATATGGGATGACAGGCTGTAAGCCTATTTCAGTTCCTTTGGAGCAGAATGTGAAGCTGAGCGCAGATGCAGGTGAGCTTCTAGAAGACCCTACTATGTACAGACGCATAGTAGGAAGTTTGATTTATATGACTATTACCAGGCCAGATTTGAGCTATGCTGTTGGATTGGTAAGTCAGTTTATGCCGGCTCCAAGAAAATCGCATTTGGATGCGGCTAGACACATACTCAGGTATGTGAAGTCCACATTGCAGTATGGACTATTTTATGAGACTGGGATTCAGATACAGTTGCATGGATACACTGATGCTGATTGGGCTGGTAGTATTTCTGATAGACGATCTACCAGTGGGTATGTGTTCTCTTTTGGGAGTGCTGCAGTCACTTAGAGCAGCAAGAAACAGCCTACAGTTGCCTTGTCGAGCACAGAGGCTGAGTACAGGGGTGCAGCAATGGCTGCATGTGAGGTAGCTTGGTTGCATAAGCTACTTTATGATATGCATCAGCCTACAGATGGGCCAGTTGTCATTTATTGTGACAACATGAGCAGTATACACTTGGCAAATAACCCAGTCTATCATGCTAGAAAAAAGCACATTGAGGTGCATTATCACTATGTGCGGGAGAGGGTTTTACTAGGTCTTATTGATCTAGTTTATGTCAGCACAGAGGATCAGATAGTTGACATATTTACGAAGGCATTGGGCGCAGAGAAGCTGCGCAAGTTTAGAGACATGCTTGGTGTGCAGGAATTGGGATTGAGCTCGAGGGGGAGTGTTGAGAGATCGAGCTCCACTCGTGATATGCCAGGGTGACCGTTGTGCATTTATGTCACCGACTTGTCAGTTGCAGATGCGGTTGGTACACCACCCATGAATAATAGCTAGATGACAGCTATCCTTATCTACTCTAGTTCATGGCTCAGTTAGTATGCCACCTTAGTTATTTGAGTTTGGTTTGAGACCCATATATAGGGTTCTTCTATTTCTTTGTAAGTGAGTTCTTTTGGCTTACACAACTAAGAAGAGGAAAACTGTTTTCAGCCTCCACCTTTGTGTGTATTCCCCCATTGTGCAAGCAAGAAAGCTACAAGTGAGACTCCTTCCTTCTCTCCCAAAATCTTGACAATCATCTTCTCTTAGGAAGGGTAACTTTGGGACAAGAGCCACTGCTGGACGAAAGCCTATTCTTCTTAATCCATTTCTTATAAAGGCTTTGCTCATGACGTGACTCATTAATCAGTTCAAAGGGTACCATAATCATTCTGTCGAACAACAAAAAGGGATCTTCTGCTTCTAAGGCTTCAGGAACTTCTTCCTCATCTCTGCCTTCTGCAAGTAGGATAGACTTTTCTAGCTCGCTTCATAATCTTCATATGCATTATCACTTTTGTCCTTTTCAGATTCTGTTTTTGCCTCTTTGGGGGCTCTGTAAGAGAAGAACAATCTCTCTATTATGTCTTTTGCTTCTACTTTTGCTTCTGTCTCTGCCTCTGTCTCTATCTCTGTCTCTGTCTCTGCTCCTGTCTCTTTCTATGGCTCTATCTCTGCAACTGACATGTAACAGGGAGAAAAATATATCCATGCTTCTATCTTGTTGTTGGAGGTGATTTCAGAAGTCAATTTAGGTTCAAGCTAGGAGGTATTCTCCCATGGACAAAGACTTTGCCTCCTTTAGTAATTGGCTTATAATGCCCATTGTTAGGGACTCTGTCTCTGTTTTCTTGGGAAATATCTATTTGACGGCCTCTTCATCTCCTAATGTACCATCTGTTACTTCATTGGAGGAGTCTATTACAACTTCGATGGACGTAGATCCATTGCCTTTTTGCTATCCATACAACTTCAGTACTAACTTGTTGAGTCCTCTGCCTAGGGCTAGGGTTCCTTTGAACCAGTTCGTCCTTGCTCTTGCTTCAAAAAGCCAAGGTCTTCCCAACAATAGAGAGTATGAGGTCCCGTAGGAATTTGGTTTGACCACTAGATATATCAACCAATAGTCTCTTCGTGCGAGGGTTGTTTTTATGTATGGAAGAATGCCCAAAGGCTTGATTCTGCTTTGGTCTGCCAATCTGATAAGCCACTGCGTAGGCTGCATTCCTTACAAGCCTAGATCCTTCATTGTCACATTCGTCATTATATTTACTGATGAGTCTCCATCAATCAATGCATCCGCTATGAAGCATCCTTCGATCCATACATAAATCTCTGGGGTTCCCGGATCTAGGAAGGCATTAGCCACATCTACTTCCTTCATGGGTTCTGAGGCTCTGTTGGACTTGGTTGCTACGAAGGGAACAATTCTTAGGCTTCTTATTCTTGTAAATATGCTTTTGAATTTCTTTCGACAACTAGGAGACAACATCAACAACTATTGGAATGTTAAGTTTGGTTTAAAAGTGTCTAGGTCTTTGAAAAAATCATGTTCTTTGATAGGATCCATAGGCTTTTCCAATCGGCTGGGGAATGGGGCCATGCCCACTTTTATTTTACATTTTTCTTCTAGGAGCGGAAACATCTGCGCTTCTTCTCCATGAGGAGGTACTTCGGCATCCTCTATCTCCCGAACCTCTAGTCCTACCGCCTGTGCAACTGTCTCTGTGGCTCTCTGTGGCTCTGTAGTGCTATGTACTACATTGTTCTCTACCACACTGTTTTCTTTCTCCTTAGGAAGGTTGAACTTCATAGTCTTGGTAGAGAGAATGTTCTTTGTTGGAACTACATTTTCTCCTTTCTTTGCACGCGTTATTGCTGTCACTTCCAATTTCACAAAATTGGAAGCAAGTTCTTGGGTCTTCTATTGGGTATCCGGAGTAGCTTTCACAAGAGCTAGACTTAGACAATCTTTTGCAGTGTGGCCTTCTCCTTTGTGTCGACTCCATAAGGGCTTGTAATCCACAAACCTTCTAGGATTTGGATAGTTTGGTAAAATGACCATTTTCTCCACATCTGTAACACTCCAACTCTAATCTCTGGCCACCGCAGACTTTCGTCCTCTGTAACTCTAAGAGAGAAACCTCCTTGGACCAAAATTAGGACTAAACTCCCTAGGCTTTGATCGAGGGGCTTTGGTCCAGTATCCTGCATTGTCATTTTGGATTCCAACAAGTTGAATCTTGCATCTTCATCTTTCTTTCTTCTTTTGTGCATCTCTTTCAAATAGCAGATATCCTCTATATGGTTCTTCCTCAAACCGTATGAACAGAAGGCTCTAGTAACGGTTGGTTTTTTGGTACATTCAGTGGCTAAATGTCTTGCTTGATGGCACTTTTCGTACCATGTATTAGAACGCATCACATCCCTCCCACCTCCTGCATGAGTGGATATATTGGCAGTATTCACCTTCAGTGTCTATAGTTGTCTTGTAATCACATCCATAAGCTCTTTCTTGATACTTGTGACTGAGTTGAATAGGTATTCCTTCAGATTCTTACCTCCTAGAGTACTTGTAGTAGGGTTTTGGGAAGCTTCTATTATTACTGCATACACTGGTTGGGTTGGATCCAAAGGGTTCTCTATTCTGGTTTTGATTCAAAGCTCTTGTTGAGACTTGGGATTGTTGATTCCAGTGGGTAGGATTCCACTGTTGTTGCGTTGCCATTGGGGGAACTATTTGAGACCATTGTTGTTGTGGTTGAACCATCATTTGAGGCATTGTCATCTACGGGCCACTATGGATTCGGTGCATTGTACTGCGGCACTATTTGCATATGGGGCTAGGGGTAGGGAACTGTCCCTAGGATTGCATTTGGTGGGTATACCATCTTGGTATGGGAGGAGGTAAGACTCCTCTTCCTGAGGTCATTGACAACCCTACTTCAACTTTGTCATACAATCTTACACCTTCCACTACAGCTTTGCAAATTGACTGGTCTTCTCAATTCTACGAACTTGCAAACTTCTGGTTGTAGGCCTCTGAGGAAACTCCTTTTTGGATGCCTACATCCAAATGATGGTTGGTCCATCTCTTCAGTGTGTATTCCATTCGTGAGACATAAGCTTCTATTCTTTCTCCAAGGGATTGACTTAGGTTCATGAGCTCCTCTCGCATCCGCTCTTCAAAGCCTTCACACCTGAATTTAGTGAGGAGGTCCCATGTGCCAAAAGTTCTTGATGTGTCTATCTCTCATACCATTGGAACGCCGCGCCTTCGAAAGTGGTAGGGAATATTGCTAATCAATGCTCAAGGATTCTAGCATTGTTAGCCACACATGCTACCATAAACTTTGCTACATGAAGATCAGGATCTTCATTATACTCTCCCTTAAAAATGAGCAATGGGACTACATTTTTTGGCCTTTTATCAATATTTCTAGAATGAATTTGACTAGGGGACCTTGAGTTTCCATGGGGACTTCTGTAAAGAGTGTTTTTTTAAGGCATCAAAGAAGGCTTCTGCTGCTGCAAGCTCATTCTCGGCCTTGATTTTTGCCTTCTCTCTTCTCACGTACCTATGGACTCATTCTAGTGCTTGCCTCTTGATTGTGTCATTCATCAGGGAGTTAGCTCCAACCAATTGTTCTATACTCAACAAAATAGAATCAAAGGGGGCTTCAGTCTTTGGAGGACTCTCTAGCCAACATCTCTTCTACTTCTTGCTTTTCTATGTCTCTGAATACAGCTTTCAAACCGCTGAGGAAAGTATTACATTCTAAAGGTATCAAAACTCATTCTTCTGAGGATTATTGTTGTGCCATCATCATAGTAATGCTAGCTTCTAATGGTTTCAATAGTGTATGTTGTGAAGAATACTGTAACCACTAACTTCTAGTGGATTGCTAATTATACAAAGAGGAGATTGTCAGTACACAATGCATCCCACGTGTCCTGTTGTTGAGCATGAACAAATGCTAACTCTTTTCTTTCTTGTTTTTATGAACCTCCACTGACCGCGACTCTTGAAGCTTCTTTACAATCTTCCACTTGATGATGTCTCGAAACTTCTCAATGAATGCCAGATCTTCCATGGATGTTCATTCTCTATATTTCTACACTTCATTTTGTCCCCAAACAATTTGCCACCAAGATGCACATCTCTATTGCTTCAACAGGAAGAGAAAGGCAGTGTTCCCTAGCTGTGCACCAAAAATATGTTGCCCCAAAAGGAACACCAAGGAAATAGGGTTTCTACTGCAAGAAAATATATCTTGTAACATCAGGAACCATATTTTTCATCTTTTATGTGATCTCAACAAAGAAAATAACACCGAGAACAAGAAATCTTCACGCAGCTTCATAGAAACAATTCTCCCACGGCTTTAACTTTAACAAAATCCATCATTCTCTTCATATTCTTCATAAAATTCATTGATAGACATTGAAAACACAAAAGAATAATCCACTTTGAATGAAAAAATATCACATATGATTCATCTTCAAAGATTCCATAGCTTTCTCTCACAATCTCTCATAGATAGATACATTGTTTTGCATAGAATTGGCTATCTTTGACTCTCTCTCTCTCTCTCTCTCTCTCTCTCTCTCTCTCTCTCTCTCTCTCTCTCTCTCTCTCTCTCTCTCTCTCTCTCTCTCTCTATCAATCAATAGTACATCGTCTCCTCACTACAATACTCAATAATCACGCATAATAATCCTTCTTTGGTCGTGGAAGCCCCTTCCAAAATGTGTGTCTGATATGAAAGGTCACTAGAGCCACTACAGTGACACTTTATGGCTCATCACTATCACTTCACTCCAGTCTTCTCTTGAGTCTTCACCAGTTGCTTCTTCCACTTCCTCGAGCTATTTTGAACTTACATTCACCTCTTTCTAATGCTAGAAAACTTTTCCAAATTCTCACATACATTCCACATAACATTTACAAAGGCATATAGAACAGCACAGAACAAGAACAGAGGCCTACAGAGGCTCAACAGAGTGTTACAAAATGTCAACAGAAAACATCAGAACCACATAACTCATACTAAAACCATTCCAAACTATCAAAATTCATTTAATGAGCTTTTAAAAAACCTCAATCTTCATCAATCATTACTTCATGCTTCATACAGAAGATAAACAGAACAAAACAGAAGGAAAACAAAAGCTATTAAAACTAATCAAAACCTCAACAAAACCTATCAGAACATTCACAGAGTCTCATATCTCTACTGAAAAACATCATGAGCTTACAAAACATAATCAACCTTATCCAAAATACTTTCAAATACTTTCAAAACTACTAAACATCATTCTAAATCCATCAGAAATCAACCATTCAGACCTTAAAAATAACAAAAAAATCCAAAAAACCAAGTCATTTCAGCATTCAACAGGAGACCGTTGAACCATTGAAGGGGAAGCTGGATATTGCTCATAGGACCGTGAGAGAAGGATTGCATATGCCAGCACAACCAATGGGTGTCAACCTTAGCCTCGAAGAACAAAGGAGTCATCCAGTAAGGGCAGGCTTGACCCCACAAGAAGTGGGTACCCTAGGATTTGCAGAGGATGTACAATAGGAGAACAGACAAAAGGAAGAGGTAGGAACAAGCTTTGAGATGGGACCTCAAGAGGAAGAACTCGACCCACTATCCCCTTTTCCTCGACCAAAAGAGCAGGAGCAAGTGGACACCTCTACAGAAAGAAAAATTGCACTTAAAAGGAAGAGAGAACGGTTGGTAGAGCAAGCATGCAGAAGGCTAAAGGCTCAACCAGAAGTAGTGCCAACAACGCCTATCCCACCAAGCCAAGATGACTGCCCAACAAGCTTAATGCTAAACTCATAATCTGGGAACAACAAGAGATTGCTCGTAAGCCTTTTGACTTTAATTTTCAATTTCCCGCCAACTTGTGCAGAGTACTACAATCAAGGTAGTGGAAGAAGTAATTAATGTCAAAAGGAGATTGGGAGACAAATGGATATTCAAGAGGGGACAAAACCCTGCCTTATGGAGGATAGAGGATGTAGATTTTTGGTAGAACAAAGTTTTTGAAGTGCCCAGAGCAGTAAAGGTCTATGAATGCCAACCAATGTGGAGAAGGTGCACTTTGGATGTAAACATGGATGCCTGGATGGCATTTTGTAACACCTTACCTTTCAAAAGGAATAACCCAACTTTCATGTCATATCCAAGAAGGGTAGGAGTGGATTTTAACCGAAGCATCCACCATGACAGATATGACTTTCCATGGATCTATAATGTGAATGCTACTAAACCCAAAGAAGCCCTAGTATTCATGTTAGAGGACTTATATGTCTCAATAGTCTGCTTCTTCGTAGATGAATTCTCTTCTTGCCCCAATCCCATCTTCATCACCACGTGTAACTATCTTAGATTGCTTAGGATACTACTAAGGCAAGACCCGACACCACAAGAGCACTGCCTCTCCCATCACTCTTTTTTTATCCCAATGGCATAGACAGCTACGCTATGACTAGATTAATGATGCAAGTTGCTCTACTCTCCTCTTTTTGCTTAGAGCTCCTAGAAGATATAAATGATAGCCGCTTCACCCTTGCTGCAATCATCCATTTCTTTCCACCACCACTCTCCAAGTACGTCTGAACCTCAAGGGGTACATGCAGAGCTGGAAATTCCTTGAGAAATCTCTTAAGTTCCCCAAAGCCACCCTCTCACGACTCGAATGACAATGACTAGCTTCTCATCATATGTACGTAATTCACCAATAAAAATAAAAATAAAGAAAAAAAAAAGAAAAGAAAAAGACTAACTCCCTGAAATCATTCAAGTACCACAATCATTGCACCTAGGATTTTTTACCTAGTCCCATCCCCTACTTCACACTTAGGGCATATCAAGGGCAGGACATACCTAGGGAGGTCACACTTGCCTATGGTTAGACTTGTCTCCCAAAGCCGCACGCACCGCACCTACAACGATGCACGAACTAGGTTCTCAAGTGTGGGACAATATCGTAGGCTTCTCAATTCAACTCCTAGTTCCATTGGCACCTACACCATGCACTACACGGAGAGGTAGATACACCCCTTAGGAAGTGCACAACTTTGTCTCTTGCAGGTTAAGATCGCATCGTATCGACCTGGAGGGCACGGAAAGGAATCTGTCCAACACCATATTTAATTTTAAAGGACAGATCCACCCACCGTCAGCATCAGGGAGGGATCCATCCAACACCATCTTCAATTTCAAAGGACAAATCCACCCACCACCAGTGTCAGGGAGAGATCTGTCCAACACCATTTTCAATTTCAAAGAACAAATCTACCCACCGTCAGCATCAGGGAGGAGGGATCCATCCAAGACTATCTTCAATTTCAAAGGACAAATCCGTCCACCTGACCTGTCCAACACCATCTTCAATTTCAAAGGAAAGATCCATCCATCTATTGTCCAACACTATCCGTCAGGAACCTCCCGTCTATCCATGTCAGGGATTCCTCTATCACCATCTTCAATTTCAAAGGATAGATCCATCCAACACCATCCTCAACAAGGGCTTGTATACATACTCAAAAAGCCATTTAGCTACACCCACCCCACCTTCCAACTACTATCCATCAGTGTCGTGGGACTGGCACTCAGCTAAGAGGGAATTAATGTTAACCTCAGCACAAGAAAAAGCAAAAAAAGTGAAAAAGCACAAGTCGGAAGCTGAAAGAGGCAGCCCAGGAGAAAATCGGACACAAAGGAAGAAGCAAAAAAGGAAACGACTGAAAGCACAAGGGTGGCCTCAAAAGCTAAGTCAAAGGCAAAAGCGCATAACTGCCCAAGAGGAATTTAGGGTTTTGGATAAAAGGCAAAAAGTGAATGAAGAAGCTCATTCTTTGGTGTGTGGCTAAAGTGGACTCTTCTTCTTCTATTCTTCTCTCCTTCTTGCTTGCTTGTGTGTGCTTGAGAGAGGGAGTATGAGAGTGTGAGGGAGTGAGTGTGTGAGTGTGTGAGGGTGAGGGATCAAGGAAGAAGCTCTCCGTCATTTCCTCTCTTCTTCTCTTATCTTCTCTTCCCTTATCTCGCACGCGGATATGGAGGATGGAGCTTAAAGGTGGAGGCTTGAGGTTTCTTAAGCTTGCATCACGAATGGTGGAGCTACCGGTGTGCACGAGGGAGGAGGGTACTCAATCGAGCATCAAGCTAAGCTCACTATACCACGGTAGGATCGAAGGTGCGTCAGCTAGATGAGAGAGAGTCATTTGTGCTCGCTTGAAACGTTTAAAACAATAAGCGGTTTGTGGGTCTTGGTGGTTGAGCATGAGCTCCCACTACAACATTCAATGGAATCGAGGTAGCCTCACCATCAAGTGTCTCAACTCCTTCGAGAACAGCCCAAAGGATACCGATGGCACGATTGCTGAACTAGTGGAAGGTTTCCACCCTAGGACAATCGGCATACAAGTGTGTGATCCCGTACTCTAGACATCTCAGGTTAGCTTTGTCTCGATTGGCTGCCTTTTAGGGCAACAAGATGAGACATGCCCTAGGTGACCGCAAGTCCAACACGTGATGGGTTCTTGGTTCGATCCTCCTAGACCTCTACCTCTTCCCCTACCTAATGCCATCACAGATACTGGTCTGAAATCCACCAAGATGGGGTTACCCTTCTCATTGTATGAGTTGTGCTCTCTCAAGCTTTTTCTCCAAACCGCTTATTCACATTCTTGTAACCCAAAATCTACATTGAGGTGCATCATAGGGAGAACTACAACATAGCTTCTTAATAGGAGCACCCTTTCAAAGGGCCATTATCAAGCATCTTACTCACATGGCTAGCATTAACCGGTTCAAAAGGGCCTCACGTACAACAAAAGCTCTTTCTTGCATAGCGCCATTTGTGGGATCATGCCAATTCTTCTCTTATTCTTCTCCTGGCAACTCTCTCCCCTTTCTTCCTCCTTTGTAACTGCACAAGCGACGGCATCTGCTGAGCATCGTGTGGCCTTCGAGTACGTTAATGTCATGGTGTTGCGTGCGTAGCCCTACTTATAGTGGTTGGAATCTACTGGGTTGCTAGACTTGCGTGCGATTTCTAGGAGTCGACATGCACATGCCAATGTCATCTATCACCAAACGTTTATGTGACACAGTATCTTTCCAGGGAGTAACTCGTGAGCTCACGCCGGCGTTGGCCGAGCGACTGATATTGTCGGCTGAAGGAGTAACAACGGCACCCATGTATCTTACATAGAACCAGATGAAGGGTTTCTTCATGGACCCAGTGAGAATAATGAGTACATGCTATGATGTGTCGCAGTGAATAATGAGCAAAGGCTGCAAGGCATGACACATCAAAAGAGGCAGGTAGTGGGGAGGTTTCTTATACAAGGCTGTGGAGGTTCCGTGTGCAAGCCTTATATGTTCGAGTCACTGACAATTGTGGCCATCGGAACTACGATGCCATCTTTCTGTCTCATTTTTAGGAGAGAAATTTTGAGTGTGTCTGAGCGGGAGACCCTTGTCAAGACCAAGCTTGGACGACATCTCTCCCTGCTCTTCCTTGTCCCCTCCATTGATAGCTCGTCCAAGACTCTTGCTGTGGCGGAAGTGTCTGAAAAGGGATCAACAGCACAGGAAGAGGTCGTGTAGACCTAGGTGAAGGAAGCCGCGGAAGGGGTAGAGGACCAGCACGCGGCGACGGAACATCCTTCAAAGGAGGTGGCCAAAGGCGCCCTTCAGCAGGTAACAATACTTGATGATCCCCTCTTCGGGTCTCAGATTCCCCCTCGAGTTCGGGCTTCCAAGCCGAAGCCCACCACTATCTCAGTCGTTACCAAGATCTTCACAGCGGATGGACTTACAATCCAGAAGCCTTCTATGCAGCAAGAATCAGGCAGGCAAGCACCAGTTCACAACCGATCTTTTTGTGACGCACCTTGGGGAGTTGAACCTGGAAGTGGCCCACAAACCAATTATCTACCTAAAAGGCCAAGGGATTTCAATATGGAGCCTGGGGGTCGACGGCCTAGCTGAGTATATATGAAGCCTCTTTCAGACCCAGCTCAAAGACATCCAGGAGTCGCTGGTGCAGGATCTTCGAGAGGAATGTGTGGAGTAGACTCACCGACTCAGTGCGGCAGTCTTTGTAAATGATATGATCAATGGATACAATCTAGCTCTCCTTGAACTGTAAGTTCCTATGTTGGACATATTCTTCAAACAAGCTACGGGAGGATGGAAATTGCGGCCATGTCAATGATGCTGATAAACTTCTGATCCACCCAAGAGGAAAATGTTAGAAAGGCTTTGCTTTGTCTTATAACACAATTCAATGGAATCTTCTGAAGCTATTAACCTGCCAGCTAACATGACAGTAATCTCTTTGTGGCAAGTCCTTACCTGGCTTAGCTCTCACACACAATTTTCTCTGAAATAGACCTGTCTGAGATGAAATTGACTGCACATAACCTCTGCTTTAAGGCGTCTTGCAAACAGTGCTCGTCAAGTATGGTCATTACACCGTATCAATGCACAAATTATACCAAGAGATATCCAAAACCCCTCACATTAAATGCGCGTCCTTACTGGTCATTACTAACACTCACAAACCAATTAAACAGTCCAATGCTACTGATGCACAGCATATACCTCCTCACACAATTTTCTCTGAAATGGACCTGTCTGTGATGAAATTGATTGCACATAACCTCTGCTTTAAGCGGTCTTAAACAGTGCTCGTCAAGTATGGTCATTACACCGTATCAATGCACAAATTATATCAAGAGATATCCAAAACCCCTCACATTAAATGCGCATCCTTACTGGTCATTACTAACACTCACAAACCAATTATACAGTCCAATGCTACTGATGCACAGTATATACCTCCTCATATAATTTTTATTATCCTTCGCCAGCTGAGTGGACCAATAATCTTCGTATACTGTCTAACAATAAATGTGTATAATCATGGTCAAGGCAACCTTTCTTCGCCCTATTAGGCCACTCATCCAATATGGGAACTGTCACAGGGGATACGAGTACTGCGGACTGTGTGAGCAAAGACCTATGATCCATTCAAATGGTGAAGATAAGGGAGCATGTGGAGAAGGTAGAAGAGTGAAACGATCAAATATTGGAAGGGGGATGGGGAAGATAAGAAAACGAGACCTAGCAGCTACTGGGAAAGGTGGTTAATAAAACATGAAAGTAGACCTCCAAAGTTGAGACTACATGTGGGAAAGGGGGTGGCAAAGACTCTATACAGCTATAGCTCTCTTTATCGGGAGAAAGTGGAAAGAAGTAGCAAACAACAATTTGTACAAAGGTGACACGAGTTTCCAATAGAAAATGAGGTAAAGTAAAAAGTTTTAAAATTTGGATAAGGGTTTTAACGGAGACTTTCAAGAACCATTCAGGTACGTTCAACCACTCTCCAAAAGGCAGCAATTGGTGGCTTTGCCTAAATTAGGATCCTTCCGAAATTTCTTCAACCCATTCTAACAAATAGCAGGACATTCCATTTAGAAGTAGATGAATAGCTGCATGGTTCCAGGAAAACATAGCACACTGTTAATGCTAAGGAACAATTGCTTTTCTGCACTTTACATAGTGCATAATAAAAGTGGTGACACCAGCAGCAGGTAAGAAGCCTTCAGATTAGACAAGATATTGAACCTTACTTTGTACTCTGATTCACATATTGCAATGTAGTAGGGCATACAAACGGATGATGTACAATACAGCCTACCTCCTTACATCAATCTACAAGGACCCAATCATGAAGCTTGGAGATTTGAGTTACACAGATGTGTTACTATGCCTCATAAATTATAGTTCGACACTGACATATTACAATTCAATTATATTAATCCCCCAGCTTGGTCTAAAACCAGAGATAGACCAACAGGCATAGCCTCAAGAGTTCATAGGCACACCATCCTTCACCCCGCATATTCACCACTCAGATGGAACTGATCAGTGGCCAGGTCAACCTCAAGCAAGGTTCACACAGACCTCTCAACTTAGGCAACAATATGTCACAGTGTTCACCCTGGGCCTGGATCTTAGCAACCATGGGGGTATAATTTCACAAAAATTTGATGGCAGGCAGCCTACTAAAACTTTGGCTTGGGTCAAAGAATGATGCAGACATATTTTGATTATTGAACAGAATTTAAGAATAGATCTCAAAAAACTTGGACCATCTGAAACATGTAATGTAGCCTTGCAAACTGAGAGCTTTTGCAAGAAGTTTTTCCCACATATATTAAGTTCCTAGAAACACCAATCCTGCATGTGCCAAGATTTTGAATACAATCTGCCCTGAACATTGAAAAGCTGGTTACTGTTACTAGCCCTTTCCTTGTGTCCTTGCTCTTCCATGCTGGTTGTGAGGGAACACTAAAACTATTAGATTGGTTTAAGGTCCCAGAGACACCCAAGGAGACAAAAGTGTCCGGAGAATCCAGAAGTACTTGAACATTGGTCACAGCTGGATTGATCTCATCAGCATGTATCATAACTTGAGACACAACAGCATCAGCACCCTTTGCAGTCAGCAATCGTGCATCAAGCTTCTCCCCTTCATTGGCCAGGAACCGGGAGGCCTCTTCTGGTAGCCCAACACCACGCCAAGCCTCAGCAACCATTTCCAAGGTTTTGCCATCTGGATGGACCTGCTGTTCATGCATCAGCTGCAGCACTTCCTGTGCTCTGCTGGGTTGTTTTGTCTCACTGAAACCCCAGATAAGCGTTTGATAAGTCTTCAAGTTAGGCTTAATCTTCTGCTTTATCATCTCGGCATAAACTCCAAGAGCATCATCCATTCTTCCAGCATTGCACCAACCACTGATGACCGTCGTATAGATGATAAGATTAGGGACCAGTCCCTTGTCTCTCATCTCACCCAGGACTTTACTGGCTTTCTGTGGCTTATGTGCTCTCACATAACCTTTTGCCAGGATACCATAGGCCGTTTCATCTGCCTGAACTCCAGCTTCCAACATTTTTTTAAGAACTGCCTTGGCTGTATCCAGGGAGCCCACAGAGCACCATGCATCCATCATTAGGCTAAATGTTTGCACATCGGGTTTAACTTGGTACCTATCCATTAACTGCATGACCTGAACCAGAAGTAGAAGCAGATCATTACACTTACAGATAAAGACAAGTATGTACTAATATCACACTTAGCCCCAAAAGCACAAGATAAGCATACTGACAGGAAAACCAATACCTGGTCAATTTTATCAAACTGTAGAGCTTTGGCATATCCTTTGATCAGAGTATTAAAAATGACAACATTGGGAATCAATCCCCGCCGATTCATTGTCTGTACCAGTCCCAATGCAGTTTCCATCTCCCCACCTTCACAGAGCCGCTTGATCACAATGCCAAACGTGTATCCGGATGGCTGGAGGTTGAAGGTTTGCATTTCCCTAATGACATTCTCAGCCTTGTCTATCATACCTCTCTCTGCGAAAGCCTTTGCCATTGTGTTGTATGTAATTACATCAGGTTTTAACCCTTTGGAGCGCATGAGTGACAACATATTCCATAATCCATCCAGATCCTCACTTCTGCTCAATGCATTAAGCAAGATGTTGTATGTGCGCACATTCGGCTTGGCCTTTTTCCTGCCCTGCAATGTCATTTCATCTAACAAACTGATGGCTTCCTGCGGTCTTCCAATCATGCCATAACCTTTAATCAAGATGTTGAAGGTGCAGGTGGTGGGTTTGCAGCCACTCTGCTTCATGGCCCGGAAGACACGAATGGCATCGTCCATCCTGCGTGCCTCACAATACCCATTGATGACGGCATTGAAGCAGATAGGATGGGGCCTAAGGCCATCAAGGGTCATGTTCCAGAGCCTGAGCTCTGCTCTGTCATACTGCTTGAGGGCACAGAGGCCAGTGAGCAGGCTCATGTAGGACTGCAGCATGGGGGTGTGGCCATCTCGGAGGAGGCTATCGAAGAGGGGCTCAATGGAGGAGAGCAGCCTGTTATGTTGCATCAATTCCTGCATGGCCTTAGTCCTGAGCTGGACAACTCGGCATGGCTGCTGCCTGCCCTTGCACCTGGGGCAAGCCGGCCGAGGCCCCCCTTCTGGGCACTTGGATGTGGAATGCAGCTTGCTTCCACATCGGAAACAGTAACTGGACTGCAGCTGCAGCGCCCCAGCAGATGATGACGACGACGATGACGATGCTGATGTTACTGTTGCTCTTGCCCCTGCTGCTACTAATGATGACGACGATGATGAGGAGGTGGAGGAGGAGGAGGATGGTGGTGATGCTCCTGCTGCTGCTGCTGCTGCCGCCGCCGCCAACGATGATGATGGTGATGGTGGCCCGGGTGAGGAGACCATCTCCTCGTCCTCTCCTCCGCGCTCGTCGTCCACTCCTCTGCTCTGCCCGTCGAAACAGAGTTTACATATTGACACGGGAAAAGATAAACTAGTATATCTAAAATGAAAATTTCACGCAATGGACAGTGCCTTTCCATAAGGTAAAGAAAGGACCTTGAAGCCGTAAAAGAGCCAATAGAGCATCATCTTCCTATCATCTCAGATTTTTTTCAAACGAGTGAATTACATCATTTTTTTAAATAGTCGAGCTATATTTATCATATTGTTACATGTGCAGATCAGAAAGTAAAAAACACTATGCATTCATCAGACTCGAGCCCTCGTTTCTTCATTTCCCTCTTTCTTATACATCCTCTTGTTACACTTCAAGGAAATGGTTGTTACCAAGTTTCAACCAACTATATTTACGTGTCATGGACATGTTGGTGATCCACTTCTATTCTTATCTCCCCATCGTGTGATGACACGTCACTCCATGTGACACCTCCTCCCCGAAAAGGAAAAGTGGGAAGGTCTGTTGCTAACCTATCGAAGTGGATAGGAATCCAATGGTGTTTTTTTTTACTTTCTATTTTGAACTAGCCGTTTTGGTGAGATGTGGACTTGAGGCACCCTTGATATTGTTTGTGGGCATTGAGAAGATGGTTTTTCGATTCTGTCTCTCTATGGTTGGTAGAGACATGTTGGTTTTATTATAGTCTGCAACTCGGGTAATTCACTATATGTATACTCTCTATATCACTTGCATTCACGGCCTATTTATAAATATCTTTATCTGTAAATTTTTCATTAATAAAATATAACCCTTTTCTATTCAATCTATAAGTAACACTTTTATATAGGACCTTTCTATATATATAAAAATATGTAAAAATTGTATTTTAAAAATCATTTATATTGAATCCATGTGATACATACATATATTTATAACTGACCTCCCCGAATAATCCAACTATTGATGTCATTTTGTCACTACACAAGGGACTCTATGTTGTGTACTTGTGCCATTCTCCAACTATTGTGGTTGTTCTTCTTACGGATATCTCTTGTTCTCTTCCTATGCTTTACAATTATTATCTATGTTGCATATGAATCTTCTTTATGTCTAATCGTTTTAATTGTGTTGTATGCTCGATTTGTGTGTTGGAGTCGTCTATTTCTCCTGTGCTTTTTGTGTGCCTTTGTCTTTGTGTTTCATGTTGTTGTTTTTTCTATGATTGTTGATGACTTGTCTATTTTGTAGGTTGATTTTTGTCAATGTCTTGTCTGGTTGATTGTAGGTATGCCGTGAGTTGTTACTGCAAGGCAAGGGTTTTTGGATGTTGCTGTGGAATGCTATCCTGCACGAAAGGTATGAAGAAAGGTTTCATCTGTTGAACATGTGCTATGGCTATTGTGCCTTTCTTCACATGATGTAACCTGTAAGTATATGCTCTGATTTTTTCTTGGAATTTATAGACACCCAACCATCTGTGATGAAGGATTCAAACTGTTCTGTTTTCCACTAAATCCCCTTGTTGTACTCTTGCTTGTGCAAAGGTTGTACATTTTCTTTTGCCTCATCTACACTTGTTACATGTTTCTAAGGAGGGTGGAGCAAATAATGGGTTATTTTTTTGATGCACTACAAGATACATGCCTCACACCAATGTTCAAAGCAACGAAAATGTTCATTAAAAAAATTGCCCTCACCATCGCTAAATGTGTTGATATTAGTGTCTCCATGAAACTGTCACAATTTGCGTCGGTATCAATGTCGTAATTTGCATCAGTTTTGCGACGCAAATACCAACGCAAATAGCGCGATGGTTTGCGATGCCAATAGTGACATGTGCAGTAAATTTGTGATGCTAATAATAATGATTACAGGGGAAAAAAAATTATGATAGCGCAGCCCTACTACATATAGTACTATGTGTTGTATTTATATTCTACAAATGGATTACATATTAAGTGTGCAATGGTCATCAAGATGAGCGTAAAATGTACTTGAACCCACAAGACTGATACATAGAATAAGTACAATATCACTTATTAAAACCCATGGAATTATGGCAAGATACAAAGGATGATAATAACATAGTACATAGAAGATGCCTACATAAATCACAAGTCCAAAAGGAAGAGGATGTATGCTCCACAAATCCAAGTGCAAGCTATAGATCCTCGCCATCCAAAAGCTCGTCTCGATGCAAAAGAGCATCGAACGGAGTCTGTAAAATGAACAACTACACATTAGTCCACCATACATAATGCATTTTAATAAAAATAGTAACTATGGATAAGAAAGATGAGTGACTTACTAGGCCGTCATGTGCATACAATCTATTGATCAATGCAGTGAGACCGTGTCTCTTTGCATATCGAGTCTCCAAGCCGGTGGGATCACAGTTTATAATGAAGTGCTGCAAAGAAAACAGAATACAACTGTTAGAAATACGATTGTCAATGCAAGTGATATTGCAAATAAGAAAGTGAGAAGAATAAAAGAAAAACTTACAAAGTCCTCCAGATAAGTCATGTGGCCGCCACCCCCAAGATGATGGACCACCCCTGCCTCCACTCATGCCCTCACTACCTCCCGTGCTATTGTCGCCAGCATCCTAGAGAATCTGTAACCTCCTCCCTGAGTCTCCACCAGTCATTTGCGTCTAGTCACTAGGGCTATCAAGTGCCACTCTTGAGTGCCTTGTGTGCATCCAGCCTATGGAAAACCTCTCTACCGCAATGGGTACCGGAAACTCCTCATGCAAGGATGCTACTATGTAGTCCTTACTCCCCTCGAGTATGTTCTTCCAATGGTCTAAGACATTATGCCGAAAAACTTGTTTGCACAACTCTCTCATACGAGACATCACTCTCCTCCCCTCATCATTCATAATCATGGCTCTTGTCCTATCATCTACAAGGTATCCATACCCCTTTGGGGTATGTCTAAAATGTGTCCTCTCCCCCCTACGACTGTACATCTGGGCATAATCAGGAGGCCCCTGTACATCTAGTGTACCCACAGGGGTGGTATCTCTCGAAGTAGCACCCATAGGGGTGCCACCTACAGACGACTGATGGAGTCACTTGAGTAGATGTCCCCACAGGTGTGACAAATCCTATAGGTGGCACAACTCCACTAGAACGATGAGATGGAGACACTACATCGGTGCCTCCACAACAACCACCTAAGCCACCCTCTCTCGAACCTACATGAGAGCGAGGAGTAGCACATGTATCTCGAGCCGACTGTGGACTCACAACATCCACGTCTCCGTAACAACCCCATAACCGCTCCCTCCGTCTCAGTCTAGTCTGGAGCATTGACCTCGTCTACTGAAAACCAAAGCATCAGAGTGCCTTGAAGTAGATCTAACGGAATGGCCTGATGGTGTCCGAGACAGATCCTAGTCTACCATATCTCTAAATCGAGTCATCTAATCGGAGACATACGTGTGAATATCTCCTGCAACTCCTCATTGCTCATCCCTCGACTCATCCTACTCTCCAAATATCGTCAAAGATCACCTACACAGACTTACTTAAAATGCATATTCTAGAGTACCCTTACAAGCGATTCAGCAACGAGTTAAGTAGGCGGATGCTGCAAGTATGACTTACCTATGGTCCCATGTCACTCTCCTGGCACAACTCTGCATACACTAGAAGGTCGATAGACAGGTCACCACAAAAGGATGAGTCCACCTCATTCTCAAAGAATTCCTAGCCATCTTCGACCACCATCCCTTGCAATATCAACTTCTCCATTTGCATACTGTCCTCATCTACGCTAGGAACATTGCTTTCATCATACACTCTCAGACTCCGGGGAGCTGAAGGCATAACATACCACCATTGAGGTTGTCGGGGGTTTGGATAGAAAATTACCTATTCAAAATCACATAAAGATAGATTCAACATTTGTGGCATATCTGTGTCGTGAAAAAATAAAAATAAAAAAGAGTTCATGCACATGTTCACAATGGGCCAACAAGACAAACGTGTCACATAGATCCGTCCATCTTTTCTCGGAATCTATTTTGAGAAATCCAGATGGATCTCATCGAACAATTGCCTGAGCTCCTTCCAATACCACATTGAACCACTGCACATCGAATATGATCATGAGAGAAGCTACGGTAATCCATTGAGATAACACTTTGCAAGTTCCCAAATATACTCCATCTCATCTATAACGGTGTTTGGATCTGTGGCTGGCCGTCAGCTCTCTTGCACGAACTTTGCCATGACACCAGACTCCGTTGTGGAGCGAATTTTGTCAATGAGCTCAATGTGGAAATGTCACCCACGTGACCACACTATACTATATATTTTATACTGTACATTGAAACGGTTAGATTAGTTGTCACATATAAAATCTAAATACGATAGCTTATAAAACATGTGGTCACCTTTGGACTACATCCCCTTGAGAATTCCCACTCCTCAGTAGAAACCTCTACCACTTCACGAGAGGTTGCAATTAAAGCTCCATGTAACCATCTCATAGACATAAACCGTGGCATCTCCTCCATGCTCTCAGGATATCGAATTAGTCGATGGTGCATACTGCGTCAAAATTCCGATTGCACTTCTTCTCGATCTTTCCTGGCTTGCTCGTACCTAGTGAGCCATGTCTCCATGGGTGCATGGTGCAACATACAAAAACAATTCACTTTCTCCTCCATTGCAGCATCCATCCTTTTTTCTACCCCATTTCTGTCCACCACATCTTCGGTCAGTCTATCATCGTCCTTCAATGACCATAGCATACTGTTGTCTGAATCCACCGTTGGTAGCCACTATGAAATATGCATTAATGCCTCCGACACCAGCCAACCTTTAGCCATGCTACCTTCTAGCTGAGCTCATTGTCGAACAAAGTCTTTCAAGGTTTTCATGAAGCACTCCAAGAAGAACATCCATCGCATATGAATAGGTCCCATAATCTCCACTTCATCTACAAGATGCACCAAGAGGTGGGTTTGTATTGTGAGCATGCTAGTGAGTAGGTACTTCTCAAAGAGACGGACCGTCTCCACTATTCCCCGCCTTGAGGATTCAATAGAGGATGTCTTGATCTCCTTCTATGAGATACATTGCACTAAATTTGACAACTTGTAAATTGCCATGCGTATTTCTAGAGTGAGGCATTCTGCGATCGCAATTGGTAGTACAAACTGCCACAAATGAAGAAGCATTATGAACACCGACTAGACTCTAAATAGCAAAATACACATGCCACTTACAATCAAGGCAAGTACAAACTTGACATATCTTATGCTAATCATGGGATTTTAGCCTTGATAGTTGGTCGTATTTAGAAAAAGAGAATTTGAGAGAACGCATCATACCCATCAGGATGCGGATAGACCTAATAATTTGCTTCACAATGCGCTCTACTTTAGTGGACAAACCCAAGGAGCACAAGGTAGTTGCAAGGGACCATCAGCACTCGACTGTGGCCTTGCGCCTCTATCTTGCCTACCTCTTTCAAATCCATTCGTGCCCCTGCAGTGTCTCTCTTTCCTGTGATGTGGTCCCATAGTAAGCTACCCACATTCTTGAAAATATGCATGGGATCCAACAAGTGGTTGATCTGTAAGTGGGTCTAATATGGCAACTCATAGAGAAAGCCGAGAACCGTCACATTCCGTTTGGATGTAACTCCGTGTAAACCATTTTCAACTCTCGTACCAACTTTGGGCATGCTGGAGGTCATCCAAGAAAGCCTTCCCTTAATTCGTGACCCTCCAACACAAGAAAGCGGAGTGTCCTTGATATACCATTTTCTTTATGGTTCGTGACCTTCGAGAATCTAGCCCACACAATGGACATGCATGGTAACCTGAGGTAACCAGGCCTGTCCCAACACCCCTATTTATTGAACACAAACTTAAACAAGCTATGATAGATATCACCAAACAAGAATGTGATTGCTCCTATCTTCCACGTTGACCCCCTCCTCCCACAAAATCTTAAGCTCATCGACTAATGGATGGATATAGACATCCATATTCTTGACTTTGTAATGGTTAAGAAACAAGGAAACTAAGGATTATGTATCCTTTCTTCATTGAAAGTCATGGCGAGATGTTGTAGTTAACAAGGACTACAAGCCACACACTTTAAGAAGTTGAATGGAGACCAAATGGCTTCACGCCCGAGCCAAAGATTCCTTGGCTCTCGTGCAAAGCCTGGAAAGGTAGAGTCGATGTGGCTTCATATACGTGAATCCACTGATATTTATTGGACTCCATCTGTGGATCTATTTTATGCATGCCATGTTGTCAAGCTCGCCATGCCCGACGTACAAAACATGCAGTGTATACGGGGGATAAGTGGAAAGTGTCTAATAACTTTCTAAGGGATGGTTTGTTCTTGCAAGTCTTGTTGATAATTGTGAGCACCACTCTTTGGATATGTCTCCATAGTCCCGTACTATCCTTGAAACAACATGCAATCATTGGCACATGCATGGATGTTGTTGTAGTCCATGCCAATGTAAAGCATGTCGTGCATCATCACGAGACTCAGGCATGGTATTTTCAAGTGGTAATATATGATACGTTAGCAATCTAAAAAGAAATCATAAAACATCTTGAAAAAGCACAATTATTTTTTATAACGGTACACAAAAAAATCAATGAAGCATACGTAGAATGTACCTAAACAACTTGGTCGCACTCGCATCGCTCCATCCGTATTTTTCTTGCCTACTTAGGACTTGCACACTTAGGAGTATAAGCAGCGTCTTCATGCGAGATACTTGGCACCCATCATATAATGGTATGGATGCTTCCTCTCTTAGTGGATCAGATGTCTCGACATCCATGGACATCAATGCATTGATCATTGCCTCCATCTCAGGCTCCAAGATTGGAGGAAGGTCCGAAAGGCTGCATGTCTTCCCTGTATTGAGGATATAGACTGAGTCATGGCTTCCAAGTGGTGGATTGGCTCAGGTACTCCATCCATCACACGTCCACAAACTCTTTTAACTGGCCACAATAGGTGCATTCCTTCTTGGGATGAGACATTACCTCCATGTAAAAATTTTACGGCCACGTCTAATGTTTTGTATATGATATTTAATTAGTTTGCGAATGTAAGGCATGATTGATACCCACTTTTCTTACCTTTTGCTCAAAGTCTGAGATCGCCTGATCAATGATCTCCGATTGGAACTCGCCGAAGTGTCGTACGTATTCTATAGACAAGCAATGCTTTTGTCTGATTGCTAGCTTGCATTGAGAGCAAGGATATGGAACATGATGATTAAGATATTAAGATACGCCTCGCAATCTTGAACATCATGACCATTATTATTTTCCATTTTATCTACATTACAACAAACAACTGGTTTTTGTTCTCATTCTCTCTTTCTTTTTTAATTTGTTTGAGAAGGGATTTCTTCTCTTATAACTCAATAGAATTAACGTCAACTAAAACGTCTTGGTTTACAACATATAACGAACTAGTTTAATATACATTATAAAGATTCCATATAAACCTTCTTACATTTTAACATAAATTTTTAGGAGCTATTGAGCTTACATAAGTAGAAGCCAAAGAGTCATCTTTTACTTAAGTTTTTCCAATAGCTAAGAGACATTACATCATGATAAGAATCCTATTATAAAGATTTATCCATGAAAATTAGATACATTAATAGTATAGTTAACCATAGATTCCTTCAAAATAAACATTAAACAACTTTTAGATTTCCCATCCACTATACCTACCTAAGGTTGGTTCTAATATAGGGAAGATGATCGGCATTGATAAAGCAATACATGCCATTCCATATCCAACATCTTTCATAATGTGAATCTAAGGTGTGCATAAATTGATCCCTTTTCATCCAAATTCTAGAGAGTATATGGCTTTGCAAATCTAGAGACTATAGTCATATCTAGGTGCATATCTATATTTGTAACATGTCTATCCACAGAATCCTAATGGCACAAATTTATCAAGAGGTAATCAATGTAACTTCCGCTCAAAACTCCCTTGTAATAATCAAACTGCATTACCTCAAACTACTTAACTCTACCTCCTCGTAGGGAAAGTTCTACCTCAACTCCACAAGGATCAACCTAAAGTAAGCCTTAATCGTGACTATAGTCTCCTACCATGGTTATCTAATATTAGCTTAAGATAACTACTTTGCTATCATCTCTCAAACTTAAGTAGAACATTGCATTGGTTTAAAGAGAGTGAGAAATGTGGGGGAGTAATATGCATCAACCACTTTATTAATAAGGTATAGTCTCAACTCAAGTCCCCCTAAAATAACATTGATTTGGATCTAGGATGACACACTAGGATAGTTGACATTTGATAATTCCTAACTTGACCTAATCTAACATTTCAGAATTTTATTGGAATTCTCTTGGCTAACCAAGACCACTTTGCTGTATAAAAAATCCATGGGCAATTTAAACACCCCCTTCCCTTGACAAGTAGCTTTAGTTTTCTAACTAACCTAACACAATTTATCCACCTCTTTGTGCGCTCTTCATTTCATGTTCTCCCCCTTCTCTTTCTTTCTCTCTCTCTCTCTCTTTCTTTGTTGCCTCTCTCTTTGTTTCTCTCCACCCCCTCATGTTTTCTCACTCATTCTCCTCTCTCCCTCCCTCTCTCTCTCTCTCTCTCTCTCTCTCTCTCTCTCTGTGTTATCTTTCATGTTTATTCTCTCTCTCTCTCTTGTTCTCTCTTCCTTTTCCTTTCTTCTTCTCCCTCTCTCATTTCCTCTATTTCTCCCTCAATGCACCTCATTCTCAAGAAAAACAAACAAAAGAAAAGAAGTGAGGACAAGAATAAACCAAGAGGAGGCAATGTACTCACCGCAAAGGCCCAAGGATGGATTTTTGTCTCCTCTTTGTGACGGCCCCTCTTCTTTCTTCGTGCATTTCCTCCTCTTCTTCGCGAATAGCACCAGTGGCGGTGGTAGTGAGAAGCCTTCCTTCTCTCTCTTTCTCTGTTCTTCTCCCTCTCTCTCCCAAAGCCCATGGAGCAAAGATGTGGCAGCCAACCCTTTATTGGCCTTCTCAATCCATTCTGCAAATGTCTTTTTACTTCAAAAAAAAACTCTTCCCTCGAAACTTTTTGAAAAGCTGCCCAATAAGCATCTCTTCTATGTAACTCATCAATCCGATCATGCAATGTATGCATGGCCAAATGAGAGAAATATCGACTCCATGTATATTGTTATACCCCATGAAACAATATCTTTTCTTCATACAACTGGATGAAGGCCAAAACATTTTGACCCTTAAACTGCTTCAATTCCTCTCCTATATTTGATTGTAATGCATTCCCAGCTAAGGAATCAATTCTTTCTGCTTTCTACCGAGGTTTCATTTGCTGTTGTAACAATAACTGCTATTGTTGTTACTGTTACAACAAAGCAATCATCTGTTGTAAAACACCACTTGAACCTAAAGAATCCCCCATCTTTACACACCTACTGTCGACTTTCACATTAGGTTCATCACTATCGTTGGAGCATTTGGGGTTGAAGGTCTACCATGAGGGTAAGAGAAAGTAGGGTAAAGGGAGATTTAGGGAGAGCAATAGATGAAAGAGAAGGGGTTTAAAGAAATAGAAGATGTAGAAGAAAACTGATAGAGGTGAAGCTTGTCAATTTATTTTAGCATCCTGTCATACATGGAAGACATCAGCTCATAATCATAGCTCATAACCAAATATATCCAAATAAGGGTGGGTCGAAGCCCAAGACACACTGAGACAATAGCTCAGCTCATACACAAATACATAACATAATCCATGATCATAATCCATGATCCATGTTGTTGCCATCCATTGATTAGTATAGTTATTCACCTCAAAATTACATGCAAACTTCATAACTAGTAGTGGTAGAAACCACCATAACTAAGACACATATCAAATGCTCCTGTCAAATCCCTATCAAAGCTAAAGAAGCACTTCAGCCCTGTCAATAATAATGTGTTCCAACCCTCAATCAAGGCTCCAAAATGCATACAAATCCAATCATAAGACTCTCTAATGAATGCCCAAGGTTGCCCTATTGTTTAGGGACCATATCCAATACATACATTCACTTAGATCACTTGCAAGCTCTCCTGAATTGAGTGGACTATGGGCTGCCCTATTTATGATAGTTTTTAATAGTCCAAAACCACCCATAGACTAAGAAAATCACACCTTTGGCTGTCCCAAGTGGTACACTAGATCTTGGGAGCAAGAACCAAGCTCTATGAAGCATCAAGAAAAGCCCTGAGAATGAAGATGAAGGAAGAAGAGACCTTGCTGGTCATGGATTCCCTATTTTTCCTTGTTCAAGATAGTACCATAGCTCTCTTTCTCTCCCCCAAAAATGCATGGCAAAATCACACTTTACCTTCATGGAATTAATATTGACCATTCCCTTTGAGTTGTTGAGCTTGAGCTGCATGCGTTGGGAAGCTCCTCCTATGGTCCAGCTATTTCAACATTCTCCCTACAATCAACTCTCGTGGAACCCCGAAAATTACGCTAAATCCGCTGTTTTTCATCCACATAGCCATTAAGTTTCATAAGGCACACTTAAGTTACCCAAGTCATTAACAAAGACATATACCATGTCCCATGCTCAAATCAAGTGGACTTATCAAACTAAGTGATATCCAAGAAAAATTAACGTAAAGAGTCACTACTTTATGTCCTATAACCTATCTTGAAGCTCCTGTAGACCAAGTATGCATACCTACATGATCCACAGCATCTCCATTTTTCACACTATAAACATAAAATCCCATAACACCGGTTCGAGCCATGGACAACTATTTCTCATCTTATCATTGTCATGTGAATGCTCCACAAGAGGAGAGAGAGGGAGGGGAGAGAAAAACTAGATTTGGACCTCATCAACCAGACCACCATTTTTTAAGTCAAGAGTGGTGATGGAGAGTGAGAAAAATTGAAAGAAGCATAATATGCTTGGTTGTATGGGTTGTATGGAGGCTTTTTAGCCCCCCTCTCTCATAATCAATCGTCCTTGCATCTTGCTTTTCTTTTTTCAAAAAACAATAACCTCCCTCCTCACACACTATTGCATGAGATTTTTTTACTTTTTTAAGGGGGGGAGCACCTGAAGGTCACAGTCCTCCAAGCAAAGCCTTTTTAGACTTCATTTTCTCATATCCCACTTGGGCACACAATTTCTCCCACGTTTGGTGTTCGATTCGAGGTCCGCAAAATTCTATTTGCTCATCTGAGACTCGTGCTCTGCTTATCTGACACTTACAAGATGAGATGAGGGATGAGAACAATGGTCTATGTGTTTATAACCTACACTTAGCCTTACAATGACAGTTAAGTGCTCAATGAATATACTTAAGATAGAAACTAATCTTCTCAAGACTGAGATTTAGTATAATCCATCTTTCACATACTAATTAAAAACAAGATCATGAATATGAAGTGTGGAATTAGTCCTTATAAGCACTCATCTCATATTCAATTGCAATTCCAACCAAACTAACCACATGGCCCAACAATAATCCATATGGCACCCCGAATACACATTTCTTGAGATTTAGAGCAATGTAAAACTGCCTTTAGAGCTTAAAACATTTTCACAAAAGTATCAACTGCCTTTCCCTAGTGGTGATTGCCCCTAGATCATCAATGAAGACTTTTAGCTCTTGTAGGAAAATGTCACCAAAGGTTTTTTCGGTCATACGTTGCCAAGAACTGGGTGTGTTATATAATTTGAAGTCCATGACATGTTATACAAAGGTTCCAAACATGGTCAAGAATGTTGTCTTTAGCTTGTCCTCCTCTGTGATGGCCATTTGATTGTAGCCAATGAAACAATCCATAAAGGAATATATATCCCTACTTGCTAATTGATCTAGGATCCTTTCTTTCTTCCATGTTGAGTACAGATTCTAATTTGAACAATCATGAATCATTTGACGTACCCAGGTCTATCTCTATCACATCTGCATGTTGGATTCTGTCCTGAGCTTCTATAGGCTCATTCAAAGTTACTTGGTAAATGTCCTCCGTAGTAGTAGATTCCTCTCTTGATTCATCACTTGATGAAGTCTCACTACTAGAAGGCCCTTCTAGGCATCCAATTCCATTGACGATATGGGTGCTCTCTTGCTTTGAGGTGATTTCGAATAAGCATTGATTATAACTTGTTTGGCACCTTTGCTAAAGATCAATCAGTATGTTGACTTGGCAGTCGAGGATTACAAGATTCATGGCCTTTCTATTAGCACTTCATGGCCAATCGGTATGTTGACTTGGCAGTCGAGGATTACAAGATTCATGGCCTTTCTATTAGCACTTCATAGTTTGGCCACCTTGCAAACCTAATGACCCTAAAGTCTAGGATAAATTCAACATTAGCAATGGTTACATAGACTTTGGTAATATAACCTTTCGGTTGTCTCAAACTGTCATCATCCATCCTTAGAATTGTGAAGACATCTTTTTGGATCTTTAATCCTAGCCTCTCCATCAATTTCGAGCTCATAATATTGATGGAGGATCATGTGTTCACAATGGCATGGTCCACCAATAGTGAGCATAAGCTAGCACCCTTGGGCAATGTTTGTTTGCATGCTTGAACTAATCATCACATTGACATGTCCTATACCTAAGGGTTCGACAATATGTCTAGTACAAAGGATCTTTTTAAACTTCTTACACACTCTTGAGGATAGTTTAATTAATTGTAGGAGGTTGACGTCGAGCTTGGCCTCATAAAGAGAACTTGCTAAATCAAATTCCTTAAAATTAGCAATAGTCCTCTTCTCTCGCCAAACCATTTGCTCTCTTGGTCTCTTCACAAGCTTAAGTGATTCTTTCTTGGCCTTCACTTTCTCCTTTTTTGGCTCCTTATTTAGGTCTACTTTTCTATCAACAGCCTTCAAAGGATCACCTTGCATATCAAGGTTAAGAATTTTCTTGCCCTTAAGGTTTTACATTATTTCTATCTCTATTCTTAGCCTTTTGAACTCTCGTAATTACTCACAAATTAGAAGCATCCATGCCATTAACATGCATTGCTTCTATCAGACTTATGCCATTGTTACTAGGCAGTTCTTTCACTACAGCCTTTCCTCTTTGCAAAATCTGCTTCGATTCTCATCTTACTAAAGATTGTTTCCTTGTCCTTGATTATTACTAGAACCTAGCTGTCTACTTCCCTGTTAAAGGGAACTAATCTTGCTGTAATAGTAGGTGGTGGTGGTTAAGTGGCTGGACTTCTTGCATATGTTGCATTTAACATTGGGACAATTTTGAGGGAAGTGTTGACCACCACACCATTTATAGCTAAGCCTTGATGGACCACCCTCTTTAGAGCATAGACTTCCTATTAAGTTTTGTTACTTCTTCAAGAAGTTTATGTCTATGGCTATTTGTCTATATTGTTCAAATATCATGTCAATGTAATGCTTCATCATATCCTTGACTTCCCTAAGAACATTCGACGCACTAGACTCATAACCACAATCATCCACTTGGTGTCCCAATGGCTTAACCACCTAGTTAAGTATTGGTGGATGATTAGTTGGCATTATATTGGGATTCGTCATTTGGTCTCTGCTATTTGATGGGCCGATTTGGCTAACCATTGGTATAGCAATATCAGGAGGAGATCATAGCATATGTATATTTTGCATGATGCCTCCTCTTGCAATAGCGTTTGTTATGGGTGGACTTATTGCACCTTGACCTCCACTAGCTGTAGTTGATGCCAAATTATTGTTAGGACCTAGATTCAAATAGAGATTTTTCCTAGCTACATAGGCCACTTGTAATCACAACTCTATCTCCTCTCATGTAATGGCTATATCTATATTAGTGAGAGGAACACTACTCAATTGCACTTGGATGTTGAAATCCAATCCATGTAGAAAATATTATAGTTGGACAACATGTGGAATAGGAATAGAGACTTGCAAATTTTGGAACACCTCTCTCAATTTCTTGGCACACATTCGAGCATTCTTATGAGGCTCTTGACGTGCTACATTCAAAACACGCAACCAATATTGACCACCTCTCTCAAGGGCAAACTCTCTTCGGAAGGCCATATAAAATAGATATATCATAGTTATGGTTTCAACTTCCAGGCCATGATACTGTTGAGATATCAAGCTCCACTCATGATATGCCAGGGTGACCGTTGTGCATTTATGTCACCGACGTATCAGTTGTGCAGATGCGGTTGGTACACCGCTCATGAATAATAGCTAGATGACAGCTATCCTTATCTACTCTAGTTCATGGCTCAGTTAGTATGCCACCTTAGTTAGTTGAGTTTGGTTTGAGACCCATATATAGGGTTCTTCTATTTCCGTATACTAGACTTGTTTTTGGCTTACACAACTAAGAAGAGAAAAACTGTTTTCAGCCTCCACCTTTGTGTGTATTCCCCCATTGTGCAAGCAAGAAAGCTACAAGTGAGACTCCTTCCTTCTCTCCCACAATCTTGACATGGTATCAGAGCCTTGTTCGTGGTAAGGAGCTCAAGAAAGCAAACCAAGTTCGCGGTGTTCTGGTAAGAGGAGCATTGTTGCTTTCATTTTCTGTTTTTGGGAGCAGATCTCTGCAGGTAGCACAGCCAGAAATTGCAAGAGTGCATTGTCTCAGGTTGAGACGCCCTTCGTGGTGAAGCAAGAGGGCAGTATATGCTGCGGGATAGGGCTTTAGCCCTTGGTGACCCTATTTTTTTTATTTGAGGCCATTTCGGGGCCTGTTTTGGAGGTAGAAGTTTTATACACGCACTCAGGAAAAGACCCTATTTTATGCTGTGGGACCACTGTTCTACAGGTCGGTGAAAAGTTACTATAGAAATTGCATCGTATGCTTGTGCGCAGAGACATTGGGAGTTTCAGAATCATCCTTGGTTCCTGTTTATGCAAAATCGTCACTAGGAAGTGACTGTGTGGTCAAATACCACTTTCGCCAGTTTTGCAGAATTGCCCTTGTGAGGGTGAAGCTGAGTTTTTTGCAGTGACAGAATTTTTTGCAGTGTTCTGTAATGGCGTCTGATTCTCTTTCACAGATTGTAACTGAAAAGCTTGACAAGAACAACTTCCAGGCATGGAAGTTTAGAATGATGAATTTCCTTATGGGAAAAGGATATTGGGAATTTGTTGCAGGAAATGAAGAAGAACCAGTTCTTCCTGATGTTCCCAATCAACAGCAAATGCAGGCATTTAAAGCATGGCATGAGAGAGCCAGGAAAGTTATGTACTGGCTGTCTATCAGTATTTCAGACTCTATGATTGTGCATATTCAGGATGCAAGTATGCCAAAGGAGGCATGGGATACTTTGTCAAAAATGTATAGCACAAATATACAAGCCAGGAAAATGCAGCTCAAGCAAGAGTTGCATAATGTGCAAAGAGAAAGTATGAGCATCAATGACTACCACATGAAAGTGAAGAAGATTGCAGATGCACTTGCTTCCATTGGGTCGCCAGTGGAATATGATGATTTAGTTTCTGTGACCTTGAATGGTCTAGGAAAGGATTATGCACAGTTTCGGACATCCATTTCAGTTCGTGAAAGATTTCCTGATTTTGAGGAGTTAATTGCTCTTCTAACTTCTGAGGAGCAGAGAAATGGTGGTGCATCTTCTTCAGGAGGAACTTCAAAAGAAGCTGTCTTCTACTCAAATGCTGGAAGAGGTAGAGGCAGAGGTAGAGGAGGCTGATCTGGAGGCCGTGGTAGAAATCAAAATATGCAGCAAACTCAAGAAAACCAGTCCTATGGAGGAGGACGTGGTAACTCTAGAGGCAAGGGGAGCCAAAGAGGTCGTGGTGGATGGCAAAGAGGCGAAAATGCAAACAGTAATGTCGAATGCTACTACTGTGGTAAAATGGGTCATATGGCTAAAGACTGCTATAAAAAGCAGAATGACATCATGAATGGAAAATTGCAACAAGGGAATTATGCATCTTCTAGTAGACAGGGTGATGACAGAAATGAGCATTTGTTCATGGTGCAGCACATGAACAATTCTGTGACAAGTGCAGAAGAAAGCAACGATGTGTGGTATGTTGACTCAGGTGTATCAAAGCACATGACAGGTCATGCAGAATGGATGGAGGATGCAAGGAAAATGGAAAAACCAGGATTTGTGGAGACTGGTGATGATACTGCACATCCTATTGTGTAGATTGGAAAATTTCCTTTGTCTATGCAGGATGGGAAAAAGAAATACCTGTCCAATGTATTTCATGTCCCGAATATCACCAAGAATTTGGTTTCTGTTGGTCAAATGGTTGAGCAGGGCTTGCAGGTCAGATTTAATCCTCATGGATGCTTTGTTGAGGATATGAAAAATAAAGGTCGCTTGATAGCAAAAGGAAAGAAGAAGGGCAGAATGTTTACGTTAGATGCAGACATGCCTGAATTGAGTGCAGCAATGTTTGCACATGGGACTGGTGTAGTTGCAGATATTGATATCTAGCATAAACGCATTGGTCATGTTAATGTACAGCGACTTAAATCAATGCAGGCCCAAAATATTGTTGCAGGATTGCCTAAATTCAAGGTTGCAGAAATGCATAAGGTATGTGAAGCCTGTCAATTTGGAAAACAGGCAAGGAAACCATTTCCTAGACATGTTCAAGAGAGTGAGAAGCCATTGGAATTAATCCACTCTGATGTGTGGACTACTAAAGCTGCATCTCTTGGAGGATGTCATTATTTTGTCACTTTTATTGATGACTATAGCAGAAAAGTTTGGGTGTATTTTATGAAAAAGAAAAGTGAAGTTTTTGGGCATTTCAAAACTCTTAAAGCTATGGTTGAAAAAGAAACAGGCCTGCAAATAAAATGCCTAAGGTCAGATGGAGGGGGAGAGTACCTCTCAAATGAGTTTGCAAGGTTCCTGCAGGAGCATGGCATAAAGCAGCAATATTCATGCAGTCATACCCCACAACAAAATGGAATTGCAGAAAGAAAAAATAGGCATATTGGAGAGGTATCTTGTGCCATGCTCAACGAAAAAGACTTGCCAGATTTTTACTGGGCTGAAGCAGTTGCTACAGCAGTCTATATAATGAACAGGACTCCCACTGCAGCAATACATGGGATGACTCCAGAGGAGAGGTATACTGGTAGGAAACCAGATATTTCTCATTTGAAAATTTTTGGTTGCATTGCCTATGTACATGTGCCAGATGAGTTGAGATCCAAGTTGGATCCAAAAGCTGAGAAGTGCATCTTTATTGGTTACTCTCTGCAGCAAAAAGGGTATAGATGCTATAACCCTTCTACTCGTAAGTTTACAGTGAGCAGAGATGTTATTTTTGATGAGATGAGTAGCTGGTATAAACCAGTAAATGTGATTGATGATGTAGATGCACAGAATGGTAATGTTGCACAGAATTCACAGCAGCAGTCACAAAATATTAGTGGACCTGGAGCGTCCTCTAGCAGTGGTTCACATTCTTCGCCATGGGCAGGCAGATTGAGATCAGGAGAATCTTCTCAAAGCAATGCAGATAGTGGTATGCAGGTATCATAAAAAGGAAAAGAGAAGGTTGATCAGCCCATGTTTGATGTGAATGCAGGTCACTCTTATGTGGATGGTGAATCCAGTGGCTCAGAACAGAGCATTGATGATGAGTTGGGTATTCCTTCTATTGTTATACCTGGAGTAAGGAAGACCAGGGATGTTTTGAGAGCACCTGGGAGTGAACCTACTTTGCGCAGGTCTACGAGAGCTAGGTATCCCGTGGATAGGCTGAAATATGATGGATTTACAGCCATTCACTATGCATATATGGTCAAAGTGATACAGGAACCAGAACCCACTTCTTTTGAGCAAGCCATGGGAAAAGAAAAATGGGAGAAAGCCATGGATGAAGAAATGGATGCCTTGGAAGCAAATGCTACATGGGAATTGGTACCTTTGCCTAAAGATAAGAATGCAATTGGCTGTAAGTGGGTTTATAAGGTGAAGCACAATGCAGATGGTTCTGTGAACAGATACAAGGCAAGATTAGTAGTCAAGGGGTATGCACAAACATATGGCATTGACTATGAAGAAACATTCAGTCTGGTTGCAAGGATGGCAACCGTAAGAGCAGTCATTGCTATGGCTACATCAAAGGGATGGTCTTTACATCAGATGGATGTAAAGAATGCCTTCTTGCATGGTGATTTGCAAGAAGAGGTCTATATGGAGCAGCCACCAGGTTATGTGCATGCTGTTCATCCTGAGTCTGTTTGCAGGTTGAAGAAAGCCTTATATGGCTTGAAGCAAGCACCTAGAGCATGGTCTGACAAGATAGGATAGTATCTTGTCACTATTGGCTTTTAGATTTCCAAGGCAGATTTCTCACTTTATGTGAGAAAAACAGAGAAAGGTATTATGCTACTTGTCATTTACGTTGATGATTTGATTATGATAGATGACAGTGATGAAGATATCCTTCATGTGAAAATGCTATTGAAGCAGAAGTTTGAGATGAAGGATTTGGGAGAGCTGCGTTATTTCTTGGGCATTGAGGTGATTAGATCACCAAGTGGGATACAGCTCTTGCAGAGGCAGTATGGATTGGACATGCTGTCCAAATATGGGATGACAGGCTGTAAGCCTATTTCAGTTCCTTTGGAGCAGAATGTAAAGCTGAGCACAGATATAGGTGAGCTTCTAGAAGACCCTACTATGTACAGATGCATAGTAGGAAGCTTGATTTATATGACTATTACCAGGCCACATTTGAGCTATGCTGTTGGATTGGTAAGTCAGTTTATGCAGGCTCCAAGGAAACTGCATTTGGATGCGGCTAGATGCATACTCAGGTATGTGAAGTCCACATTGCAGTATGGACTATTTTATGAGACTGGGGTTCAGATACAGTTGCATGGATACACTGATGCTGATTGGGCTGGTAGCATTTCTGATAGACGATCTACCAGTGGATATGTGTTCTCTTTTGGGAGTGCTGCAGTCACTTGGAGCAGCAAGAAACAGCCTACAGTTGCCTTATCTAGCACAAAGGCTGAGTACAGGGGCGCCTAGCGCTCTTTGACAAAATGAATTACATTTACACTCTGTGCTTTCTTTGCTAGAATATTCGGTGAACCTTGATAGAATATTTGGTGCACTCATTGTTATGCACTTCCTATATTTTTCTGAGTTTTTCTTCTTTTTCACTTTTCTCACTTGGGGTTGTCTTCCATTTCCGACTTGGGCTTCCTTTGTCTTCCTTTTTGGGCTGTATGGGCTATAACATTACTCCCCTCCTAGTCAAGTGCCAGTCCCATGGCACTTGTGGATAAGGGCTCGAGTGGCTGGAGGGTTACCTTATGGGGGTTGGTGATGGGGCTTTTGTGAGGATTGGACATGGGAGAGAAGCATGTTGTTGAAACGATCAAGGTTGTGGAGACCGAGGGTACTTTGAGTGGTTGGTTCTTGCATGGCCTTACTAGAGGACATGAATGACAGTCAATTCACTAGGTGTAGTCATCTATTTTTGTCAAAAACTCCTCTAAATGTATGCATGAACCTAAAAAACTACATGCAAAGTAGAAACTTTCTTAGTAAATTGCTTAAGCCCCTAGCCTTCTCCTCTCACAACAATTCGAATTGGAGGATTAGCTCCTTGCACATATTTAAAAAAAAAACAAGAGAGAGAAAGATAAGAAAATAAAAAAAAAGAGAAAAAGAAAAAGAAAAAATCAAGGAAGCATAAAAAAGAAAAGATAATGAAAAGAGGAAAAAGAAAGACAAGAGCAAGAAAGGAAAAGAAGATCTCACTTGATGAGTGCTATAATCCTTGCACCTAGGGGTCCTCAAGTTAGGCATGTTTGATGGACTTGGTCTGATGGCTCCATGTCTAACCCCTAGTCCCTTTTGTTTCCCACTTCATGCTTAGGACACAACAAGGGCAGGACATTAGGGAGGTCACACTTGCCTATGGTTAAACTTGTCCCCCTAAGCTACACTCACCACACCTCCCCTATGCACGAGCAGGGTCCCCAAGTGTGGGACAACACCCCAAGCTTGACCCAACTCTCGATTCCACTAGCACGGACACAATGCACCACATGGTAAGGTAGACACATTTCCTAGGCAATGCACTTTTCTTTTCATTTTCACGTAAATGTGAATGTAACCAACCACCAGCATCGAAGGCCCTCGTCAACCACTCAAAGTACCCTTGATATCCACAACCTCAACCATTTTGACATGCTTCTCTCCCACGTCCAATCCCCACACAATTCTCATTACCAACCCACAAGGTAACCCTCTAGCCACCCGAGCCCTTACCCATAAGTGCCATGGGAATCATACTCAACTAGGAGGGGAGTAATGTTACAGCCCATACAACCCAAAAAGGAAGACAAAGGAAGCCCAAGTTGGAAATGGAAGACGGGTCTAGGTGAGAAAAGCAGAAAAGAAGGCAAGCTCAGAAAAAATGTAAGAAGTGCACAACAATGAGTCTATCGAATATTCTAGCAAGGTGCACCGAATATTCTAGCAAGGCGCATCGAATATTCTAGCAAAGAAAACACAGGGTGTAATGTAATTCATTTTGTAAAAGAGTGCCATGCTCCCTCCTTGCAAAGTGTAAACATAGAGGGGCATGGGCAAAAGAACTGGGAAAAGAGGAAAGACATGAGGAAAGAAGTCCTTTGGCTAAAACGACCGGTCATGTAAAAGAGGGGATGGGTATCCAAAGGGATGAGGGCATGTATAAAAGTCAAAAAGTGAATAGAGAAGCTCATTCTTGGTGTGTGGCTAAAGCGGCTCTCTTCTTCTCTTCTCCTTGCTTGTACTGTATGAGCTTGTGTTTGAGAGAGGGAGTGTGAGAGTGTGAGGGAGTGAGTGAGTGAGGGTGAGGGATTGTGGTGGAGAAGCTCTCCATCTTCCAAAGTGCTTGAGGGGGGAGGCTACTCATCTTGACATCAAGGTAAGCTCACTACACTCATAGGATCGAGAGCACGCACAACTAGGTAGGAGATAGCCATTAGTTTCTCACTTGAAATGCTTGAAGCAATAAGTAGTTCGTGGGTCTTGGTGGTTGAGCGAAGGATCCCACAAGCTCCTTGAAATCCACAAGACATTTAAGGATGTCCTACAACTTTGGTGACTTACTCCTAATTTCATATAAACTCTTGTAAAGTGATCAGCCACTTAGCTAGGTAGTCAAGCGTGTGCAACTTATTCAACAATAGCCTTAGCCCCTCTACCCTCGTATAAAATACTACCTTTTCATACAGGATATAGTGCCTAAGTTTCTTCATTGCAAAGGCCATCCCAAGGCATAGTTTCTCCATCTAAGTATAATTAAACTCAGATACTTCCAATTTGCAATTGGCAAATGCAATCAGATGATACTACTTCTCCTCCCAAATCTGGGATAAGCAACAACTGATACTATACATCATAGTTTTGGAAAATATATAAAAATGTCTCACTCCTTTTAGGTGCTTTTAGGGCTGGTGCTTTTGCCATTTCCTTCTTCACATCCTCAAAGGATACCTCACATGGATCACTCTAAACAAACAAATAACTAAAGAACAATAAATTTGTCAATGGCAATGTCCTCTTAGCCAGTGCATTAATAAAGCATCGGTAATATCCTATTGACAATAAAAAGCTATGTACTTCTTTAGAAGTACATGGCGGACTCATATTAATAATAAAATTTATCTTTTCAGGATTGGTTGTAATACCAGCCAAGCTAACCACATGGTCTTATAACAATCCATAGGGCACTCCAAAGACACATTTCCTTGGATTGAGAGCAATGTAGAACTCCCTGCACCGCTTGAAATATTTTCTCAGAATGATCAACTGTCTTTTCCTTATGGTGGTTGCTCCTAGGTCATCAATAAAAGCTTTTAGCTCCTCTAGGGAAATATAATCAAAAGTTTTATCAACCATGCATTGCCAAGACCTTGGTGCATTGCATAATCCAAAAGCCATAACATGATATGCAAAGGTACCAAATATAGTGATAAATAGCATTTTCAACTTATCTTCATGTATGATATTCATTTGGTTATAACCAACAAAGCAATTCATAAATGAATAGATATCTAGACCCATTAATTGATCTAGAATCTAATCAATAAATGGTAGTGGATAGTAATCTTTCACCATCTATTTATTGAGCTCCCTAAAATCTACGCAAAGTTAAATGTGATTTTTTTTTATAACTACTGGTGAGTACCACTCTATATGTTGTACGGGAAGTATGATGCTGGTCTTATGCAATTTTTGTAGCTCCTCAAATAGTCCGTCCCTTAGCTCAAAAGGTATATGCCTCACTTTTTGTCAAACAGGATGGCTACCCTCCTTCAAGGGAATAGTATGCATAGCCAGACTAGGAGGAATGCCCCATATCACAAAATTCCTAGATCAAGCACACGCAGTCCTTCCTCTCTTCCAGAATAAGCATATATCATAATTTAATCGGTCATGGCTCATTCAACGTACTGAGATCTAGCTCAATCACATCCACATATCTAATTCTACCTTAAGCTTCTATCGGATCATTTAGAGTCACCTAGTAGACATATTCTATAGTGGACTTCTCTCTTGATTCATCACTTGACAAAGTTTCACTTCTAGAAGGATCCTCTAGTGCATCTAATTTTATCAAAGATAAGGGTACTCTAACGCTTTGAGGAGATTCAGGATATGTATCCACTATTATGTGTTTGGAACCTTTGCCAAGAATCACATGACCAATGGGTATATCAACTTGATATGCAACCTTTTGGTTACCTTAAACTGTCATCAATCGTCCAAAGAATCATGGAGACATCATTTTTTATTTCAACTCCCAACCTTTCCATCAATTTTGAACTCAAAATGTTGATGGAGGATCCCATATCCACAATGGCATGATCCACCAATATGCCATCAACATATACTACCACCCTTGCGTAATGCTTTTCAATATGTTCAAATCAATCATCTCCCATATGGACTATTTCCAAGGGTTCAATGATATACTTGGTGCAAAGATCTTCTTAAACTCTTTACGCACTCCTAGAGACAACTCTATACTTAGTGTAAGAGATTCACATCAAGCTTTACCTCACAAAGAGAATTAGCTAAGTCAAATTCATGATAATTAGCAACAGTTCTCTTCTCCCGCCAGACCATTCTTTCTTTTGGTCTCATCGAATAGGCTTAGGTGCCTCTTTCTTGGATTTTACCTTATTCTTTGGCAGCTCCTTATTGGAGTCAGCTTTGCCATCAATAGCTTTTAAAGGACCTCCTTCCACATCAAGGTTAAGGACTTGGGTCCCCTTATCATCTTGTTTAGGGTTTGCCTCAATAGGTTTTACACTTTAACCTTCTGTCCTCTTGTAATGGCTTATAAATTGGAAGTCTTAGTGGTGTCGACATGTACAACTTTGATAAGGCTAACACCACTACCACTGGGTAGCTCTTCTATGATAACTTTTTCTCCCAACAATATTTGCTTTGGTTTCTCATCTTGCTATAGGTTATTCCCTTGTGTTTGATGATCAATCAGACTTGGCTACTTACTCCCTTGCTAAAGAGAGATGATCTTACTCTAGTAAGTACTAGCTAGATGGTCGGCGGACTTCCCACATATGTTGCATTTGACATTATGGCAATTTCTTGGAAAGTGTTGGCCACTGCACCACTTACAGCTAAATCTTGATGGACCACCCTCTTCAAGACATCAACTTCTTATCAAGTTTCACTACTTCTTTAGGAAATTAACATCTATGGTTATTTGTCTATATTGTTTCATTATCACATAAGTATAATGCTTCATCACACCAAAAATATTTGATGCACTAGACTCATAACTGTGATCATCTACTTGCCATTCAGCTAGCCTAACCACCTGATTAGGGATCAGCCACCACTAATTAGTTGGTATAACATTAGGGTTTGTCATTTGACTTCCATTATTTAGTGGAACTATTTGGCTAGCCATTGACATAACAATATTAGGTGAGCCGATAGCATGGGCACATTTTGCATATGCTTTCCCTTCCCTTTGGATTGATCATAGGTATACTAATAGCACCTTGACTTCCACTAATCAATCCCCAATTATTTGTAGGACCTATACTCAAATTCAAGTTTCCCCTAGATGCATAGGCTACTTGTAAGCACGACTCTACCTCCTCTACTCATGTAATAGTAGTGTCTATATAAGTAAGAGCAACACTATTCAACTATACTTGGATATTGAAGTCTAATCCATGTAAAAAGTAGTGTAGTTGGGCAGCAGATGGAATAGGAATAGAGGTTTGCAATTTTCAAAAGAACTCTGTCAATTTCTTGGCATATGCTTGATCATTCTCATGAGGCTCTTGATGTGTCACATTCAAAACACATAGCCAATATTGACCATCTCTCTCAGGGGAAAACTCTCTTTGCAAGGCCATAAATAATAAGTCAATCATGGTTATGGTCTCGACTTCCAAGCCATCATACCACATTGTTGCTCTTCCTTTCAAAGTCATGTTGAAAAATATCATGAGATATCCTTCCTTCTGAATTTAGTAATTGAAAATTAATTTCTGGAACTCATTGATGTGAAGCTCTATATCTTCCTCTACTAACCAATTGAAAATGGGTAGAGGGAAACCTAGGGCTATCAAATTTGGCATTCCTGTGGGTATTACAATGGGTTGCGCCATCATGACGATCGAGTTTTCTCTAGGGGTTTTTACCGGAAGGGATTACACTTCCACTTGAAGTAGATTGACTTTTCAAGGAAAGGGGAATGCTAGAGCTTTCTCCTTCCCCTAACTAACTGATTGGGATATTGATTAAGCCAATAAGACCTCTCTTTCTCAAGGATATGAGACTATTATGCTTACGAGAATACCTCCTAATGATATCAGCTCATCATCTAGCCCTTTCATCTCTTTCTTGATGTTGAATCTCGACTTGATGGTGCCTATCAACAAATAACGAATCTATTTCAATGCTCTTTGGCATAAACTGACTAATTGGTTCCTAATTATCCAAGGTTCAAAAATTGCCACTTATTAGTGGCTCTTGGAGAAACTCACTCTAGGGTCCCAGCATAGTATTATCAATGATTGCAGATAGCCAGTACATCACCTTTTTGTCTTTAACATTCCACTCTTTCCATGCTTTTAACTCATCTACAGTCGGAGGGATACCCAGCTCTAGCTTCTTTTCTTCATCTGAAACAAACTCATAAAGGCCCTTTCCAATGAGGAAGTTCATCACATAAAACTTCCTTACCCTCACGGCCTTACGGCTAGGACCATCTAGATGCTATTCATTGATCTATCTAAATCATGCGTTTATATCGATTTGTAGTCCAACAATTTTTCCCATTCCAACTTCAACAAAGGGAATATATCACACACACAGGTGAATGTTAACCCTCATATGAACAAGGTGGAAAATCTAGAAAATCTAAAGTAGAAGATAAGGCCAAGGTAAAAGAAGAATGGAGAATGAAGATACGCCAAGAAAAATTGAGAAACATAAGAAGTGTGAAAAAGCCCTAAATCAAGGAGAGGCGCACAAGAAAAAACGTAAGTCAATACTTTTATAAAAGAGCGCAAGGCACACCATGATTTATTTTAAGAGCGCCAGCTTTGACTCGTGCAAATTCTAAATGTAGATGGGCAGTAGGAAGGACCATGTAATAAGGGCATGACCACCCCAAAAGGGATTTAGGATTTGTATATAAAGTTCAAAAAGTGAACGAGAGCTCATTCTTTGGTGTGTGGCAAAGTAGACTCTTCTTCTTCTCTTTTTCTCTTCTTCTCTTCTCTTCTCTTGCTTGCTTGCGAGTGCTTGAGGGAGGGAGTGTGAGTGAGTGAGAGAGTGAGTGTGTGAAGGTGAGGAACACCATATTGGGGAATATGGGAATTTCCCATAAGTTTGGGACATGTGGTCAAATCTTTGGATGTGTCATAAGTTGAACACTATAACTCCAAATCGAGTGCTCTATAGCTCAATAGATTCCATTTTTCAAGCACTTTCCAATGATAGGTCCCATTATATGGTTTTGAGAAACTTATCGGCATGTTATCCGGGTGCCACCTTTTTAGTATTCAAAAAATGGGAATTGGGAGATTCTCAAACTCACTAATATTGTGTTGAGGGATCTTGGAGGTGAAGCCCTCCTCCATCTCCTCTCTTCTTCTTCTCTTCTCTTCTCTCATCTCATGCATGGCTATGGAGGATGGAGCTTGGAGGTGGATGTTTGAGGATTCTTGAGCTTGCATCATGAATCATGGAGCTATCGGAGTGCTTGAGAGAGGAAGCAACTCAATCGGGTAGCATCAAGGTAAGCTCACTACACTCATAGAGAGGTATTGCGCGTCAGCTATGTGAGAGATAGCCATTAGTACTCACTTGAAATGCTTGAACAATAAGTGGTCCATGGGTCTTGGCAATTGAGCTTGTGCTTGCCTCTACATTTTGGTTCCATTGCTGGGACGACGGATTCAAGTTTGAGCACTTGTGTGCTTCAAATCAAGCATCGAAGTAAGGGTTTTATCCTCGAACCAAAGCTTGAGATAGATAGGAGATTTTGGGTTTTAATCCATTCTACAAGTAAATATTTCTAGTTTTTGATGATTAGTTGAGTAGGAGAAATTGATTCAATACTTTGCTTTCAATTTTTGTCGCATTTAGAGTAGAATAGGAAGGAAAAAATCAAAGTGGGAAGCTTGAAGTTCACTGCTATAAAATAGTTCTAAATAGGGTAATAACAGGGAAAAGAAGAGGGTTGAACTGTCTTGGAGTTGTAGGTGGATTGATTGGAAAGACTAAGGTGCCGACCAACTAGGGCTTAAGGTCATGGGTGATGAGGGAAAACCTTATTTACATTCCTCGTTTTGAGAGAGAGAGAGAGAGAGAGAGAGAGAGAGAGAGAGAGAGAGAGAGAGAGAGAGAGAGAGAGAGAGAGAGAGAGAGAGAGAGAGAGAGAGAGCTTGCATGTCCAAGCTTACATCAAATCGATCAAAGCATATCCGGGCTTTCAGTGAGATCCAGGTATAGGATGCCCTTAGCCTACACTCCTTCTTGATTCCTTGAATTCCTTATAGGTGCTAACAACGTTTAGGTGGAGATTTGTGGCAAAAACGTGATTGACATGCACTTCAGTTGTCGGCAGAATCAGATGCCTTCCACAATATTCGATTCCCAGAGCGATCCATCTGATTCTCAGAATCGGACTCAAACAAACCCACTTGGTCCGATCGGACACCCCTATTTGTATCCAAGCCGAGTTGGAAGGTGTGTTGGAGGGATTTATGGACCTGTTGGAGGGATTTATGGAACTCAAAGGTCCTTGAGTGTGGAATGAGCCTTGGTGTTGAAGGGATTTATGGACTTGAAAGGCCCTTATATGAGCCTTGGTGGAAGGTGTACTGGAGGAATTTATGCCTTTGAAATTGATGATGGTGTAGGATGGATCTTGGTGGGGAGAGAGTTTGATGGGCGAATTCATCTTTAAAATTGAATATGGTATTAGATGGATCCATCTCTTGGCCCTTTGCGGTTTCCTTCTCTTGCACTGTTCCAAATGAGCTCCTTCTTTCACTTTTTGATTGGGGCTACCTCAGTGTGCCCCTGTTTTGTTTCACCTGCATGGTGACATTGTTGCATAAGATGGGGAGTGCATTGCATGGATGATGGGATCTCCGGAGTTGGTGGTTGGGCCCTTTGTTTGTACTTGAAAAGAAAAGAAAGTGTACTACATGGGGTGTGCTCCATTGTTATGTGGTGCATTGTGCTCATGCTAGTGGGACTGGGAGCAAACCTGGGCATTGTCCCTCACTTGACTTAGTTTGTGCATACGGGAGGTGCGGTGCATGTAGCTTAGGGTGATAGGTCTAACCATAGGCGAGTGTTACCTCCCTAGGTGTGTCGTGCCCCTAATGTTCCCTAAGCATGAAGTGGGGGGATCAAAATGAGGCTAGGGGGTTAGGGACAGAGCTGACCAATCGAAGCCACCAGGCGCACCTAACTTGAGAACCCCTAGATGCAGTGACTAGTAGCTACGTGCAACTAGTGGTTGTTACGTGGTGTCTTTTTTTTTTAGAATTAGTTTCTTGACTTGGATGGTGTAGTACAAGATGGGGGATTTATTTTGCGGGTTCTTGAGCATGGGATGGGGAGGTAGGGGGCTTTAGTGATTTACTAAGGAAGTGTCTATTGAGCATGTACCCTTTTTGGCCTAGTCTAACATGGAGCGGGGTGATGGAAAAAAATGGATGGCTACAGTTGGTGAATTGGCTGTCATTCATGTCCTCAAGGAGGGCCATGCAAAATGATGGGAGTAAAGCAGCATGCAGCATTAGCCAAGTCATGGCACATCCATCTATTCCCACTTTAATGTCAAAAAAGAGAGGTGGGAGATGGTGCTCTACTGGTGCAGGGGGTTTCCTGAGGAGAGTCCTAAGTAATCTAATATAATTACATGTTATTATAAAGGCTGGGTTCGGTAAAGAGGAGAATTCCATCAGGAAATGGGCCATGGAGTCCCATAGATCTTGTTCCGAGAAAGCAAGTGTTTTCTCTAGTTTTGTGGCATTGATGTTGTAGATCTTCGAAAAGTCGTATCGGCCATGGATGTTAGGGTCAAAATCGACTCCCACCCTCTGAGGATATGGTAGATAAGTTGGATCATTTCGTTCGAAGGGTAGAGAGCCACAAAATGACATCCACACATCCACATTGCTGTTCCAGAATCTTCTCCTCCACTTAGGTTGGGATTCGTAGCCTTTCGTCATGTGGGGCACCTCCTCAACCTTGTTCTCCTAGTAATCAGGGATTCTGCCCCCAATCCATTGGATTTCTCCCTCTTTCAGCAAGCCATCGGTCACCAAGCCTCTTTCGCATGGTGATTACTTCCTTTACCACTTCGGTGGATAGCACTTTGCTCAAGGCCACTGGGTATCGAAAGGTGAAATTGAAGGGTTGGCGACGATTTTTCCACTACTCCCAAATAGATAGCTCCATATTCCATTTCATGGGTGAGCAATCCTTTTTTAGTGGGATGTGAGGCTGTGGAATTGCGGGAGATTGTGCTTTCACTCTTGCGTGCTTGATCTAGCATGCTGGCTCTTTTCTTTTTGGCTTCTGCCCTCCTATCTATTGTAGCATCCTATTCTTGAGGGGGCTCTGGTTGTGGTGAGGAAGGTGGTGGGGTCCACTCCTTATCTCGTTGTGCTTCTTCATGGCCTCACCTTACTTCTTCCTCTTGTGGTTGCTCTTTTTCTATGAACCCAAGTGTGTCCACTTCTTGCGAAGTTAGGCCTACCAAGTAGAAATAGTGGCATTTCTCTTCCAGGATTGGGCCTACTCCACAACGTTGTGGTGGCATTTGCAGTCCTGCTTTCAGTGCTCTACGAGCCATTCCTAGTTTCCTTTTGATGGCCTCTATGGATTCTCCCTCCTCTACATAGGTGACATCCACAAGAGTATCCAAGAAGGCATGCTGCTGCATTTGGAAACTCACTTGAGCAGCCTCTGCTCTGCTTTCAACAAGTATTTTTTCATTTTCTATTTGAGTGAAACAGCATGCCAATGCTTCAATTCTTTCTTCATTATGGGTTTCCCACTTCTCTGTTTTCTCTATCATGTTCTCGAAGCTCTCCCCTTGCCTACGTGTTAGGGATGTTATGATGGATTCCTACTATTTCTACTTGTGGGTGAGCTTCTCCTTTTCCTTTTCTCTCTCCAGCCTTTCTTGCTCATCGATTTCCAAGAATACCTTGATTACGAGGTCTTGACCTCTTGGTGATGCTCTTCTTGTTCGTGTTTCCTTTCTACTTCTTTCCCTGCCAGCTCTTCCATGCCTGATTGGAATCTTTGTAGTTGAGCTTCCAAGTCTTGGTGTTGCAGTATTAAGGCCTTATAAACATGTTGTAGTGACACCAGTTCTTGGGCTTCTCGTCTTTGATTTGTTGTCTCTAGGTTTTCTCCTCATCCTCCTTAGGGCTGAGGGTGGCCCTTAGCTCGCTAATCTCTTTTTGGTATGTGGTAACCTGTTGATTTTTTTCCAGTTGGAAGGCTACCACTGCCTCTTTCTGCTTCCAACTCAACCACCGCTATCATTTCCTCCCCCTTGGCTTTCTCTAGAAGCTGCTTGACATATTTGTTGTGCTCTACGGGTGGCTTCTTTGTTGCAGGGGTGGAGGTTATGGAGCCTGCCACCCTTCACCTCTTCGGGTCCTACCTTGACTCGGCATCCATTGCAACACATCTTTTGGTTCCTACCAAGGGGTTCCTTCTCTTGCTCCTTGGCCCACTTCTTTACTCACGAAGTACTAGACCCAAGCCATTAAGTTGCTGGCGTCCACTTGGGTCATAGAACTGGGAGTGGAGATGGAGGCGGTGGTGGTGGCGGGCGTCAGGAGAGTGGGAATGGGGGTGATTGGGGCCTTGCCCTTGCCTTCTTGCACTGCAAGTGGCATGAATTTTGGCACGTGGGTGCTTGAGCTCGGCCCTTTGTCTCTCTGATTGGGCTTGCGGGTTTTGGCTCGTCCTACCTGAACTGCTGCTCAATGGACCTGCGTATGATGAGGGCCATGTCCTCCTCCTCTTTTTTTCTGAACTCCTCCTCCTCCTCTTCCTACTTCCTACTTCCTACTTCCTCTTTCTTTCCTCCTCAGCCCTTTTGGACTCCCTTTGAGTCTTTTGCAAGTCTGCTTTCTCTTTTTTCTTGCTCTTCTTTTCCTGCTGTTCTTGTGGAATTTTCTTCTTCATATTTTTGGCCTTTCTTCGGCTAGTTTGCTCTTCTTGTTCCTTGCTTTCTTCTTCTTCACTCAGCATCCTTTTTTTGGATTGCACCTCCTGTTCTTGGTGAGGTGGCAACTTGTTCGGTGTTTCATCCACTCACTCTTCTGTTTCCTCTTGCCCAAGCCCTAAGGCTTCCCTAATGATTGCGGTGAGGACTCCACTGAATCCAATGGTTGCAGCCTTTGATGATGAAGCTTTCCTTTTAGCTTTGGTGGTAGGGGATTCCCCCACGGTGGGCTATCCTCCCATTGCCAGAGCTTTTGCCGAGGTCTCAATGGTCTTCCTCACAAAACCATTGAGGTTCACCTCATCCAACACCCTTGCTGCAATGCTCTCTAGTAGGGGAATGTCAATGCGGCTCTTGATGGTGTTGTATCTTTGACTAGAGAACAATAGGTGCCCCATCTTGGCTTGGAGTTGGATTTCGAGGTCAGTAATATCCACCAAGCTGATGCTGTCATTGGTGTGGACCCTTACCTTGTCCATTCCTAGTAATGCATATACATCTCTCTTTGGCTTCCTCTCTACTTTTCTCACCAAGCCTAAGGCATTTTCCACCAGCTTCGGGATCAGCTAAATCTGCACCTGATGAAATTCCTCTCCCTCATGCATAGTTATTGTTCCGTGGTTCCTATGGAAGGTTGTCAAAAATTCCACACAGTGGAAGTAGTCTACCCCCTGGCCTACTATTTCCATGTATTTTTGCAAGTTGCATTGCTCGACGATCTACCTCATAACCCGTTCTTCAATGGCCAAGTCTTTTAGGTTGAAGATGTGCCAAAACTTGAACTGGTTGAAGGCATGTGTCTCCATTGAAAGGCCATAGTTTGCCTATTCTTCGTCTTAGAAGTGCAATTTGCCAGCCTTTTCTTAGCTTGCCATGATGGGTGCATGTCATGAAGCCATATTTGCCATTAGTGTTATTCAGAATAATCACACACATAAGGGTCAATCACATATTTGTTGAATTGAATTGTGCGAGTGCAGGAGCAGACTTTTCTTCCAATTAATCTGTTGATTTCAAATTTCATTGGGCTTTTTTGCATTCACAAGTTGTTTCCCCCCTACTAATGTGTGCCTTTACTTTATTGTTTTCTTTGTGTGTTTGATTTGATTTATCTCACCTCGACCATTGCCTTACTTTTGCCTTACCCATCCCCCTTGGGATTGAGGAGGATCCTTCCTAGGATTGGAAGCTAGAGGACTAAGGTCGGGTCTGTGCATGGGTATAGTATTTTATTTTCACATGAGCCAAGCATAAAATTTTGGATCATATCCCATGTGAGCATACCGGTCCATGTCAAAAGATCGGATGTCGAGGTGGGTGATATAGATAAGGACATCAAGCAAGAAGTCACCGGAGCCCATACGGCTAGCAATGTGGAGTTCTTCCTTGGTAAGGATGCGATCTAAGTAGGGGTGTCCTCAAATGTGTTCTTCCATGGGTCGGTCACAAATGGTCGTAAATACCCTATAAGAGGTTGGAGCAACATAAGTGGAGTCATACTTCGATGTTTTGATTGCCCGCCATTGCTTAGCATTTGACATGACATGACATCCCTCAAGCTCCCATTGGAGGTGAAGAGTGTACCATTTTTTCAAGAAAGGGGAGTTGTTGGCTACAAGCTATTTCAAGTATTTTATTTCTTGATCATACATAGTGATGAGGCATTGTTGTTGCGCTTGTTTGCGGGAGACCTTGGTGGCCATCAGCTCTGTAGCTACTTCAGAAGCTTTGACAAATACAAATTCTGAAGGGAGTGACCGTATTCCCGTTGCCAAAGGTTCATCCAAGAGGCCTAAGTCTAGTCGATTGTAGATTTTAGCCAATGTCGTGAAAGTAACGTCCAGGCACTGGAGGCAAGCAACCAAGTCATCCCCGGTATTTTCAACTAAGTTGACGGCCAGGGTTAGAATTGATTGCTACTCATAAGAGGGCCTAAGCCTAGGAGGTGGTTGAGGCTTGACAGATTAGAGAGTTCAGCAGAGTTATTGGCTGTGGCTTGGTTCGCTCTTTAGGTTGTAGCTAGGTTTCAAGCTCGATGGGTTTGGTTGTAGTTGTGGATGTCCTGCTAGTAGATGCGTCGGAGATTTGAGGGGTATCATCAGTGCTAGATTTAGGCATTTGGTTTGTAATAGACTGTGATTGTGGGCAATAGATTAATTTAGGCGTTGTTAAGCTAGGTTTTGGCAGTTCCATGGATTTGGTGGCTCGATTCTTTTGTTGCCCGAGTATCTCTAACTCATTGCTTCGTGTGGCCAACTCCAGGGGTGGTATTTGAGCAGGATTTTGGTTTGATTTGGCTTTGGGTAGCCAAATCCAGGGGTTACCCTTGTAGTAGCCTTGTGCTTGCAATAAGGTCATGGTTAGGGACCCATTGCGACTTGACTGTGCATCCTTTTTTATAGGTTCTTCTTGGCCTCCTAGGTTTTGAGTGTGGGTCATTAGCCTCGCAAGACCATGGTTTTCTATTCCCATGTGGCGATCCTTGTTGCTTAGATACCCATTTGAACTAGGGTTCATGGGCTTCAACGTTAGGTTCAGTGGGTTGTTGGCATTGAGACTTGGCAGGTTGTGACAAGTCATGACCCCCCTCCTTAGTCTTGATAGTGGGTTTCTCTACCGGTGGCTTTGCGAACTTGGAAGGAGTCACACCGTCCTTGTTGAAAGTTGTAATTATGCGAACATTACCCATGGCTAGGTGGATGCACTGTGATTTGTAGTCGACATTGCAACGAGCTTACTTCTTAAAACTTCACCCTAACAACGACTTTGTGTGTGCATCTTTAGTGTTGGGCAACACATAGAAGATTATCGACATGCTTTCAGACTCGATAGAAACTGCAACCCTGCACTTTCCCAAAAGTGCATAGGGTTGGCTGCCATAAGGGCTAAGCTTAGCATTAGTGGGCTGCAAATGCGACTTGCCAATTTGGGTCCAACGGTCATGGGTTAAGATCTCGGGGGGTTCACTATATATATATTCTCTATATAACATGCGTTCATGGCCTATTTATAAATATCCTAATCTGTGATTTTTTCTTGAATAAAACACAACCCTTTTCTATTCAATCTGTAAATAACACCTTTATATGATGACATCCTTTTGTATGTAAAAAATGTATAAAATTGGTGTTTTAAAAACCCCTTATTTTGAACTCACGTTATATATACATATATTCGTGAGTGGCCCCCCTGAGGTTAAGATATTAAAATTAGCACCCTCATCGATCAACGTGTTGATGGTGCATGTGTGATTAGCAGTGACCGTTATGCTCAAGTAAGTCTGTGCTACTGCTTTCTCATCCTCGCCATCTATCTCAGTGATAGTGGCTACTTGTGTGTGGACATCGATTCCCCTTTCACTCTCATCACTGAAGGAACAACAATCCTCATATTTTTCATCAGAACTATCTTTGTCTAGTTGCTCATCCTTCTCCAAGTTCTGACATATCCCCTCTTGCTGGTCAAGAATCATGCACTTTGGACCATCACCATTCAGGCTCGTCCAAGAGGTCTTGGAGTGGTGTAAGATTCGTTGTTGGATTGCTAGCCAACTTGTCAGTCAAGTACCCTAGTATCTCTAGGAGATTTGTTCAGGACTTGGAGTGCAAACTGGTACTGAAGGCATGTCCTTGAGCTTGCTAGTTGCCTTGATGGCTTGTTTGTACTCCTCAGTGTCTGAGAATGGTAGGTCAATGGTTGCAAGGACATGCATCCAGTCTCGCTTGTCCTCAGTACATGGGATATACTTGGTAAGGGCCCCATAGGATCCCCTAGTCTATTGTCTATCGCCCTTCAACATGGTGGAGATGGCATCTAGGTCGACTAGCATAGTCTTCCAAGTGTCCATATCTATTCTTACAGTCTCTGTTTGATTGCCTAAGAAGATGAGACCATTGCCCCAGTCTTTTATGACTCTCGCGTTGTGCATCCAGGGTCGGTCTAGCAGGTTGTCATAGTCCACTCCCTTCATGACTATGAAGTCAACTAAGAATTGGATTCTTGCAATATTCACTAGCTAATTTTTCAACACTCTGAACGGTTTCATCTTCATTCCATTAGCCAACGTGACGTTGAACCTAGCAGTCTCAACTAGTGGGTTATCCCAAATTTGGAGTACTGCATGGCTTAGCACACTCACTCCTGCCCCTATGTCTATTATTCCCTTTCTTGTGACATCCCCCTGGTAGGACTGCATGCATTTCTTTGCCTTCCCAAAAGGCATTGACATGCAGGGATATAGGCATGGAGTGCAACGTCGGACTCGATATTTGAGTTTCTGCGTCATGCTGAGGCAAGTCTGTGGTAATTGGCTCGTTTGGTTCTTCAACCCACTGCTTTAGCTCTAGCCATAGTGATGAATGCTACCTAAGCAAGCTGCTTAAGCTTAGAGTCACATGTGTGATCACCAGAGCATTGAGGAGGTTGCTAGTCGCTTGCCTCTCTTCTAACTCCGTGGTTCTTGGCCAATGACCTTGACTGATTTGGTGGCCCAGAGCATTTAGACTTTGTCTAGGTGGTCCAGCTTGTGGTGCCATCACCTCCCTTGGTTTTGGTCATGGGAGAGAGATTGGGGCACTTATGCTTGAGAGATCATCGATCTCGTCCTCTAGTATGGGCTCCGTGTCCTTTAGGTGCTCCTGGGCCTCCTTCACCCATTCTTTCACCTTCTTGATGGCTTCAAGTTGGCACTTCGGGTTGGGATACTCCCCGACCTTAGCACTTCCCTTTTCAGCCATCTAAGGGGCCGACGTTTCTTGCTCTACATTAATGAATTGCCTTCCAATAGGTAGTGTTGTGGCACTTTCGGTTTTGAGGGTGACCTTAGCGTCTAGTCTTTTCTTCCTTCGTCTCTGACTCTTCTTTTCGACTAAAGTTGTGTAAAGGCTGCTAGGCCTTGGCAATGATATGCTGGTCTACTTCGTCAGCACGCGGGTCATGACATGTAATGGGATAGGTGTGGCCTCCCTGTCGAGGTCTCAACACTGAACAACCCCAATGGAATTGATGGCTCATTTTCTGAACTAGGGGATGGCCTCTGCCTAGGGCAATCGACAAAGAGATGAGTGATTCCTCACTCAGCGCATCTCAGGTCCACCTTCTCTCTATTTGCTTGCTTCTTCTTGGGGAAACACAAAGACATATGTCTTGGGTGACCGCAAGTCCAACATATGACTAGCTCTTGGGTTTTCCCTCCTAGGCCTCTCCCTCTCCCTCTACCTAATGCCATCACGAGTACTGGTCGATGGTCCATGAGGGGAGGATAGCATTGCCTTCCTCATCATATGACATATATGGGTTTACATAAAGCTCGTCGCTGCTAGGCTTATCCACATAGTGGACTGGAGTATCACTTGGTGGGTGGGTCATGTAGGGTCCAGGCAGTCTAGGGATGCATGTAGGATTTATTTCACATAGTGGACTGGAGTATCACTTGGTGGGTGGGTCATGTAGGGTCCATGCGGTCTAGGGATGGATGCAGTATTTATTTCCATTCTAGGAATGGTTGGTTTAGCATCATTAGGTGGCAGGAGAGCCAATTGGGCTCCCCTTCCAAAGAAGTTTGGTGGCCTGTTCGCAAGGTAGGGTTGACCGTAAGGCTATAGGTATGGGAGCCTCTGAGGTAATCGACAATGCATGGTGTCATGGCCGAACCTACCACAATTAGCACAAGGTCATGACCTAGGGTCTTGACACTCAGCTGGCAAATGGTTTCCGCCACAATGCACACATTGGATGTGTGGGTGCGTTGGCCATCTCATAATCTCTTGTAGTTTGGCGATGTCCATCCTAATCTCTGCTAGCTCTTGTCCTGGCTTAGTGCCCTTCCCTTTGTCCTACGTGCTTGGATCTACTCTCTCACTGAGTGTTGAGGCTCTCTCAAAAATCCTGGCACACCGGACTCTTCCTTTGAAGCCTCTTTTCTTGAGCTAATCATCCACTTTAATAGCTTCTTCAAAGACCCTTGACAGTGCATCTCGCTGCAAGCTTGAGTTGCCGGCCATGGCTTTGTAGAGCTCTTCACTTCGTATCTCGTTGATGAATACTGTGGATACTATCCTTTTTGTTGGTCTCTCACCCATGGGAATTCTCTTGAAGAGGATCCTCACATGTGTAATATATTAAATATATAAAAGAATTTTTTTCGCCCCACGGTGGCATATCGAGCTGGCGTGTGTGAGGGGGGATGGAGGAGCCAGCAAGCTCCTCGCTGGAGCTTGCTCGGCTCCCTCGCCATGCATGCTGACAGGTAAGGGGGGAAGGATTCCCTCCCCTCCCCTATATAAGGAGGAAGGGCCGTAGTTGCAAGGGACGAAGAGAGGAGGGAGGAAACTAATACTGCTGCCGTCGACGTGCTGTGAGAAGAGGGGGAGGTCCGCCATATCGCCACCGCCACTGATGATCAGACCGCCCACTGGTACGAAGAGCCGCCACTTGCTTCGCTGGGTCACGGCCGTCTGACCACGTTCGACTTCGTCATTCCATCTCATCTCCCTGCCACGACTGCAACCTGAAGCTTTAGAAGCTTCTAGAACTTCTAAAGGCCTCCTCCCAAGCCCCCTTTCACGTGGTGCATTAACCCCTTTTTCCGGGGTACAATTAACCCCCTTTCCCGGGTACGTTAAAGCCTTTCCCGTGATGCATTAAACCCAAGACCCTTAAAAATTCACCTTACTCTAGGAGGAGAAAACCCTTAATCCCCGTGCCTAAAACCATAAGTCCCGTCTTGTGATTGACCCCGTGTTTTACCCTCATATGTTCTTTTTCTTTTGTACACTCCTAAGCCCTTTCTAAACCCCATACACACCTTTTTTCCCAACTATAAACCCTTGTGTTATTTTTCAATTTTCCCTTTGGGTTTGAAAAACTCCCAAATCCTTCCATTCCATTGCCAAAGATATCCCAAGGGCTTTCATAGATGTTTGTGAAGCCACGCTCACACATAATCTTTCCACCGTGATTATATCCTATAGATCCTTTATCTCGTAAGCTTACAAACCTTTTTCTCTCCGAAGAAGTTAGGATTTTAGAGGTCTTATTATCCCTTCCGGTGGTCAACTTTTTGATCGACTTCTTGCCTCGAAAGAGAGACGGTGGAAATCTGGAAGAAAGAGTAAAAGCTGCCTTCACGATCGAACTGTGATGCCGCCTAAGAAAGTCCAAGGAGTAGCTGCGGGAGGATCATCTCCTGGTATCCATGTGGATATCTCGTCGCAAAACTAGGTTTTTCCTTCTTGTTTTTTTTAAAAAATTTTAAGTCAATCAGGCAAAGAGAAATTGTTAGGGATAGGATATATTTTTTCGAGTTATTTACAACGAAAGAGTTCAGTTTAATTGAACAAATGATAATGTATAGAACGTAGTTTCATTCGAATAGCATCATGCATTTATAACGAATTACGAACAAGATTATCTACTTACTATAGTAGTATATTTCAATTTAAATTCCTGAAGGTATAAAAGCTGCATCTTGCACCATTAACCCTATTCTTTTTGCAACAAGTCATGATGAAATTCATCAAAGGTTTTTTTACGTTGTTCAAATTACTAGGAAATTATCATTGCTAACTGCATTTCTTAGCAAGAAAAAGATTATTATTTGGCATGAGTTCGTTTGCAAGGAAAAAGGAAGGTTACATTGAATTCATGGACTGAAAAATCAATTATCACAAGGATAACAAATCGTGACAAGGTGATCAATATTACCTTCCAAAAGATAACTAAACCAATCTAAACTTAGAAATACCATGCTGAAGAGAAAAATACGCCTCGGAAATGATTTAAAGACCAAAGAAACGTTTATACCTTAAGCACTTGACTACTTTCCTTATTGTAGGGTCAATAAATTCGTAATGATAAAGGACTAGGGTTTGTCCCTGAGGTTCTTAAAAAGAAACCCTAGGTTCGACATACGTCAGCTTAAAGAAACTTAAACGGATTATTTCAACGCAGGACTTGCGCAGCAAGTACGAAGTCATGTAGTCTTGTGACTGATTCACAAGACGAAAGGGTAAATAACCTCAACAAGGATGGCAGATCCTTACTCAAGTTATCTTGCAAATGGATGTATTCTTGGATATCCTTCTAAATAAGGAAAGTTATAAACCGGAAACTTAAGTATCTAATGAACTTTAGGGTTGACCAAGTTGGGTTAATAAGGTACGCCCTAACCCGGACTATAAAGGATCTCGCCAAGTTACAAGACAACTTGGGAACGAGTGCTGATACACCCAAAAGGAAAGAATAATTCCTTAGCAGTTTGCCAAACAACACGGTCGATTTAATGGAAATGTTTGTGCTTGCTAGAGATTTTTGAGCACTGTTTGAATTATGAATTACAAATTAAATGAATACCTATACTTCAGGTTGAAGGCCTGAAGGGAGAGGCAGTTTCAGTTACCCCTGACTGCCTGCCTAACCCTAACCAAGGGGGTTGTTGACCGCGCCGGGAACATGGACCGAACCCGTCGCAAGAGGTCTCTCCGTTGAGCTCTACTTGGAGCAGGAGGACGCTTGGGTGCCAGGGGGGGCTCTGGCCATAAATCCCTCGCCTTTCGGGTCCTGCACAAGAGGCTAACGTGACTCGGGATTGGATCTCGAGGCCCGCATACTAGTCTACGGGCAGAAGCTTGGAATAGTGATCACTGTGGATTACTGGATAGCCTTCGGGCAGATTATGGACAAGCCTACGGGCGGAACTCCTTGTATTTCAAAGATAAAAATGATGATATGTTAATAAAGAACTTGTTTGATATTGTTTTTCTATGTCATGTGATAAGATTACGTGAAGGAACCAGTGTTTAACAGATTAATTAAAAAAGCTGGTTGTTACATGTCAAACTAATGTGTTAGATAATTACATAACTAAAACAAACCGAGGAAAGTGCGGAGGATGGGCCATAGGTCCCCGTCCTGCGGTTGGGTGGTCCCGGTTAGCCGGGAACTTTTCTCAAAGAACAGCGGGATGATCGTCAAAGAAAACGAATAACGAAAGCGATGACCTAGAGTTATGTCTTAACCGATTTATGCTCTTTTAGGGGAACGGAATGGGACTATGCCTTATGGCAGAGAGGTTGAGTTTTGCATCCCTCTCGTTTCCCATTCTCCTTGAACCAAGTGCAGCATGAATCCGCTTCGGACTTGGCGTTTCTACGTAAAGTAGTTCGCTTGGGTCCGACGCTGTTGACATATCGAGCTCCACTCGTGATACGCCAGGGTGACCGTTGTGTATTTATGTCACCGACTTGTCAGTTGCAGATGCGGTTGGTACACCGCCCCTGAATAATAGCTACATGATAGCTATCCTTATCTACTCTAGTTCGTGGCTCAGTTAGTATGCCACCTTAGTTAGTTGAGTTTGGTTTGAGACCCATATCTAGGGTTCTTCTATTTCTTTGTACTTGAGTTCTTTTGGCTTACACAACTAAGAAGAGGAAAACTGTTTTCAGCCTCCACCCTTGTGTGTCTTCTCCCATTGTGCAAGCAAGAAAGCTTCAAGCGAGACTCCTTCCTTCTCTCCCACAATCCTGACATGGTATCAGAGCCTTGTTCGTGGTAAGGAGCTCAAGAAAGCAAGCCAAGCTCGCGGTGTTCTGGTAAGAGGAGCAGTGTTGCTTTCATTTTCTGTTTTGGGAGCAGATCTCTGCAGGTAGCACAGCCGAAAATTGCAGGAGTGCATTGTCTCAGGTTGAGACGCCCTTCGCGGTGAAGCCATTTCGGTGCCTGTTTTGGAGGCGGAAGTTTTCTGCACGCACTCAGAAAAAGGCTCAGTTTTATGCTGTTCAGCCACTGTTCTACAGGTCGGTGAAAAGTTACTGTAGAAATTGCATCGTATGCTTGTGCGCAGAGACATTGGGAGTTTCAGAATCATGCTTGGTTCTTGTTTATGCAAAATCGTCACTAGGAAGTGACTGTGTGGTCAAATACCACTTTTGCCAGTTTTGCAGATTTGCCCTTGTGAGGGTGAAGCTGAGTTTTTGCAGTGACAGAATTTTTTGCAGTCTTCTGTAATGGCATCTGATTCTCTTTCACAGATTGTCACTGAAAAGCTTGACAAGAACAACTTCCAAGCATGAAAGTTTAGAATGACAAATTTCCTTATGGGAAAAGGATATTGCTAATTTGTTGCAGGAAATGAAGAAGAACCAGTTCTTCCTGATGTTCCCAATCAACAGCAAATGCAGGCATTTAAAGCATGGCATGAGAGAGCCAGGAAAGTTATGTATTGGCTGTCTATCAACATTTCAGACCATATGATTGTGCATATTCAGGATGCAAGTACGCCAAAGGAGGCATGGGATACTTTGTCAAAAATGTATAGCACAAATACGCAAGCCAGGAAAATGCAGCTCAAGCAAGAGTTGCACAATGTGCAAAGAGAAAATATGAGCATCAACGACTACCACATGAAGGTGAAGAAGATTGCAGATGCACTTGCTTCCATTGGGTCGCCAGTGGAAGATGATGATTTAGTTTCTGTGACCTTGAATGGTCTAGAAAAGGATTATGCACAGTTTCGGACATCCATTTCAGTTCGTGAAAGATTTCCTGATTTTGAGGAGCTGATTGCTCTTCTAATTTCTGAGGAGCAAAGAAATGGTGGTGCATCTTCTTCAGGAGGAACTTCAAAAGAAGCTGTCTTCTACTCAAATGCTGGAAGAGGTAGAGGCAGAGGTAGAGGAGGCCGATATGGAGGCCGTGGTAGAAATCAGAATATGCAACAAACTCAAGAAAACCAGTCCTATGGAGGAGGACGTGGTAACTCTAGAGGCAGGGGGAGCCAAAGAGGTCGTGGTGGATGGCAAAGAGGTCAAAATGCAAACAGTAATGTTGAATGCTACTACTGTGGTAAAATGGGTCATATGGCTAAAGACTGCTATAAAAAGCAGAATGACATCATGAATGGAAAACTGCAACAAGGGAATTATGCATCTTCTAGCAGACAGGGTGATGATAGAAATGAGCACTTGTTTATGGTGCAGCACATGAACAATTCTGTGACAAGTGCAGAAGAAAGCAATGATGTATGGTATGTTGACTCAGGTGCATCAAACCACATGACAAGTCATGCAGAATGGATGGAGGATGCAAGAAAAATGGAAAAACTAGGATTTGTGGAGACTGGTGATGATACTGCACATCCTATTGTGCAGATTGGAAAAATTCCTTTGTCTATGCAGGATGGGAAAAAGAAATACCTCTCCGATGTATTTCATGTCCCGAATATCACCAAGAATCTGGTTTCTGTTGGTCAAATGGTTGAGCAGGGCTTGCAGGTCAGATTTAATCCTCATGGATGCTTTGTTGAGGATATGAAAAATAAAGGTCGCTTGATAGCAAAAGGAAAGAAGAAGGGCAGAATGTTTACGTTGGATGCAGACATGTCTGAATTGAGTGCAGCAATGTTTGCACATGGGACCGGTGTAGTTGCAGATATTGATATCTGGCATAAACGCATTGGTCATGTTAATGTACAGCGACTTAAATCAATGCAGGCCCAAAATATTGTTGCAGGATTGCCAAAATTCAAGGTTGCAGAAATGCATAAGGTATGTGAAGCCTGTCAGTTTGGAAAACAGGCAAGGAAACCATTTCCTAGACATGTTCAAGAGAGTAAGAAGCCATTGGAATTAATCCACTCTGATGTGTGGACAACTAAAGCTGCATCTCTTGGAGGCTGTCATTATTTTGTCAGTTTTATTGATGACTATAGTAGAAAAGTTTGGGTGTATTTTATGAAAAAGAAAAGTGAAGTTTTTGGGCATTTCAAAACTCTTAAAGCTATGGTTGAAAAAGAAACAGGCTTGCAGATAAAATGCCTAAGGTCAGATGGAGGGGGAGAGTACCTCTCAAATGAGTTTGCAAGGTTCCTGCAGGAGCATGGCATAAAGCAGCAATATTCATGCAGTCATACCTCACAACAAAATGGAATTGCAGAAAGAAAAAACAGGCATATTGGATAGGTATCTCGTGCCATGCTCAATGAAAAAGACTTGCCAGATTTTTATTGGGCTGAAGCAGTTGCTACAGCAGTCTACATAATGAACAGGACTCCCACTGCAGCAATACATGGAATGACTCCAGAGGAGAGGTATACTGGTAGGAAACCAGATATTTCTCATTTGAAAATTTTTGGTTGCATTGCCTATGTACATGTGCCAGATGAGTTGAGATCCAAGTTGGATCCAAAAGCTGAGAAGTGCATCTTTATTGGTTACTCTCTGCAGCAAAAAGGGTATAGATGCTATAACCCTTCTACTCGTAAGTTTACAGTGAGCAGAGATGTTGTTTTTGATGAGATGAGTAGCTGGTATAAACCAGTAAATGTGATTGATGATGTAGATGCACAAAATGGTAATGCTGCACAAAATTCACAGCAGCAGTCACAAAATATTAGTGGACCTGGAGCGTCCTCTAATAGTGGTTCACATTCTTCGCCATGGACAGGCAGATTGAGATCAGGAGAATCTTCTCAAAGTAATGCAGATAGTGGTATGCAGGTATCACGAAAAGGAAAAGAGAAGGTTGATCAGCCCATGTTTGATGTGAATGCAGGTCACTCTTATGTGGATGGTGAATCCAGTGGCTCAGAACAGAGCATTGATGATGAGTTGGGTATTCCTTCTATTGTTACACTTGGAGTAAGGAAGACCGGGGATGTTTTGAGAGCACCTGGGAGTGAACCCACTTTGCGCAGGTCTACCAGAGTTAGGTATCCTGTGGATAGGCTGAAATATGATGGATTTACAGCCATTCACTATGCATATATGGTCAAGGTGATACAGGAACCAGAACCCACTTCTTTTGAGCAAGCCATGGGAAAAGAAAAATGGGAGAAAGCCATGGATGAAGAAATGGATGCCTTGGAAGCAAACGCTACATGGGAATTGGTACCTTTGCCTAAAGGTAAGAATGCAATTGGCTGTAAGTGGGTTTATAAGGTGAAGCACAATGCTGATGGTTCTGTGAACAGATACAAGGCAAGATTAGTAGTCAAGGGGTATGCACAAACATATGGCATTGACTATGAAGAAACATTCAGTCCGGTTGCAAGGATGGCAACCGTAAGAGCAGTCATTGCTATGGCTGCATCGAAGGGATGGTCTTTACATCAGATGGATGTAAAGAATGCCTTCTTGCATGGTGATTTGCAAGAAGAGGTCTATATGGAGCAGCCACCAGGTTATGTGCATGCTGTTTATCCTGAGTTTGTTTGCAGGTTGAAGAAAGCTTTGTATGGCTTGAAGCAAGCACCTAGAGCATGGTCTGACAAGATAGGACAGTATCTTGTCACTATTGGCTTTCAGATTTCCAAGGCAGATTTCTCACTTTATGTGAGAAAAACAGAGAAAGGTATTATGCTACTTGTCATTTATGTTGATGATTTGATTATGACAGGTGACAGTGATGAAGATATCCTTCATGTGAAAATGCTATTGAAGCAGAAGTTTGAGATGAAGGATTTGGGAGAGCTGCATTATTTCTTGGGCATTGAGGTGATTAGATCACCAAGTGGGATACAGCTCTTGCAGAGGCAATATGGATTGGACATGCTGTCCAAATATGGGATGACAGGCTGTAAGCCTATTTCAGTTCCTTTGGAGCAGAATGTGAAGCTGAGCACAGATGCAGGTGAGCTTCTAGAAGACCCTACTATGTACAGACGCATAGTAGGAAGTTTGATTTATATGACTATTACCAGGCCAGATTTGAGCTATGCTGTTGGATTGGTAAGTCAGTTTATGCAGGCTCCAAGGAAACCACATTTGGATGCGGCTAGACGCATACTCAGGTATGTGAAGTCCACATTGCAGTATGGACTATTTTATGAGACTGGGGTTCAGATACAGTTGCATGGATACACTGATGCTGATTGGGCTGGTAGTATTTCTGATAGACGATCTACCAGTGGATATGTGTTCTCTTTTGGGAGTGCTGCAGTCACTTGGAGCAGCAAGAAACAGCCTACAGTTGCCTTGTCGAGCACAGAGGCTGAGTACAGGGGTGCAGCAATGGCTGCATGTGAGGTAGCTTGGTTGCATAAGCTACTTTATGATATGCATCAGTCTACACATGGGCCAGTTGTCATTTATTGTGACAACATGAGTAGTATACACTTGGAAAATAACCCAGTCTATCATGCTAGAACAAAGCACATTGAGGTGCATTATCACTATGTGCGAGAGAGGGTTTTACTAGGTCTTATTGATCTAGTTTATGTCAGCACAGAGGATCAGGTAGCTGACATATTCACGAAGGCATTGGGCGCAGAGAAGCTGCGCAAGTTCAGAGACCTGCTTGGTGTGCAGGATTTGGGATTGAGCTCGAGGGGGAGTGTTGACATATCGAGCTCCACTCGTGATACGCCAGGGTGACCGTTGTGTATTTATGTCACCGACCTGTCAGTTGCAGATGCGGTTGGTACACCGCCCCTGAATAATAGCTAGATGATAGCTATCCTTATCTACTCTAGTTCGTGGCTCAGTTAGTATGCCACCTTAGTTAGTTGAGTTTGGTTTGAGACCCATATCTAGGGTTCTTCTATTTCTTTGTACTTGAGTTCTTTTGGCTTACACAACTAAGAAGAGGAAAACTGTTTTCAGCCTTCACCCTTGTGTGTCTTCCCCCATTGTGCAAGCAAGAAAGCTTCAAGCGAGACTCCTTCCTTCTCTCCCACAATCCTGACAGACGCTAGTTGCTGTTAGTTAATGACCAATCAGGAAAACCCTAATTCTGGTCGATCCTAAGTGGAAACGGCCAGGATACTTCCACTACGTGGCAGACGCGGGAAGACCTAGATCGCAAATCCCGTAACATTCCATGGGAGTGCCGGGCGGAGCTTTCTAGAGATCCTTTCTGATGGACTGCTAAGATGTGTCCTGGATGATACTAAGAGGACCCATTATAACATGGGTCACATAATCTCGAATATCCTCCTTCTCTTTCTACTTGCATTCATGAGTTGCACTAACAGGTTATTGGAGTATCCTCCTTCTCTTTCTACTTGCATTCATGAGTTGCACCAACAGGTTATTGGAGTATCCAGGTTCGAGAAATCTCTTAATGAAGAGATCTTTCAACCCATTGAAATTGGCATGCTCCATAGCATCTAGACTTGTGTATAAGGTCCTGACCCTTGTCGCCTAAGCACAATCTGAAGGCTTGGGAATGTTGAGTGGGATCAGTGAGGTTGTTGGCCTTGCAGACCTGCTCAAATTGCTCCACAAAGCTGTATGGGTTGGTTGTCTAGCTGCTTTGCTACCACTGGAATTTTTGATTGGCTCTTAGAGCCTTGGTTGACTTCCAACCTTGTCAGTAGCGATGTTGCCAATGCTGTAGTGCTTTGTTCTGTGGCTGTGTTATGTAGCAGCTGCTTTATTAGGAGCTCGCTCAGCGTCAGGTCTTCTTATAGCGCTCTCTCACTCTCTGACTGATTTATGCCCTCTAGGGCTAGCACTCTCTAGATCTCTCACATTTCTAAGCTCTGGCATAAGTTCCTAGTTTGTTGATCCTGGTTGTATGCATCTAAGCCTTGCAAAGCCCTGCAGGCTAGCTTCCTTTCCTCCTTGAGGCCTGTTATGATGTCCTCTATCGGTCTACCATGGTGTTCTAGTCGGGTTTGAGGATCGTATTTATTCACTAACTTCTAGACACCCTCAGGAAAGTCTTGTAGGTTAAGCTCCTCGTTGTTTCTACAACTTGAGCTGCCCTCTTCCATGTCTAGTACTTCCTGTTCTACCAAGTTGTTGATCAGGTTGATAAGGCTGGGTAGATCCACCTCCCCAATAGTGCACGTCTGGTTTTTCAGCTGTGTTCCTCACCCAGTCTTACTTTTGGGGATTCGATTGCCCATCTATATCTTTGGGTCTTCTCTTATTGGTGGGTTCCTTCAAGTTCTTAAGTCTAGGTGAGTTCCTTGTTAATTACAACCAGTCCTCAACTTACCCTCACTCTGTGAGTGTGCGTGTGCGTGTGTTGATTCTTGTGCATTGTGCGAAATTAGGCTTTTAGCTCTTTTCAAGTGTGCTTTGAGTGATGTGAATCAGAGTGAGTGAGAAAACAAAGTGTGTGCAGCTCCAATGCTCTTGTCTATGGGTTGGCTTGATAGGATCGTGTGTTCGGTTCCTAGTTGTTCTCGCCAGCTTCTTGGGTTAGTTTGCTGCACTATCCCGTTTGGCTCATTTAGGGTCGAGTTGGAAACTTGCAACCATCCCACAACACCAAACACCCTTTCAAAGTATTCGGCCACAATCTTTAGGTTTGTAACTACTTGTGAGACATTCGGTGGGTTCTTTCAACACGGGTAATGCTTCTTGTTAGCTAGGATTCATCAAATTCCCAAATTTTTCTTCTTAGGCTTTGTTTGATTTACTAGTGTGTCTAATTCTAAGAATCGGACCCGATTGTCATAATCGGAAAGGTGTGTATGATCGGATAGCTCGAGTTGGGTCCGATTGGGGTATGTCCAATTCTCGGAATCGGACAGGGTGCTTGGTCCAATTCAAAAGTATGTCCAATCAAACAGGTTTATTGGTCCGATTCTATAGTCCAATTATCATAATCAAATGGGTCGAAGTGGTGTCCCTGATTTCTTCTCGTCCGATTCTCGGAATTAGACGGAAGTGGTGTGTCTGATTGTTGTGATCAGACGGGTTGAGCATCCGATCGGACAGGCTGTATGTCCGATTTGAAATTGGTCTGATTCCTTAAGTGACAGGCTCTAACCTATGCAAATTATAAATGTAGATGGGCGGTAGGAAGGGCGCTAGGAAGATAGGAGAACAATGAAAAAAAGGGCGTAGGTTATGGCCGGCCATGTAATAAGGGGATGACTACCCAAAAGGGATTTAGAGTTTTGTATATAAAGTTCAAAAAGTGAATGAGAGATTATTCTTTGGTGTGTTGTAAAGTGGACTTTTCTTCTTCTCTTCTTCTCTTCTCTTCTCTTGCTTGCTTGCGAGTGCTTGAGGGAGGGAGTGTGAGTGAGTGAGAGAGTGAGTGTGTGAGGGTGAGGGATCTTGGAGGTGAAGCCCTCCTCCATCTCCTCTCTTCTTCTTCTCTTCTCTTCTCTCGTCTCACGTGTGGCTATGGAGGATGGATCTTGGAGGTGGAGGTTTGAGGATGCTTGAGCTTGCATCAAGAATTGTGGAGCTATTAGAGTGCTTGAGAGAGAAAGGAACTCAACCGGGCATCAAGGTAAGCTCACTACACTCGTAGAGAGATATGGCACATTGGCGACGTGAGAGGTAGCCATTAGTGCTTGCTTGAAACACTTGAACAATAAGCAGTCTGTGGGTCTTGGCGGTGTGCTTGCCTTTACAGTGAATAACACCTTGTTTCACATACACAAAGAGCTCCTCCCTAGCATAGTGCTATGGCTTCTATGGCTCTCCTACACCCTCGGGAATTTACCCCAAGATGCACTATCTTAACATAGAACCCAATTGTAATATTCTCCACTCTTTTGATAAGGAATTCTAGGAGATAATTTTGTTTTCTCACTTAAGAGTCCCCAAAGACAATCATTCTATTCTCTAGCTTGAAAATTATCACATGCTCTCATCGCTGGTAAATTGTTTTAGTAATCAAGTGCTATGGATCTAGGAGATTTTCTCTTAATACCATGTTTAAATGTAGATACAATGTGTGATGCCATATAGTGCTTAAACAAATTAACAAAAAAAATAGCCAACATGTGTGCAAAATATTGTTTCAACGATTTTTCCTTCCTAATGTAGCGCTTCATTACTCGAAAATAGTACTAAACTAATCCATGCTATTGTCCTTTTGGAATATTCAACTAACCCTATATGCTTTGTTTCAATGCACAAACACTTGTATTTCGATGTAGAGTTCTTAACATTTCAGCTTTTTTATGAGTTCATTTATTACTTAGGGCATTTCTAATATTTCATGTTTTTTTTTTCATGGAAAACACCCTCTAAATGACCACTTTAACACAAAAAGGGTGTAGACTAAGGGAAACCTCATGCCCTATAACCATTATACACTCACAAACCTTTCCCTAATTTTTAGTAAAGTTTCTTTTATTTTTTTCTATCCCAAAATCATTTTTTTGGTACTTTATTTTCTAAGTTTTTTAATCTAAGAAATTAATTTGGACTATGGTCTATCATCACATTTAATATCATTCCATATGAACAATGTATGATCACTCGAAATGGAAAAACCCTTCATTTTCCACATAAAACATGTGTTTTAGATTTTAATTAATTAATAACACATGACTATGGACACGGGTTTTGTATTTTATGATTTGCAACCCTTGAATAGATCACAATCAAGTTTCAAACAAATTTCCACCACATATGAACATAATTTATATTATGAAATGATAAAAAGATTCATGTCTCAATTGATAAAAAGAATTACCACCATTTTGCGTGTTTTGAGTCTCAAGAATTGAATGCACAGACCATGATCGGACCCACCATTGGTCTCCAAATAATCCTAGATATCACTTCTTAGCATTGGCATCATTCGTTGTCCATCCGGTTCATGCCACCATCGGCCATCCCGATTTCCTCTCAAGAATTGCCATGTGAACCACCTATTAGTAGAGGAGAGAGGGAGGAGAGAGAGTGATTTCTAATCTCTCTATTTTCATAGCCATTTGGGAGCTAAAGTTAGCAATGTGAAGTGCTTGTTGAAGAATTTTGGTGTATTCTATTGATATGGTTATTTTTAAGCTCTCCAAACCCCCTAAAAATGGTGTCACGTGTCAATGGGTCTTCTTTTTTTTCCACAGAAAACACTCCCCCCACCTCGCGTGATTTTTTTTTCCCACAAAAGAAAACACTCCCCCCCACCTTGTATGAAATGTTTTGGGGGAGAAGGGGCCCCCAAGGGTCATGCCCTTTCCCTCTTACCTCTTTTAATCTTCCTTCAACCCGCTTGCATGGGCATTTCCCATTTCCACGTTCGGCCTCCGAATTGAGGTCTAAAAATTTCTACATGTCCATCTCCGAGTCCTACACTGCCTGGAACTTGTTGTCCTTGATTCCGCTGCTCAAAATTTTTTATAAAAATTTGCAACCACTGCTAGGTCTATCTCCAAAAGGGCTTCGAAAGCCCATCTTCCATGGTCACTTAAAATGGTTAGCTTCTCATTCGCTGCTTCTAGTGAGGTTCTATTTTTGCCTCAAATTGATAAGTTTTGGCACATCTGTAGCTCTTTCCTGGTCTCAAAATCCTGCTGTCACTATGTATGGATAGATAGAGTAGGTGTCTACTAGAGCATCCCATCTTGTCTCTTTTCTTATGTTTTTGCCTTGTACTAGATAACTCTAATTGATGTGTTGTAACTAAAGCAAAAGTTCATAACTTTGACTTGCTTTGTGGTTTCTTCTCAATCTATAGACCTTAGGTAATAGCAAGCTATATAAGAGGTCCATGTAGCCATTTCCTCACATGTTTCATTCCTTCTTTACCAAAGTTTGGAATCATAGGCATACTAGTCTCAATTAAGCAAATTTTACCCTCATAGGCATACTAGTCTCAATTAAGCAAATTTTACCCTCAGAATCCTAGAACACCAAGTTCTTTCTTATTGCATCTTTAAAGGATTCACAATCCTTGCATTTATACCCAGGACTATCACACCAAATATATCTCTTCACATATTCTCTCCTAGATAGAGCCTATGAAGGACCAACCTTTTCAAGTGAGTGGTTGGCACCTGCAATTTCAGCAACATCAAGTTTTAGATATCTTAAACCTTAAAGTAACTCTTTCATACCATCATTATTGAGTGGTGGAGTTGTAGAAGCTAGTGAAACCATAGGTACTGGTACTAGCATAGGTATAGAAATAGGTGCAAGCATAGGAATAGGTGTAGGCATAGAGCTAGAGACTATAGCTAGAATAGTAGAAGGTATAGAAATAGGAGAAATTGTAAAAGGGACCATAGCATTTTGCAATCTAGATTTTCACATTTGTTACTTCACTAAGGTAGTGACTATGTCCTTTACATCCCACCAATCTATTTTTAAACCTATAGGTTGTTGCAACGTGTCAAATCCTTGTTACGTTTTAGTAGTCCATCCGGAATCTGACCTAAAAGATGCTGCCTAGCACTCCCACGAAATGTCACAGGGTTTGTCGGATAGTGAATCGCGAGTCTACTCTGTAATGAAGCATACTGGCCAACCCTATTAGGATCGACCTGAATCTTTTTGGATTTCTAACGGTCAAGTCCTACTATAGCCTTCTAGTGTCAGTCTTAATCTACTTTGCGTAGAGCATCTACACCGAGGCGGACTCATATCGCACTTGGTTCAAAGAGAATGGGAAACGAGAGGGATGCATCGCTCAATCTCTCTACTTGTAGATTAAAGTCCCATTCCAATCCCTTAAAACGATATGAGCCAGGGTTCTACCCTACATTATCTAAGGTCAATTCGTCATCATGATTTGAATGTTGAGAAGCCCCTAGTTCTCTAGGACTGCCGTGCTGCAGGACGGACCCATTGGGGGTTTTGTCCACCCGCTTCCCTTGATAGCTTTATTTTTCTACTTACCTAAGGGCACATTAGTGGTAACACATACAAGCAGCTTTCTTAATTAACCCGTTAGCCACATGTTCCTTGACATAATTTTATGTACTGACACGAAAATAGTTCAAAAAAATTCCTTGAAAGGTAAACTTAAAATTTCAAACAAAGATACAAATCCCATCCATAGGACGATTCCCGCAATCCGCAATGATGCATCTTATTTTCCTCCAAGTTTCTACTCTTGCACTAGTAATAGGACCTCAAGATTCCATCTTGAGTCATGTAGATCGTTTGTGTAGGAACCGGAGGAAGGAAATTTACAATCAAAGAAATTCACGGAGAGACCTCTCTTGGTGGGTTTGGTCCATATTCTTGTCACGGTTATTTAGAACCCCCTTGGATAGGGTTGGTGGCTAGCCGGGGTGGTTTGGTGTGCCCTCCATGAATTTAACCTAATTCATTATATCTATTTCTTGTGAGAGCTTGGGTCAAACAATCCTTCCACAGACACAGTGCTCCTAAAATTACAAGCACAAACAATAATGTAGGCGAGTGCTCAGAACACATGTTAAGGTGGAGTTCCTTTTTGAATGCTTAGCATTCACCCTTCGGATTTTTCTTGTCTTGGTGTGCACTGTAATGGTCCTCTATGAGGGGGGTAGAGAATATATTTGTTCCGTCCCTCATTCTTATGCAATAAGAATGAGAATCAACACCCATTAGTTCTCGATTAGTAAATTTTTCCTTGGTTCTATAGCTCATGGGTTGGGTTTCCGGAAAGATCTGAGATAATCCAATTTAAGATCCTTCCACCCTCTTGAGAATCTATTACGAATTTCAACTCCGCTCCAACTTTCCTTAAGAGCTTCTCCCCTCTAGGATTCCATGATGGAAATCTTTTGCACAATCCTCTTATTACTTGCCTTGATATCATCTAGAAGACCCAGACTTTGGGGTAGATAATACCCTTGATATATCCCTTTTCTCTGGAATGATAATCCTCACAATTGGATTTATATCCAATAATTCATGGATGGTAGTTGCCCTAAATTTTCAACCTTTAGGTTAGGGTTTCTTGTTTTGAGATCACAAGATCTAGATGATTCAATCTAGGTTCCAAATTGATCATTTGAACCATTTTCCTTCTTAGAACTCTATCAGGGTTTCTAAGTTTGCCCTAGGGTTTTATTCCCTCAAGATTTCGTGACAGAATTCTTTCATTCATCTCTCCTGCAAGCCAAAAGTAACCTAAATCCTTTGCAATCTTTGAGTAATTGCGAGCATCGAATGACACATTGTGAATTGTCTTTCTTTCATGCGGATACGACATTTGAGTTTTTCGCATCGACATCGAGTTATATCATGATCTAAAATGATACCTCTAAGAGTGTTATTGGACTTATCACGAGCTAGTTGCTAGGGTAGAGATCTATGACCGTATTGATTTGATTTTAAGTCAATATATGATCGTAGCATTAATTGGTTCATTTACAAATAAACCCTATTTTTAATACCATCTAGGGATTCACTTAATGAGTTGCTTCTTACGACTGAGTCTAACAATTTGTATACACATCTCGAATTTATCTTTTAAGATGAATTTATGTTGTGTAGTGCAACCAAATCTACTTATGATGCCTTGAAAATCAAGATGCCAGTTTTTCTTGATTTCATGATACAATGCAAGACTTCCATTCCTTGAAAATTCATTTCAATGAATTTATGCAAGCCATAAATTGCGACTTACATTTTTAAGTGCAAAGTAATGAATCCATCATGCATCATCTAAATGCAGCTAACTCTCTTTAATGGTTTATAAGATGCAATCCTTTGCAAGATCTTGTATATTTACATATCAGTACTCTAAGATGCATTCACAAAATTTGTGCTTACTAATCAACTTAGTATTGCAGATAACCCATAAATGTTAATCAACTCGTAACTATCATGACCATTATGAATTAGATCCAAACCTATGCATCCACCTTTCAAGTTATACAATTTATATGATGCAAAAGTATGATTCTTTTCCATGATAATTATGATCTACCATTCCATTCATAGGATAAGACACCGTAGTGGTACCTAGTTTTGGAGTGACAAGTTGGTATTTATACCCGATAGACCATTCGTATTAGCGGTGGCATCTTTGCTTGAACCTCCTTCTGTGGTCGCGGCCTTCCCGATTACTTGGGAGAATTTGTGTTTCAGTGCCATTCTTGAACTTGGAATGCGGGGCTTCTCTTTTCTCGGTGCTCTCCTTTTTGTAGGAATTTCCTACACTCCTCTTGGAATCCAGTAACCTCTTGCGGGAATAGCGAGGGAGGGAGCGTATTTGTGAACCCCTTCTAGGAGGAGGAGGGAAGGAACTTCTAGAACCTTCTTCTATCTCCCTCCTTCTCTCTCTCTCTCTCTCTCTTTCTCTCTCTCAGTTTTGGTAGGGGGGGGAGAAGGTGGTATTGATTTCTTTCAAGGAGGGGGGGTTGGACAGGTGTTGGCTTCATCCCAAGGGGGAGTATTTATGGGGAGGAGGGGTGGTATGGTGACCTTCTCCCCACCCTCCACCTCGGCGGCACAACGTCCCACCACCATGCTGTTGCCATTGTGAGCTGGGGAGAGATATAGTGGGGGGGGGAGGGAGGTGGCACACGTGTGCCTCTCCTCCCCATTGTTATCATTGTCATCTTCATCATCATCATTTCCTACTTCCTCTCCCTCCTGCTAGTTGGCGGAGTCAACAGGGAGGGGGAGTTAAAAAAATTGAAGTAATTTAATTATTTAGGGGGGGTCCTATGGGACATGAAAAGGGGGGGATTATTACATCCTTCCCCATTAAAGCGAGTTGTCCTCATCTCGAAAGGAATTGGGGGTATTGTTGGTTGAGAGTACCCTCATCAATCCATGTGGCATCTTCTTCTAGATAGTCCTTCCACTAGATGAGGTACTCTCTGAGAGTTCTACTCCTCAATCACTTCTCTCGAATGTCCAGGATTCTATCTGGCTAAAGCTCAAGGATTCCTTGGCTTGGGATTACAACTTGTTGATCATTTAGTACATGGCTAGGATTGGATACATATTTCTTTAGTAGGCTAACATGAAATACATTGTGAACCTTTACATTCTCAGGGAGTTGGAGTTTGTAGGCATTGGGACCTAGGCACTTGAGTATTCTGTAGGACCTGCAATACCTTGGACTTAGCTTTTTAAACTCTCCTAATAATAAGGAGCTCTTCTTGGGTCGTATACGAATAAAAACCATATCTCCTTCTTTGAAGAGCCATTCTTGTCTATTCAAATCTGCATAGGCTTTTTGCCTATCCTTGGCGGCTCTAATGTCTTGTCTGATGGCCTTGACCTGCTCATCCATTTCCTTTAGCATTTTCTTGGAAGCTTCTACCCTTAAGGTAGGATTTGAAAAATTCAGTGGAGTATGATAGTCATGCCCATACAATGCTTGAAAATGTGTCATTTGAATGCTTTATTGGTAAGAAGTATTATAGGCAAACTCTACTAATGGTAGATATTGGATCCATTTCTTCGGTTCGCGATAGCAATATGCTCTAAGAATATCTTCAATGAATTGGTTGACTCTCTCTGTTTGGCCATCAGTTTGAGGGTGATAGGCTAAATTGAAATAGAGTTGAGTCCCAATGGCCTTGAATATCCCTCTACAGAAGTGACATCTGAAGAGGGAGTCACTTCACATATTGCTAGATTATTCAAACCTTGACAACAAATTATAAAGCTTTAGATATTTCTAGATTATTCATCAAGGAGATATTTAGACTCCATGAATAATTGCTAACAAATCCAAGTCATGAGTAGCATAATTCTTTTTATGGGTTTTTAGCTTTCTCAAAGAATATGCTATAGGATGACCTTCTTGCATTAGTACGCAACCTAGTGCAAGTGAGCTAGCATTCGTGATAACTTCGAATTCCTTGCTCAAGTCAAGGAGTTTCAGAATTGGTACCGCCACTAATCTATGCTTGAGTTGATCAAAACTTGATTGTTCGGTGGGCATCCACACTATGGCAACCTGATTTTTAATTAGATTTGTGTGAGGGGTGTTGCAATTAAGGCATAGTCCTTAATGAAGATCCTTTACCATCTTGTTAGGCCAAGAGCACTACACACTTCTTTGATAGTGGTTGGTGTAGGCCACTATTGGACATCCTTAACCTTTGTAGGATCCACAGAGATTCCTTCTTCTGACAGAATAAATCTAATATATTTGATTTGTCTCTTGAGGAAGGCACACTTTTTCTTCTTAGCATAGAGCTTATGTGTCCTCATGGTCTTAAGGACGATACCAACTTGGGGTTCATGATCCTTATCTTCCTTGGAATAGACCAAGGTGTCATCAAAGAAGACAAGTACAAAATCATCAAGATATGGTCAAAAAATGTACCACATCACGTGTCGAATCCTTGACACGTTTTAGTAGTTAATCGGGAGTGTCTGATCTAAAAGACGTTGCTTGGTACTCCCACGCAATGTCATAGGGTTTGTCGGATAGTGAATCTTGAGTCTACTCTGCAAGGAAGCATACCAACCAACCCTGTTAGGATTAACTTGAATCTTTTTGGGTTTCTAAGGGTCAAGTCCTACTACAACCTTCTAGCATCGGTCTTCAGATGATCTACTTTGTGTAGAGTATCTAAACCGAGGCAGGGACTCATATTGCACTTGGCTCAAAGAGAATGGGAAACGAGAGGGATGCATCGCTCGACCTCTCTACCCGTAGGGTAAAGTTCCATTTTGGTCCCCTAAAACGATATGAGCTAGGGTTCTACCCTATATTATCTAAGGTCAATTCATCATCACGATTTGAATGTTGAGAAGCCCCCTAGTTCTCTAGGACCACCCTGTAGTAGGACTTGAC